>NC_057865.1:270877250-271219883 GCF_019393635.1 Dromiciops gliroides | reverse complement strand
ACCGGCCCTGGATTCAGGAGGCCTGAGTTCAAATCCAACCTCAGACATTTGACACTTACTAGCTGTGTGACCCTGGGCAAGTCACTTAACCTCATTGCCCTGAAAACAAAACAAAAAAACCAAAACAAAAATAAAAGTATGTGTAAAAGGTTTTAAATTTTACTTTTTAAAATGTCTAACATTATTTTTTTTTGGTGAGGCAATGGGGGTTAAGTGACTTGCCTAGGGTTACCAGCTAGTAAGTATTAAGTGTCTGAGGCCAGATTTGAACTCAGGTCCTCCTAACTCCAGGGCCAGTGCTCTATCCACCACGCCACCTAGCTGCCCTAAAATATTTTTAAACTTAATTTTTTTTTTAATTTGAAATTCGTTAAATTTTAATTTAATAATAAAAGCCAATCATTTTAAAATACATTTTAGATATGTTAGAAATTTTACATTAATTCATGACTATACATTATTTCAGAGGAAGGGATGGGGAGCATGAGGTCACATGTCTCCCAGGGTCCACAGATGGGAAAGAGCACTGACTTTAGATTTAGATGACTTGAGTTTGAATCCTCCTCCTAGTACTCACTCCCTGTCTTACTTTGGGCTAGTTGTATCTGACTCAACTGCCTTTTGGGATCACTAGGATCATGTGGGATCATCAGACCTTTCTAGTTCTTGTGGTCCTATGATTCTCTCTGCCTCAGTTTCTTCCCCTGTAAAACAAGGGGGTTTAGACTAGATGGGCTCTGGGGTCTCTTCTAACTCTGTTTGTATGATCCTATTGTTATCTTTCTTCTCTTCCCCAAAGTCACTGCCAAATTTTTAAAAATGTTTCCTCATCAATAAAATTGGGGTAATAATTGTACTTGCCTCCCAGCTTGTTGTGAGGATCCAATGAGAATATATAACTGGGCAACCTTAAAGCTCTATATAAATGCTAGCAAACGGTTTTTAAAATTAAACAATATAAAAATAAATAAAACCATTCAGTTCAACAACTATTTAGTAGGTTCCTATTGTGTACCAGACACTGAGCTGTCCCTAGGATTTTCCCTTCCCCCCTCCAAAAAAACATTCAACAACCCCCCCAAAAAATCCCTTTTCTCAAGCTAACATTCTACTGGTAGGGGATAACAGTAAAAGTCATATATATATAATTTTCCCCCCAAGTACATATTAAAACAATTTTTTAACATTTAGGGTTTTTTTGTTTTGAGTTCTAAATCCTGTCACTTCCTCCCCTCCCAACTCCCTGAGATAGTAAACAGCATCGATTATACATATGCAATCTTGTTAAACATTCCCATTTTAGTCATTTTGTATAACGAAGACTTGAATGAAAGGAAGTGAGAAATAGCATGCTTCAGTCCATGTTTCAGTCATTTTCAGTTCTTTCTCTCGAGGTGGATAGCATGCTTCATCATGAGTCCCTTTGGATTGTCTTGGATCATTGTATTGCTGAAAATAGTTAAGTCATTCACGTTCTTCATCAAACAATATTGTTTCTGTTGGTTCCACTCACTTCACTCTATATCAGTTCATACAGGTCTTTCCTGGCCTTTCTGAAATCTCCTGTTTGTCATTTCTTATGGCATAATAATATTCCATCACATCATTACACCACAGCTTGTTTAGTCATTTCCCAATGGATGGCATCTCTTCATTTCCAAATTCTTAGGCACCACAAAAAGAGCTGCTATAAATATTGATAGCAGTAAAAGTCTCCAGAGGATGGGGAGAATGATTCCCTTCAGGATGAAAAAATTCCAGCTCTCAGTGCCAGTTGGCTGATGTTCTCTGACAAAGTCTTCAAGAATTACCTGGGGCACTGGTAGATTAAATGACTTACTCAGAGTCACCCAGCATGTAATCAGGTGGGACATGAACCAGGTCTTAATGATTCCAAGGCTGGCTTTTCATTTATCGAGACTCCTTGTTTCTCACTAATATAATGTGATAGCAATAATAACCATTTTGAGCTGCACAAAATCTAGGTTTGAATTCTGACTGACCCATACTGACCAAATGGTTATTTAACTCTCATTACCCTAGGTAACCTCTCTAAGACTAATTATCAATGAGTTATAAGTCACCATTGGCAGACGGGAATCTTCACACTGCAAGTTCCCCACCCTAGTTAAAACACAAATTCAGACCAAATCAAACCAACTACAAGAATAGCTGATTTTATATATTACCTTAGAATTTGCCAAAGCATTTTCCATATATTATAGCTTTCATTACCTACAATATATCATCTATAACCATTTCCATATTGTATCTCATTTGAGCCTCACATCCACCTATTAATTAATGCTACAAGTATTATTCATATTTTACAATTGAGGAAACTGAGGCTTTGTTTAAAGCAACTTACCCCACAGTCATGAAAGTGACCTGAGGGGATGGTCAAACTCAGGTCTCTCCCAACTCCAAATGGAATGCTTTCCACTCCACTACTCTGTGATTAACCTACAAAGTGAATCTTGCAACCCCAAGCGTGAGGTTTAGTTTTAGGGTTGGTTTTTTTTTGTTTGTTTTTTGGTTTTTTTGGTGAGGCAATTGGGGTTAAGTGACTTGCCCTGGGTCACACAGCTAGTAAGTGTCAAGGGTCTGAGGCCGGATTGAACTCATGTACTCCTGGATCCAGGGCCGGTGCTCTATCCACTATGCCACCTAGCTGCCCCATTTAGTTTTAGTTTTAAGAGCAATTTTGCTTTTTAAAAAATCCTTCTATAAACAGTGGTCATCACATATGTGTGTTTTTGTGCACTTGAGCATGTGTATACACATACACAGTAGGTTTGATTTGATTTTCCAGAGCATCAATTAATAAATAATTGATAATTATTATTATTTAATATATAATATTATTAAGCCCCCAATATGACCAGATACTCTACTAAGCACTGGGGATATAAAGAGGCAAAAGACAGTCCCTGCCCTCAAGGAGCTTATAATCTAAACATGAAAAACAAATGATCTAAAGCATGAAAAATATACTTGATGTTATGGGAATCATGGTATCATGGATGCCAGCTTTGGCTTTGGAATTAGGAAGACCTGTGTTCAAATTCTGCCTTCTGAAATCCACTCATTGTGTAAAACCAGACAAGTCGCTTAACTCCCAGGCTACTCTCTTGAAATAGAGATGAACAGATATATAGAATTCAGTATTCTGAAAAGAATACAATATTGTCATCAAAATACTGACCTTTGGTGAAGAGTTTCCACACTGGGAATTCTTTATACCAATGAAGTCACAGTTATTGTCCGTCTCCCCCTACCAAAAACAAAATTAGTGCCAGTATTATTTGTGAGACCTTGAAACATTTTCCATATATCGAGATGAGCAGTCTATTTTGTAACAATCTCATTTTCTCCTTGGCCCACACTCCAAACAGTTTATTTATTTTAGATTAGGTAAAGACACAATAACACCTCGGAATGGACTCCAGGTTAAATTCAGCAGTAATAATCATAACAGCTGACATCTACTTAGGTTATAAAGTTTGCAAAGTGTTATATATTCTCTATCTTTTGGAAGGTTTTTCACCTCCATTTTGCAAGAGAACAGACTGAGGTTCAGAGGGGTCGGGGGACTCGGTTGAGGTTGTTACACTAAGCATAAGTGGGGAATTAAACCCAAGTTGCTTTCTGGTATGTGAAATCCATGACAGCGAAACTCCTTTTAGCAAATGGCAGAGAGAGGGGTGGGCATCAAACAAGATGGGAGCCAGCAGGATAGTAGCCTGAAACACATCCCAAGACATTCTTCTATTTGCACTGTCCTTGGCAAAATGCATTAGCTAATGAGATCTGTTCCTGCCTTCATTATAGTCCACCTCGGCATCTGAGAAGGAAGAGCCCCCTCCTGATGAGATTTTTTAGTGGAGTGAGAGAATCTGGCAGAGGCTAGAAATAAGGAGAGAGAAGCAGACAGATACCGGTATAAATGAAAATCCTTGGAGTTAGGACAAAGAGACATCAGAGAGGCAGCTAGGTGGCACTATAAGTGGATAAAGCACTGGACCTGGATTCGGGAGGACCTGAGTTCAAATCTGGCCTCAGACCACTTGACACTTACTAGCTGTGTGACCTGGGCAAGTCACTTAACTCTCATTTCCCCACAAAAAACAAAACAAAACAAAAGAAGGCATCATAACAGTCATCTCCTTGTAGCCTGCAGAGTTTGACTCCTTATATCAAACACAGTTCTCCCATCCTAGGGGAACAAGTCTTAACCAGCAATATGGTCCAGTGGTCTCAAACAGACTTCTTTTTGTAGATGGGTCTCTATGCCTCCCTCCTTTCCATTTTTTAAGTAAAATTCTGTCTCTTGTCTGTCAGGAGAGAAGAATGATTGGAGAGAGGATAAAAAGAATAAGTGTCTCTTTAGGCTACAGGGTTGATTGCGGGTGGAATTTTTTTTTTAAAGACCACTATTTGGCTTCTTAAACTGTACTGTCTGAAGACATTTCCAAAAAAGGTATATTCATACTTGGTTTTGGTTTTTTTTGCTAAAGGTATGAGAGGCTAGAAGATCAACTCCATGACTTGACAGATCTTTCACCAGCACGAGACCACAACCTGAAGCAGGAGCTCGCCAGCATTGAAGAGAAGGTGGCCTATCAGGCCTATGAAAGGTCTCGAGATGTTCAGGTACAACCCTTAACGATCTTTTTTTTTTTTTAATAGTTTCATCAGTGCCTTTTGTTTTATCATCACAGTCAATTCTGGATATTGCCTCTTCTCTTCCTCACATTGGAATGCTCCCTACAACAACAGTGAGCAAAAGCAATGGACTGTATGTCTGTTGGGGGATGCAACATTCTGTATCCACAGGTCCCCCCCCACTTCTCTACTGAGAGGATGGGGAGGTTATATTTCACTCCAACCTTTGACCTATTTAACAGATACTTAGAAATTCTTCCTTGACTCAGACAAAGGCGCACCTTTAATTTACCTGAAGAAAGAGAAATATTTTTCCTTGACAACCCTAAGGGGCAGGGTTATCAGAGCATAATTTCCAAATGCCTACCTTGATTCGAGGCTTACTTCTTCCCTCCCTTATGAGTAGAGATCATTCTTTCTAGAGACAGGGTTGCTCCACCCTGCTCAGATGAGCAAATGTCAATTAAACATTCATTGGTGTGTACTGGACTCTGATAGGGTAGCTGAAAAAAGAAGGATCAGTGACCTAGGAAATATTTATTATGCACTGAGGCTCTCAGCTAAAGCATTGAGGATACAAAAGAAGCCAGTCCCTACCTTCAAGTAGTTTTCGTTCATTCAGGGAAGACAAACTATGCACAAAATAAATTTGGGGGAAGGGATGGCACGATCCAATGGCCTGAAGGAGCCTGTCCTCTATTGGGGTGAAGAGACTGGAGCACATTTAGAATTCTATAGAATGATGCCAGACCGAATATCTCCTTGAGAGCAAAGATTATCTCATTTCAGGATTTTTTCTTTCTCTTTGTATCTCTAGTGCCAAATACAGCCTGGCATCTAGTAGGCAGTTAATAAATGCTTGGCCTTGTGGTTATTTGTCAAATTGTGGTATAGAACCATAGGTGTAATTCAAAAGAGTATTTACCTGATAGTTCTTGGTAGAAAACGTAACATGAGTTGGGGCAGCTAGGTGGCTTAGTGGATAAACCACCAGCCCTGGATTCAGGAGGACCTGAGTTCAAATCCAGCCTTAGACACTTGAAACTTACTAACTGTGTGACCCTGGGCAAGTCACTTAACCCTCATTGCCCTCCAAAACCAAAAAAAAAAAAGAAAAACCAAAAGGGTAACATGAGCTACAGATAGGGAAAGTTTCATGGAGAAGGCAAAACATAAGCCAGGCCTTAAAGAATGGATAGGATTTAGATTGGTAGTGGGTACATCAAGTCTTGAGATAGATCGGAAGCCTTTTGAGGCAATGGACAGTGTCCTTTCTGTCTTAACCCTAGTGTGTAGCACATAGTAGGCAGTAAATATTGCACTTGCTGGATTAGACTGAGTTGGATTAATCGACTAGTTAGAAAAATCATTCCATCAGAATATAAGCTCTCTGAGGGCAAGTACTGTTTTTTATTGTTGTTTTTTTAAGTGAGGCAATTGGGGTTAAGTGACTTGCCCAGGGTCACACAGCTAGTACATGTTAAGTGTCTGAGGCCGGATTTGAACTCAGGTGCTCCTGACTACAGGACCAGTGCTCTATCCACTGTGCCACCTAGATACCCGTTTCCTCATCTCTTAAATGAAGATTGCTTCTTGTGACCTACCATCTGTCCCTTCCTTCAGATTCTCATTTCCCCTTCCCTTCATGCAGCCTCCCCTGTTGGCCTTCCCCTAGGGAAATGTTGGGGTCCCCCTACCTGGTCCCTTTGCCTCAAGCTACCATTGGACCACATCCCTTACATCCCTCACAGCCTTTCACAATTTTTTTTTTTTTTTTTGCTGAGACAGTTGGGGTTAAGTGACTTGCCCAAGGTCACACAGCTAGTGAGTGTCAAGTGTCTGAGGCTGATTTGAACTCAGGTCCTCCTGAATCCAGGGCTGGTGCTCTATCTACTGCGCCATCTAGCTGCCCCCTCACAAAGTTGTTTGTTTGTTTGTTTGTTTGTTTTGGTTTTTTTGTTTTGTTTTGTTTTTAGCACTTTTTTTTTTTAGTGAGGTAATTGGGGTTAAAGTGACTTGCCTAGGGTCATACAGCCAGTAAGTGTTAACTGTCTGAGGCCGGATTTGAACTCAGGTCCTCCTGACTCCAGGGCTGGTGCTCTAATCCACTGTGCCACTAGCTGTCCCGCTCACAAAGTTTTAATACCTCTCTATTATTACCTGCAGAATATAAAGCCTAAACATTCAAGGCCTGCCATGCTCACATTGGGTATTTTACTCTTCCTTCCCCCCCCCCCATTCATTTTGTTCCCATATGTATCTATATGTGTGTGTATACACACACACATGTCCTAGACTGTTAGGGTCAGAAGAAACCCTAGAGCTTATCTGGGTCAAACCAGACAAAATACTTCCAGTTACAAGGAGAACCTTCCCATATCTGATAGAATCTAAAATCCTGTGAGCCAAACTATTTGATTTTGGTGTATGCATCTCTAGTGTAGTACCTGGTATATAAGAGGGGATTAATAAATGCTTATTGACTAATCATTTGAAGTATTTGTCCTCATTCAATGTTGGCTGCTGCTTAAAAATTCTTTTAAAAATAAGTCAGATTGGCCTGGGAATGTTGAGAGCAGTATGTTTTTTTGTGTTTTTTTAGTATAGATGTGTTTTAACTTTACAAGTTAAGGCCTAAGGCTTAAGACACACTGGGGTGGGGGAATGGGGGCAAGGGTGGAGTTGGGGCACGAGAAAACAAGGGAAGCGTATAAATAGGGCAGCGGCTGGCATTACCAATCCTGGGTAGAGTAGGTAAACACCTGGGGCGTGCCAGTTCGATGATGAAGAGCCTATACCACAGGTCTCTTGCATACTGGGACAGCTCCCATAAACAGGCAGCCCCACGCTGGGGCCAAAGCCAAAGCAGGGTGGGAGTCATGGGTTTTCCAGAGGGGTAGGGTCTTGCTCAAGCACAAGGCTCCAAGAACTGGTCTCACGTTAGAATCACAGGGTAAAAAGTTTCCAGGATAGACATTTTGCACCATGCAGGATTCTACCAGAGGGTTAAGGTTCAGGCAGTCTGCAGCAAGAAAGCAGAGACCCCCAAAACTAGAGAGAGTTTTGATTTGGACTGCTCCAGGCTTTGGGTCTCAAAATAAGCTACACCCCTAAAATAAAGGAAAAAATACAGAAGTATTCACTGAAAAATATTATACAAATTTATTATCCTAAGAATTCTGGCTGATAAGGGAGGGATTTTTTTTTTCCTTCTCTGAGAAGCAAATATTTCTTGAAAGAACAGTGTCTTTTAAGTGAGAGATCTTGGATTCAAATCCCAAGTGCTATTTATTACATGTGTGACCCAGTCACTTAACTTCCCTCGGGCCTCAGTTTCCTTACTGTAAAATGAAAGTATTGGATCAATGGTCTCTAAGGGCCCCTGCAGCTCTGGTTCTGTGAGCCCGTGATCTCATGATAGTAATTCTCCCATCTCCTCAATGCGTCTACCCAAGCAGGATGGTGCTAGAGCAAGCTCACACCCATGAGTCCATTGCAAAATTTTCACTGTGAGCATTTACACCTTGGAAATCAGCAAATGCTATAAATTATGCTTGATTTGTTGTTTCATTAATTGTCTAGACTTAAGAAAGGGGTGGAGAAAATGTTAGTAATTCAGATTAAACTAGTAAAACAGAATAAAATGTGCCCTGTGTTCTCCTAGAGGCAATCATTAAACAATTACCAACACATCCCTGTTTCCACCCTAGGCATATCCCATCTGGATTAAGTGTACGGAACTGTGTCACATCAGTTACACCTGGGCAGCTAGGTGTCACTATGGACAGAGTGCTGGATCTGGAGCCAGGAAGTCCTGAGTTAAAAACTCACCCCAGGCATTTACTAGCTGTGTGACCCTGGGCAAATCACTTCAAATCTGTTTGCCTCGGTTTCCTCGTCTGCAAAATGGGATAATTTGCCACTTCCCAGGGTTGTTGTGAGGATAAAATGAGATAACATTTGTAAAGTGCCTTGCAAACCTTAAAGTAACTACATAGGTGTTGGCTATTATTGCTCCGGCTACTATTACCAGTACTACTATTCCTGCTACTATTAACTACTATTCTTTTTTCATTTTTATTTATTTATTTTGGTGAGGCAATTGAGTTAAGTGACTTGACTAGGGTCACACAGCTAGTAATTGTTAAGTGTCTGAGGCCGATTTGAACTCAGGTCCTCCTGAATCCAGGGCCAATGCGCTATCTACTGCGCCACCTGGCTGCCCCTTCTTAGTAGTATTCCTGCTATTATTACAACTATTGCTGCTACTATTCCTATTACTTCTCCTCCTGCTGCTGCTGCTGCTCCTACTACAACAACATCATCAGGGCTGGGCAGAGAGATGTCAAGAGGTACACTTGGGAAAAGAAATTTTTCCAGGCTCACCCTTCCCTCTGGTAGCTTCCATAGGTGACTGTGCTACAGTAGGTCCACATTTTCTGGGTCACATTTGTCCTACTGCCACCAGATTCTTAATGCAATCTCAGGACATCCTTCCCACTCCTTTCTGGCATCTTCATGCTGCCCTCTCTATCACAGGCTTGACTGAGGTTACCTGATTTGGGGGTATAATGACAACCCCTCTCTCTCTCTCTCTCTCTCTCTCTCTCTCTCTCTCTCTCTCCCTTTTGATTGGCTTTAGTGGACTTAGGACTGAAGGGGACTTCAGAGGTCATTTAGCTCAAACCCCTTCATTTTATAGAGCATAGACTCCTAGATCTCCACCCAGACCTCATAAACCTTCTAATCCAATCTCCTCATTTTACAGATTAGGAAACTGAGGCCTGGGGAGATGAAGTATCAAATCATGAAAATAATCAAATGGCTGAGGTCAGATTTGAACTGAGATTGTAGCATCATAGCTATAGAACTTGAAAGGAACTCAGAGGTCATCTAGTCTAGCCCCACCCAGCTCACTTTAGAGAGGAGGAAATTGAGGCCCTGAGAGATAAAAATGTCACACAGGTAGTAAGTATCCAGAGTAAGACTTGAACCCAGCTCCTCCTGACTCCAAGACCAGTGTCCTATCCAGGTTGTCATGCTGTCTGATCAAGCTCTAGGGTTCTTTGCATAATTCTAATCCTGGAATCCCTCTTTGTTCAGGTAGAGATGAGAAATTTCTACTATTTTATGATTATTACTTTTCTTTTTGTTTTATTTTTGACCAACCTATAATTTCATTGGTGGAAGGAACTCCCAGGTAACACAATTCCATCTACCAAAGTAGGTTTGCACCTTTTCTGCAATTTGGAGTCTAGAGAATTGTCTAGAGCAGTAATGTCGATGTCAAATGCAAATAGAAATGGGAGGGGCAGCTAGGTGGCACAGTGGATTAAAGCACCAGCCCTGAGTTCAAATCCAGTCTCAGATACTTGACACTATTAGCTATATGACCCTGGGCAGTCACTTAACCCTCACTGCCCCGCAAAAAAAAGGGGGGGAGCTACTGAAGCATACACAAGGATGCCTTTGGCTACATATTTGACTTAGAAAACCACATAGTAACATTATCTATGTTTATTGTACTTTTATTTGTTTTGTTAAATATTTCCCAATTCCAATTTAATCTAATTCAGGGAATCCTAAAAAGTTAAATAAAATGCCTAAGGTCCACATAGCCAATGTGGATCGGCAGCAGATTTGAACCTAGTTTTTCTGCTTTCAATGACTCTCTAACCACTGTACCACATACTTCTCTCTTTCACCTTCTTTTCCAACTTGAGCATTAGCTCCAAGGTCTCTGAGTCCTGATCTTAGCAGTAAGCCAGATTGGGGGGAAGCATAGGAGAGTAATCCCCTTTCTCTGGGGCCCCCCATAATTTGGTTTTATAAATATACCATTTGCATAAATATTTGTAAATTTTATATATATGTAATTATATAAATATTGTTAAAATGTAATTTGAAAATATCTTGCAAGTATCAGCTCCTAATTCTGTTCATGTCTTAAGCTTTTGGGGTTCAGGGCCTTCTCCAAGTTGGGTCTTTCTTACCTCACACAATGCCTTACTTTAAATGATAATTCATTCAGTGTTTGTGGACTGGACATCTCATTGACTTAGCATTTTACTAGGCAGCTAGGTGGTGAAGTGGATAGAGTGCTGGATCTGGAGTCAGGAAGACTCTGGCTCATGAGTTCAAATAAGGCCTCAGACACTTACTAGCTGTGTGACCCTGAGCAAGTTATTTAACCTCTGTCTGCTTCAGTTTCTCATCTGTAAAACGGGTATAGGCAGCTAGGTGGTCAGTGGAATAGAGGGTAAAGAATACCATCTTCCTGAGTTCAAATCTGACCTCAGACACTTACTACCTATGTAACTCTGGGCAAATCACTTAACCCTGTTTGCCTCAGTTTCCTGATCTGTAAAATGAGCTAGAGAAGGAAACCATTGTAGTACTTTGCCAAGGAAACCCCAAATGGGGTCATGAAGAGTTGGACACAATTTGAATAGCAACGAAGAATTTACTATGCATTAATGTGCTAGAGATAGATACAAAGAAAATAATTAAAAGTCCTTGACCTCAGAGGGCTTATAGTCTAGCTGGGAGAAATAACTGTTGTTGTTTGTCCCTTCATTCTTTTTTTGTGCGGGGCAATGAGGGTAACTTGCCAGTCATTTGCTAGTAAGTGTCAAGTGTGTGAGGTTAGATTTGAACTCAGGTCCTCCTGAATCCAGGGCTGGTGCTTTATCCACTGTGCCACCTAGCTTCCCCCCACCCCCACCCCATCCTTCATTCTTGAAGAAGACCAATGCCATTGGGAGTTGATATCTTGGCTTGCAAGTGAATTGGATTTAAGTGAGGCAGGGCTGTGCACAGTCACCAGCCTCACTCTCTCCTCCAGACTCATCACAGTTCAGTGTCAATTCAAAAGTCAGGATAGGTGGATACCAAGTGATAGATGGGGTGGGGGGTGGGGGCAAATTGCATGTCATGGGCTCGTCACCCTTTTCATCGTGGCACCCCTTGGCAATCTGGTGAGCCTATGGACCTTTCTCAGAATCATGTTGTTAAATGCATAAAATTAAATATCAAAAATATAAATATCAAAATATAAAAGTTGACCAATTATATTGAAATATAGCCCCATTTTAAAGTTCCCAGATCCTAGGCTAAGAGCCTCCACTCTACTATATGGGGGGAATGGAAGATAGTTTCATGTAGGAAGAAGATGGAGTTTGAAGCAAGCTGAGGATTCTGTGACTTGAATGAGGGGGAGGGGGAGGGGGGGCACAAAGGTAGAGAAAGGAGGGAGGATGGATGGGAAAAGGGCACAATTCAGGAGCTGTTTACTCTCTGAGTCCAGATAATGAGAAGCCTCAGCCAGAGTGGGGCTTTCCACAAACTGAGACTAGGGGTCAGCTATTTCACCAGGAACAGTGTGAGCTGGTGTTCCAGCTGCCTGGCTGATCTCTGGGTAATCCCAGAACCTCAGAACTTTGTGTAATTACCAAGAAGGTGGAAAGCACTGACCTCCCAACCTCCGAGGCCAGGTTAGCAGACAAAATATGGGGTATTTCTGGCCCTGCTCTTAGCTGCTTCCATTACACTGGGCAACTTAATCACTTACACTTTAGCAGGTAAATTATAAGGGTTTGGGATGATGTCATTTTGCTTCAGAAGGTGGGGGCCATCTGGGTTGTCTGTGTCTGGCTTTTGTTGTATTTGGATTATTTCTTTCTTCCCTTTTTTCAATCACCTAGAAAATTATTTTAGGAGAAGGTAAAGGCAGAGAAGGAGGGGGAGAAAAGTCACCAGGGGATTCAGAAATTTTAATTTAAGCTTTTATTCCTGATTCCCTTTTGAACTACAGAAGGGGGAAAAAAACCTTGCTAAGGAAATGACTAAGCGTGTGGTTTTGTCATGTTGGTGGGTAGTGGAGCTGTCAGGGGTCTTTACTCAGCAAAGTCTTAGTCACGGTGTGGCTTGTGAGCCTCAGCCCTGTTTCAGTTCTTAGTCTCTGGGTTGCCCATGTGCTGGGGGTGCGTGTTAACCTTCAGCCTAAGTAAAGGGTTTTTCAAGGAATAGAGGGATTGATGCTGAACCCCCAATGAAAAGCACCTAAAAGCAGTTCCAAAGAAATAGTACTAACTCACAGATCCATAGCCCTCTTAAGGTTTGCAGAGAGATGGGCACACATGTATGACTGATCCCATTTAACAGATGAGGAAACTGAGTTCTGAGAAGTTCGTAGCATCACAGATTTGAGTGCTGGAAGGCATCTTAGGTGCCTTCAACTCCAATGCCCTTTTTTTTTTTTTTTAGTGAGGCAATTGGGGTTAAGTGACTTGCCCAGGGTCACACAGCTAGTAAGTGTTAAGTGTCTGAGGCCAGATTTGAACTCAGGTACTCCTGACTCCAGGGCCAGTGCTCTATCCACTGCGCCACCTAGCTGCCCCTCCAATGCCCTTTTTTTGAAGAAACTAGGACCTAGAAGGACTGTGCTTTGCTTGGTGGGCCTGTTGTCAGGTGTGGCCCTGAGCAAGTTATTTAACCTCTGTCTGCCTTGGTTTTCCTCAAAATTGTAAGATGAGGGTAATAATAGCACCTACTTTCCAGGGCTTTTGTGAGGATCAAATGAGATAGTAGTGGCTGTAAAATACTTAGCACAGTGCCCAGTACATAGTAGGTGCTTAATAAATGCTTATTCCCTTTTCCTTTCCCATTATTACAGAGCTAATCTCCATGGTAGAATTTGAACCCAGGTCTCCTGATTCCAAATGCATAGGATCAAAAGATCTAAAGAGGGAAGAAGAGCTTTTAAAGGCTAGTTAGTCCATTCCTCCACTTTACAGATTAATAAACAAAACAAAACAAGGGCCCAGAGAGATTGAGTGAATTGGATACAGTCACAGAGCAGCAGGTATCAGAGGTAGCATTTAAACTCAGGTCCTGCGAGTCCAGAGTCAATGATCTTTCCCCTGCTGTACCATTTTAAAGTTGTTTGGGCCTCTAACAGAGAGGTAGCTGTAGCCTGGCAGACAGAGCCTGGATCTGGATTGGAGTCCTTGTGCCAACTGCTTACAGTTACCTCATCCAAGTCACCTTCGATCTCTGAGAATGTCATTATGAATGTTAGCTCTCATTAATATGATCATTATTATGTCTGAATTTCAGCTGGATCTTGGAAGCTGATCAAGCTCTGGTAAACTTTAATGAAGTGATGATGATAATAATAGCATTTACTTTAATACTTTTGAGTATTAACTATATACTTTACTTTTAAGTACTTAATAGTACTTTAAGGTTTGCAAAGCAACCAAACATTAACAAATATTAATTTCATTTGTTCCTCACAACCAACCCTTCAAGGTAGGAGCTATTATTATTCCCACTTCACAGATGAGGAAACTGAGGGCAAGAGGTTCAGTGACATATCCTGGGTCATACAGCTAGTTAAGTGTCTAAGGCAGGATTTGAACCCTGGGTCTTCCTGATTCCAGGCTCAGTGCTTTTATCTTCCCCCCATCTTTCCCCTCCCAGTTGCCTCAAGGCACAAAGCTCTTCTGTTCTTCCTGGGATTCTTCCTGGGTTCCATGACCTGGTTAGAATCAAGGCCTTCAGAAGTCCAAAGTCAGCCAAAGAGAGTGCTGGGGAACCTTACAGGGATTTTTTGTTTGTTTTGGTTTTTTGGTGAGGCAATTGGGTTAAGTGACTTGCCTACAGTCACACAGCCAGTAAGTGTTAAGTGTCTGAGGCCAGATTTGAACTCAGGTCCTCCCGACTCCAGAGCCGGTGCTCTATCCACTGCGCCACCTAGTTGCCCCTTACAGGGATTTTAAATTTCTATTACAGTAATTTTATAGCACACTAAGAAAAAACCCTTGTTGTATTCTTTGTAAGAGAAGAAATGAAGACGCTTTAACTTTGATCATCTGGTGTAACCAGAGTTGCCAAGGCAACACGTTAATTCCATTCCTTGGTCTCTGATGTACATACTTAATGGAAAATTATAATGAATGTTGGAGCTGTTAGCTGTCTCTCTTTTTTTTTTAACCAGAAAATGACTGGTAAGCAAATGCATATCAGTAAACAGGTTAGGCAATATCAGAATGCATTGAACATTACAGCAGGTTTACAATCAACCAGCATTTATAGGGTGCTTACTGTATACCAAGCACAAACACAGAGAGGAGTGAAAACATGATGCCTAGTCTCAAGGGGCTACTGGGTTAATAAGTAAGGTCAGGAGCCTTCCTAAGCCCCCTAATTTTTTACCTTCACTCCTGTCACCTTTGTTAAGGGGAGGGCAAAGGATTGTACTATTTCAAGCTTGCCACTCTTTCTCCCATTCCTCTGGATATTTGACACACTCCATGAGCTTTCTTGTTGAGTCATTTTTCAGTCATGTCTGACTCTTTATGACCCCAGCCAGGTGACCCTGGACAAGTCACTTAACTCCTGTTTCCTCCTCTGTAAAATGGGGGAAATGGTAGCATCTACCTCCCAGGGTTGTTGTTACGGTACAATAAGAATATTTGTAAAGTGCTTTCCTAACCTGAAAGCTCTCTATGAACACTAAGTATTACTATGATTGCTCTTTCAAGCAGTAATAATACCTACTCTTCATGTTTATGTAGCACTCTTGGGTTTTGTAAAGTGTTCTTTCAAGCATGGTATTGCCATCCAGACCCACTACATTTCTAGAACATTAAAATAATTTGCAAAGGCCTTTCATGTATATCTCTCATTTGATGTTATTGGACACGACAAAATGAGCTAAAAATCTTGGAATGTTTTTTCTTTTTCTTTCTGTCATCTTTGTCAGACTAACATCATTAAAATGTGTGAATGACTTTCCTCTCAAATGATAGATGCAAACAGTTGAAGCCTTACAATTTTTCTTTCCATTGAGAAACTCACAGGGTAGATGCCTTGGGAACCTTAATAAAAGATTTTTTTTAAAACACTTAAAAAAATTCTGTACTTCACAAACAACTGTCAATAAATACTTATTATTAAGCACTTATTATGTGCCAAGCACTATGTTAAGCACTAGGGATACAAAAAAGGGCAAAAGACAGTCCCTTCCCTCAAGTAGCTTACAATCTAATGAAAGAAACAACATATAAACAACTATATACAAAAAACGAGGATTGCACGTGAAACAGTGAATCTTTTTTAATTGTAGGATTTCTTTAAAGTTTTGTTAATGAATTTTTTTTTTGGCATGGGGCAATGAGGGTTAAGTGACTTGCCCAGGGTCACACAGCTAGTGTCAATTGTCTGAGGCCGGAATTGAATTCAGGTCCTCCTGAATCCAGGGCTGGTGCTTTATCCACTGCACCACCTAGAATGATTTTTTTTTTAATACTATCACCATCCAGGACAATGCCTTACAACAAAGAGAAGCCCATAAGTAGCTGGAAACTATACAGATCTTGTAACATTCCTCAACCATAGTTCACCACCTTCTATGTAAAAGGAGAAAGTATTTTTTGTCATTTGCCTTCCGGAACAAAGTTTGCTTGTAAAATGTAGGATTATAGATTGAGAGATAGGAAAGATCTTAGAGGTCATCTGGTCCAACACTCCAAATTTGTAGATTGAGACTGAGTGAATGTGCCTACATCTTGAAGTGAGCTTAGAAATGGTCAAGCCAAGGGGCAGCTAGGTGGCGCAGTGGATAAAGCACTGGCCTTGGATTCAGGAGGACCTGAGTTCAAATCCAGCCTCAGACACTTGACACTCACTAGCTGTGTGACCCTGGGCAAGTCACTTAACCCCCGTTGCCCTACAAAGAAAAAAAAAAGAAATGGTCAAGCCAAGACTCATCATCTCATTCTACATAGATTGTCATTCAGTCGTGTCCAACTCTTTGTGACTCCATTTTGGGGTTTTCTTGGCAAAGACACTGAAGTGGTTCACCATTTCCTTCTCTAGTTCATTTGACAGATGAGGAAACAGAGGCAAACAGAGTGAAGTGACTTGTCCAGGGTCCCACAACTAGTAAGTGTCTGAGGGCAGGATTTGAACTCAGGAAAATGCGTCTATCCACCACCTGATATCTAAGTCTTAATCACCCAATTTGACCCATCCTGAATCTCGTGTGTCTCTCTTCTTCCATCTCCTAGGAAGCCTTGGAGTCCTGCCAGACCCGCATCTCCAAGCTTGAGCTCCATCAACAAGAGCAGCAAGCCGTCCAGACCGACACTGTGAACGCCAAAGTCCTCCTGGGCAAGTGCATCAACGTGATCCTAGCTTTCATGACCGTCGTCCTCGTGTGTGTGTCCACCATCGCCAAGTTTGTCGCCCCCATGATGAAGAGCCGTTTCCACATCCTCGGCACCTTCTTTGCAGTCACACTTCTTGCGATATTTTTTAAAAACTGGGATCACATTCTGGGTGCTATCGAGAGGATAATAATACCGAGATGAAGCGATTCATCCTGGCTTCGCATTCTCTTGAGATAGTACAACCTTTTCCACATATACTAAGTACCAAATTTTTAAAAACAGCTGTCGTGCACACTGGATGACAGCTTCAAGAGGACTCAAGCTGTAACCTGTAAATAATTGCAATTCTCTAACTTGATAGCAGTTGCCTACTTAATCACTGTCCATGGTTAGCCCGTCTCTTGTAAAATTCTTCCCTCACTACTTGCTGCCTTAATCGGAACAGATTTCCACTCTGCAAAACCAGCACAGCGTAAAAAGGGAGTGTCGGGTTGTTTTATTTTATGTTTTTAATTTAACTTTTTTTTTTTTAATTTAAGTTTATGGGGCTTGGTCAGGAAGATTTGGTCTATGGAAAATGTCAGAAGGGTGAAAGTGGATTTCAGAAACCTACCCTTTGAAACTCAAGGTCTCAGCAAACCCTTTCTTCCATCGATCTGCCTCCCAGAGAAATTGTAGGGTTTGATTTGGTGAAAGAGACCTAGGGGGACCCAATATGCTTATTAGCTGGTCCTTAGCTAGAAACCCCATGTTTGCAGTGATTCATTAGAATTATCACAGGAATGTTGAAATGGCTTCCAACAAACAAAATTAGGGTTTTAATGGGGATCTTCTGTCCTTGAAATCACAAAGTGGTAGCACTTATGAGTAGATTTAGTCATTCCACTTGACTATCTTAACTGACTAGAGACCTATTTTTGTTCAAGAAGGTGCCAAATAATTCCATATGACTCATGAGTAGTGACTGGTCTGGAAGTCATTTGTATTTTGGACTGGGTCCTTCGAGGAGTACCCTGGCCTGTTTCTATGTGACATCCCGCCTTTCAGGAAGATGTGGTCCCCATTTTCATTTTCTCTGGGGGAAATCTCGAAGCATATGGGAACATAGGAATGATGCCGTGTTGCTATAGGAAACGAGAGAGACATGCTTGATTCAACATGACTTCATGGCCAACTGCTATAAAGAGAGCATGATGTCATGTCTGGCAATAGGGCAGGAGTTGAGTGAAGAGTGATTGAAGTGGATGATGGAATCAGCCACCACACTGATAAGGTGCTCTCAGGAAGGTGGGAGATTAGAGAAAGAATAACTTGCTAGAGATGCCACCTATCCCTTGTGGTCTTAAGGAAAATGGTATTGAAATGAAAGCATCCTAAAGAGTTCCAACTAAGGTGAAATATTTTTGCCTAGGAGTAAGGAGGAAAAAACACTTTCTTTGACATAGAAGCTTTTAAAATTATTTAAAAAGCAAAAGAAAGAAAATGGAAGAGCTGTTTCGGTAGAAATTTTCTATTTGGCTCTGTTATTCAAAACACACCTTCCTTCGGGTGTGACAGGAGTGTGTATATGTGTGTTAACTTTTAATATGAAGATCTGCTGAAGCATCAGTGCAGTTTTTTGTCTTCAGGAAGCACTGTTTTTAATAACATAGATTCAAACAAAGTGCAATATTTTTCAAATAGCTGCTCTTAGGGAAATCTCTTTGTTTAATGTGATTGTGCAAACTCTAGTTTAAGGGAATGTGAGGGGAAATGGGTGTGGCTGTGATTTCGTGTTACAGGAGTTTAAAGAAGAATAGAGCTATGTCTATGGGTTTTTCAGATTCCTTTGAACCAGGCACTAGGGAAGAGCTGAGATTCCTTCTTGACCCTTTGCTTCCTGGTATTAGGACTCTTGTCTTGGCCTGAGGTGTTTCCATGATAAATGAATAACTCACCAAGCCAGGGTTAAATGGCAAGATCTTGGGGTCTTGGGGAGGAGTATATAGGTGAGTTTTAGTTTCCTTTCCATGTCTGTATTTAGAGATCAGTATTCACCTGCACCTGTGAACAGGGATAAACAAATTATAGCATGTGTGTCACTGACTGATCTCACAAGCAGGATTCCAAGTCTGCTCTCAGAGGAAGGCCCTGAAAAGTACTCAGGGATTGGGGGATGAGGGTGAGGTCTTTGTTCTGTAATGGTTTGTGTAGCTGTTTCTTTTTGTTTGGAGAGAATGAGTAAAAACCTGTTTCTGTCCCTTGGGGATTAATTTTTGGCCCCCTCTTTATTGCTTCTTCATGTAATCAAGCTGCTTGGTTCTCTTTTCACTGCTAAGACTTCCGATGAATGAATCTTCTCACTCTAGTATGAATCAGTAAATGTTTGGAATGGAATAAATGAGGTTTCATTGGGATGCTACCTGGTCACATTCCAATTTCTGGGAATAGAGAGTGAAGCCAACTCGAGAGGGATGACACCCTGAAACGTCTGTGATTGACAATATCTGAAACTTCTGTAATTGACGATATCCTCAAACTTATGTAATAGGCAATATCCTCAAACAATTCTTTAGTGGTGAATGCCGATTTAAATTTATATGACCAGCTCCCAAATAATTGGAACACTTTGTCTTAATGAATCTACCACTAGAGCAGGGTTTGTTCTGAAGCCTCATTAAAGGTTTATGAGCCAGTAGCCAATGGTACATCTTGCAGGGGCAAAGTGTACTTTTCATCTGATACCTATGATTTTTTTCTGTTAGAAAAAAAATAAATGAATAAGACTTTCCTCTTGCAAAGTCCCCATTAAGTGGGGGAGATTAATGGTGTACTGTAGATTGAAAACATTAGAGAAAATAGAGGAGCCCTTCTGATTTTAGATCTTAATTTTTTCTTAGTAGAAACACAGGATATGATTCTATTGGGAAAATATGTGCATTTTAAGCGAATATACATTTTAAACACTGATGTCATTGAGGAATTTTCTCAAATTTGCACATAGACCAACTAACCTTTTATCTTTCATTGTCTCCTGTCATTTCTGTGGGCAAGAAGATAGATTTTTTAAGTCTTAAGCATAGGAGAGCCTTTTTTTGTGTGTGTGCGTTGCCAAACACAGTGGCTTCTGAGCCCCTCACAGGATGTTGAAGCTTTTTGTATTTGGTGGGCTCCCCTGATTTTCTTGATCATTGAATATACTTCCCCACAGGTTGCCTTCAAAAGGGTCCTTAGTTCAGGCTGAGCCAGTTACCAAAGCACTATGTTGCCGACTTGGAGGGGGTGAGTCCCCATCTTCAAGCACTGTTACTTTTGAGAATCTGTCTCTTGTTGTGTATTGCCACCCTAATGAGATGTTAAATTGAGCTCAGCTTAAAAACTAAGACTTCTCTACTTCTCATTTTTGGTCATAGTTCCACTTCGAGGATTTCTCCCACCTTCTCTGAGGCTGATAATAGCCCCCCATGTTACCCCTCTCTGACTTGTCCCTGTGCTGTCACCACATGTGACATTTTCACCCAACTGCTCTTACAACTCATTCCTCCGGTACCCAGGCTTCTATTGATGTGACCCAACCTTGTCTCCACACGTTCAATAGTATTGACCAGGACTGGCTTCCCTCTGGCCATCAATTACCTCTGCGTCCTTTGGGTTTGTTTCTGAAAATACTTAATTCCTCACATCATTATTGTAGCATGTTCCAAAATAAGACTGCTCTCTTGATTTGGAGACTTTTAAGAAACACACAACCGTGCATGCATGTGTGATATACAGGTGGTCGCAGATTTGCGGTGACTTAAGGGAAATGGCCTGCCTGGAACCCACCCAGAAGGGGGCTATAAAGAACCATGTTGCTACACCTTGTAATTCCCTTCCCCGTCCTTCTTGGTTCTAACCTTAAGCTCCCTGGGCCAGCTTTGCCTTTACAAACACCCGCCCAAGCCCCGTTATCCTCACTTTTCACCTCAGGCTAGGGAAGTGTTGGAGGCTAGAGTTACTATCCTGAGACCACCTTCCTCCTTTACCTCTCTCCACCAGACCCCCAGTAAAGTGACCCACTAGGCCTTTCCTCTACCCCAAACCCTCCTTTCTTTCCCAGTGCTGCCAAGATTATATGAATCTGCTTTTCTCAGATCTGGGTTTCCAGAGGCTCTGATTGCACCAACTTGTGATTTTTTTCTTTAGAATCCAAGTGGGAAAAATTAGAAGGTGGGAAGGGTTGGGCATGGGGTGGGAGATGTATATGAGTGTGTTATAAAAAGTAACCCCTTCATCCCTGACAGTGAAGGGAAGCAGGCCACCCTAATAAATTGTGGACTGATGCTTAAAAGGAAAAAAAAAAAGAAAGAATGAAGGCAATTGTCAGTTAGCCAAAGACATGGTTGTATTCTCCTTGCATTTGCCCGGACAGGCACCTGCTGACCCCATTCCCCACCACACCCCTTGGGCAAAAGCTATGGAACCACCAACAGCGACTTGAAAGGCTTCTCCCCTCCCTCACTGTAGATTTGTTGGGGGAAAGTATGTAGCTGGCATCGTGGAGACTGAATGCACTTCCCCAAAGAAACATAGTTATGGGAGATTGTTCGGTTCTAGTCTACAGTGCTAGACTTGAGAATTTAATAGGCTAGCCTCGGAGCCCAGCCACCCTGGATAACTTTGCACAGGGTTCTTCCAATAAGTTGGAGACTGCATCCTGTGTGTTTCCTCAGCTAATGTTAAAGCCCAAACATGATGAATTTAAAATGCAGTGTTTTCACTGGAGAAATGGCTTCAAAAGGTGGCTTGGTTCCCACTCTGAGGGATTAACAGCCTGCAGATTTAAATTAGGAAAAGAAGAGAACGGGCTGCCTACATCCTAAAACACTTAGAAACCTAAAGAAACAAACACTGCAATTAACAAAGAGACTGACTGGCAAACCCCTCCTCCCCCCAAGAACAAAAAAACAGCCAATTTCCTCAAATCAACCAAATGCTCTCTGTTCTAAGATGTTTGGAAATACTATATGTACATAGATTGTTTCAGACCTGATTCATTTGTTGCAAATTTTATTTATTTTAAGCATGTGCAGTGTGGCTTTCTTCTGTGTGTGGGGGGGTGTGTGTGGGTGTGGGTAGAGAAATGTTTCAACCAAGCGCTGTTTGTGTCCAAGAGAATGCTAGCTTAGGTTGTAGCGACTGATGGTGAAGGTAGCTCCTACCTGGCTGTCGGGTCTGATCTGTCCACTGCCAAACCGCCGTTTTGTGTAGCACGATATAAAGTTCTATGTCAACCAATGTGAAAAAGAAAATCTGTAAAGTCTTAGTATATTTTCACCTCACAGTGTGTGGTCATCCCGGAACTCAAAACAGGTGCCATTATTTTTTTAAATAAATGTGATTGATGTTAGTTTGGATGTTTAATAAAAAGTTCAATTTCTTTTTTTTTAATCTCTGTTGATGCCTTTTTTTCTTCTTTTTTTGCGGGGCAATGAGGGTTAAGTGACTAGCTCAGGGGATGCCTTTATATATATATATATATGTGCAAGTCATCACCAGTTACTCACCCACCTTCTATCTCTCCCCTACCCTTCCTTTGTAAGAAAAAAACATTACTCAAGACTAATAGATATGACCATTGGAGAGGAGGAGGATTGTGAGTGTGGAATATCACATACCCTGTCAAAAGCACTTCAGCAAAACTAATGGAGTGAGTCTTACAGGATATCCAATGCTAAACCCTCTGTGGTCCCTCCCATCTCAGACAGTTAATGAGCATTTCTTAAGTGCCTATTATGTGCCAGCCATTAAGCATAAAAAAAAAAATCCCTTCCCTCCAGAAGCTTATATTCTAATGGTTAAGACAATGTGTAAGTAACTAGATATGTAGTGGATACACACAGATGGGAGATACTCAGAGGGAGAAAGCATTAGCATTTTGGGTGGGGGGGGTGGACTGAGAAAAACTTCCAACCCAAGGCGGGGTGTGAGCTGGGGTCTTGAAGGAAGGTAAGGAAGCAAAGATGGGAGAACAGAGGATTCCATGCATGGGGACAGGAGGAATCTTGTTTGAGGAAGTACAAGACTAGTCACTGGCTTGTAGACGATGTGGAGGTGGGTGAGGAATAAGACTGGAAAGGTCCAAAGGTTTTAGTAACCAAACAAAATTTTATATTTGATCCTGGAATTAATAGGGAGCCACTGGAGTTATGGGGGAAGGGTGGGTGTGTAACATGGCCAGATCTACACTTTTAGGAAAATCACTGGCAATGAGGGATTGCAGTAGGGGGAGACTTGAGGCAGGGAGACCAATTCTCAAGAAAAGAGGGAGATGAATTTCCTCATTTCTCCAGGCCCAAGGTTACTCATATTTACAGCTGATTTTATTTAATTAAAGATTAAAAAATTTTTTAAATGGCCATCACGTTTGGTAAATGCCATTTTTTATTCCAGGCTATGTTGGGCTAGAATCAAAATTATTTTTGTCCAAGTTTCAGTGTCATAGGATCATACCTTCTGAGCTGCAAGAGGCCTAAAAAGAACATGTAGTGCAACCCTCATTTTACAGATGAGGGAACTGAGTCAGAGTGACTCAGTTTAACTTAGGTTAACTCAGTTTAGTTTAACTCAATTTAACTCAGATTAAATGACTTATCAAAGTGACAGTGGCAGGATTTGAATCAAGATCCTCTGACTCCCAAATCCAGTGATCTTCCCACTGTATCCTATTGCCTCTATGAGACATGTTATCTCCTTCCAGATGGAGATCTTAATAACCTTCTCGTATCTTGGGAAGATTAATGGGGTTGGATAAAAAAAAAGTGGGGCTGTCAAAAAATTAGTCCCAACTAAAATCCCACCTTCTAGAGGAAACCTTTCCTAACCCTTCTTAATTCCAGTGCTTTCTCTTTTTTACTCCCTATTTGTCCTGTCTATATCTCACTTTGTAAATATTTGTTTGCATGCTGTCTTCCCTATTAGACCATAAATTTCTTAAGGGCAGGGACCATCTTTTGCCTCTTTTTGTATCCCAAGCCATTAGCCCAGTGCCTTGTAAATATTGATTGATTATTTACTGTTGTGTGCTTGGAATGCTGGGAAAGCTCTTTGCCCATTCTCTGTGGACCAGACTGAATTCTATAGTGAGCAAGCTTCCAAGGAGAGAGCTTGTGAGGTAAGCCAGAGAAGAAAAAGCAAAAAAAGATGAGGAGGGTCAGAGAATGGACAGTGAGAAGACTGGCCCAAAGCACAATACAGACTGCAGATCTTCCTTTCCATTTTCCTACCTCCAAAACTTCAGCATAAAATCATCCATTCCTCCCTTTACATCAGGGGTTTTTAATGTTATATGTCATAGACTCTTCTGACAATCTGGTGAAACCTATGAACCTCTTCTTAGAATGGTATATATATATATATATATATATATTTAAAATAATGCTTTTAAATGCATGAAATAAAGTGCATAGTGTTATAAAGGGATCTAATAAAAATAAATATATTGTCTCCTCATCCAAGTTATGGAGCCTTTGAAATACAGCCATGGATCCATTGGGGGTCCGTGAACCCCACGTTAAGAAGCCCTGTTTTATATGCATCCTATAGTCCAATTGTCTATCTTAAATGCTCCTGGCCTGGGATTTTGAGAGAAACAAATATCATTGAGCATGTTTGGCCTAGAGAAGACTTGGAGAACTTCGTGGCTGTCTCCAATCATCTCTGAGAGCTGTCATATGAAAGGGGGGCATTAACCTTTATTGTTTGACTCCAAAAGGTGGAACCTGGAATAACGGGTAGAAACTGGAAAGAGGCCAATTTAGACATGAGGTCAGGAAAAACCCAAGCTGCCCCCAAATGCCATCAATCCATCAACATTTATGCCTCTCAGAGGGAGGGAGCTCTTGCTTCTTGGAGGTCTTCAAGCAGAAGCTGAATGAGCACGTGAGTATCTAACAGTGTATATGAATTGGACTAAGAGGGCACTCAGGTCCCTTCTGACTCCCAGATTCAATGACTCTGAATCTGTGGTTTCTGAAGGATCTTGACATCATTCTGAGCATCAGTTAAGAATCTGTGGTTGTAGGGGCAACTAGGTGGCACAGTGGATAGAGCACAGGCCCTGGATTCAGGAGGACCTGAGCCTAAAGCCAGCCTCAGACACTTAACACTTACTAGCTGTGTGACCCTGGGCAAGTCACTTAACCTCAATTGCCTCACACACAAAAAAAGACTCTGTGGATGCAGATGTTGAATTTATGGAGATTGATCTGAATTGTAAAGTAGTCCAGGATGATCCTTGGATGTTGCTTCTTGGACTAAATACTTGAAGATCTCTTATTTTTCTTTATCCTAAGAGTGAAAAGATGGGGGTGGAGGAATATTCCTGTTAGTTGGAACTCACCCGGTTTATCCTGTCTGTATCTTGTTGTCTCCCTCCATTAGAGTGTGAGCTCCTTGACAGGAGGGACTGTCATTTGCTTTACTTTGTATCTCCATTGGCACATAGTGGGTACTTAATAAGTGCTTAATAATTTGCTTAATAATTTCATATTTAAGAATAAGTAGGAATCTGATGGACAAAGTCTTCACCCCTTATTCTGATCATATGTCTCCTTGGAGATGTTGTTTATACCTTTTCCTTCACATAAGAGACAGCTAGGCCCTAGCAATGGACCTGAAGTCAGGAAGACCTGAATTCAAATCTAACCTTAGATACTTACCAGCTGTGCTACCTTGGGTGAGTCACAGACTATCAATCTGCCTTAGTTTTCTCAACAGTAAAAAGATATCACAGGGTGGTTGTGAGGATCAAATGAGACAATATTTAGAAATCTTCGAGCAGTGTGCCTGGCACATAGTAGGCATTTTATAGATGCTACCTGTTATTATTATCATCAGAACCAACAGAACAAAGCTATATCAGTGCTTGCATCATACATGGAATAGCTAAGAGAAACTGACATAGAGACGATCAATTGCTACTGATCATCAACAGTACCATATATAGCGCTATGGGAAGAGTCTTAATTTAACACCTGTGACTTAATAATATATAAACAACATTATGAGATTAGAGTGAATGGACATTGGATCCCAGGAGCATTTGTCTTGCATTGTCTGGTTCTGTGAACAATCTGGTATTAAAAGAAAAAAAGTAAGCTCATTTCCAAGAGAATTATTTCCAATTTTGAACATTTACCAATAGTTCTGCTGTCCAGGCAGGGGTGAGGACAAAAGATCATGCTGAATCAGAATGGATGGACCTCTTCAAGCAGTCCTGAGCCTAATAGATTTGTAGTCTTAGAGGAAGGAGAAGCCAATAGGGAGAATCTTCCATCTTCCCTTTATGAGATTGGCACAGCATGTAATAGTTACTGTCTTCAGGCCGTTGGCTTGGTGGAAGATGGCTCAGCTTTTTACCTTGGCAACCGTTGGGTCCCTGGTGATTAGCCATCTGTACTGCATGGCACCTGCTACCAATCTGCCTCCTAAGCCCAGGAAAGGAATTTAGCCCCCAATCTAATTGGGAGAAAGCTTGCTCACTCACCTGACTTTCAACTTGATGAAAGCCTGGCTGACAAGAGAAAAATCATTGGGTATGGTTATTTATCTCCATCACAAGTCACTGATTGCTTAAAAATTAATTGTCTTAGATGGAAGGAAAAATCCCCAGAAATCCCCAAAATTACAAAAGCCAGGGGCTTTTGTAAGCAAGTACTAAGCCTGTTTGGGGGTGTCATGAATTCCACAAAGTCCTTTATGGTCATTTTCTGAACAGACATCTGAGTCTGGAGGGATTAGTCTGGCCTTCAGATACCAGGAAGCCTGAGTCAAATGCAATCATGCCCCTATATTTTTTCAAGTCTACCACTATAGCATCAATGTTCTTTACCATGTGCAGTTGAGGTATAGAGTTGCCACAGGCCCCAGAGCAAGCAGAATAGACACTAGGCTAGTCACTTAACTCTCAGTGCCCCTAAATTGTGAAGACCATGCTAATCTTTTTTTTTTTTTTTGTGGGGCAATGAGGATTAAATGACTTGCCCAGGGTCACACAGCTAGTAAGTGTCAAGTGTCTGAGGCAGGATTTGAACTCAGGTTCTCCTGAATCCAGGGCTGGTGCTTTATCCACTGAATCACCTAGCTGCCCCCTAATCTGCATGAACAGAGGGAGTTCCTTACCAGGACCACCTTACAATGATGGAGTCACAAGATGGTCCTTCCTAAAAGTCATATGGCCAGCAATTTGAGGATGTCTTACTGGTGAAATCGGGGTCCATCAATATGGAATTGTTGCATGAAGTGGAAGTGGGGTGATTATGTGATTCAAATGAAGAAGGGTGATGAGGTGATTAACAACAAAAGTAAACAGACATATGGCAGCCCTGGAGAAGTCAGTGACTGAGGAGCTGTCCAGCACAACAGTTGGCTGACTGACCAATGAGAATGGGAGGGCTCTGAGAAGACTCATTCTGTGCCAATATTGCTTGTTGGTAGTATCGACAAAACCATTTACCACTTTTTATTCTCAACAGGTTCACAGTATCATCTATTTAAAGCTGAAGGGTACTTCTGGAAACATCTAACCCAACCCTCTCATTTTACAAATGGAAAAACTGAGTCCCAGAGGATGAAAAGACTTGCCCAAGGTCCCATATAGAATCATAGATCTAGATCTTGAAGGGAGCCTCAGAGACCATCTATTGGCTCACCCAGTATGTCTCCGAGGCAGGATTCTAACTCATTTCCCAAGACTCCAAATCCAGCGTTGTTCCCACTGTAGTCACACAGCCTGTTTGTGTTAGAGCCCAGCTCTTCCTTACTCTAAGAATGACACTTTGTTCATGGCATCATGCTGCCTCCCTCAACTGGTTTTCCAAATGGGCTCCCCTGTTGAGAAGAGAGTGGGATGAATGACCAGCATGACTATGACAGTCCACTTCAAAGTCAGAATTTCCCAGTTGGAGCTGCAGAATGCTAAATTTCATTCGTCAGATCCCTGAGTTTGGCCAGAGGGAATCAGTTTTTCAGGAACTGATCTCCCCTGGGCAAACTAATAAAGGAGCTCCTGATTTGGCAAATCTGAGAATCAGACCACAATGATCTTCGTGATCTCATTTTTAAAAAATCGGCTGACCCCTTCGAGGTCTGGCTTGAAGGCCAACTGGTCTTATTCATGGTTTTACTCTGCCTTCTTTTTATTTTTGTTAGTTTGTTAATGAGTAATTCGGTCATTCATTCAAAAAAGCATTTAATTAATCAGTGAGTATGTATTAGGCACTGTGATAGGCACTAAGGATACAAAAAAAGGGGAGCAAAAACAAGCCCTGATCTCCAGAAACTTACAGTCTAACAGGGGAGAAAATATGCAAATAACCATGTATATTCAAGATATATACAGTGTAAGTAGAGAAATCTCCATGGAAAAGCAAATAGCAGTAGGAGGGACTGAGGAAGGACTCAGGCAGAAGATGAGATTTTTAGGTGGAAATTAAAGAAAGCCAGGGAACAGGCAACTAGGTGGTGCAGTGGATAGAGCACTGGCCCTGGATTCAGGAGGACCTGAGTTCAAATCCAGCTCAGACACTTGACATTTATTAGCTGTGTGACCCTGGGCAAGTCAACTTAACCCCAATTGCCTCACCAAAAAAAAAAAAAAGAAAGAAATGAATTAACAAGAGAATTTTATTTTATTTATTTAATTTTATATTTGGAGAGAACAAGGAGTCCCTGGAGTTTACTAAGTAGGAGGGGAGGTGATATGGTCAGACTTGGGCCTTAGAAAAGTTACCTTATGGGGGCAGCTAGGTGGCACAGTGGATAGAGCACTGGCCCTGGAGTCAGGAGTACCTGACTTCAAATCCGGCCTCAGACACTTAACACTTACTAGCTGTGTGACCCTGGGCAAGTCACTTAACCCCAATTGCCTCACTAAAAAAAAAAAAAAGAAAAAAAAGAAAAGTTACCTTATGGGGCAGCTAGGTGGTGCAGTGGATAAAGCACTGAATCCAGATTCAGGAGGACCTGAGTTCAAATATGGCCTCAGACACTTGACACTTACTAGCTGTGTGACCCTGGGCAAGTCACTTAACCCCAATTGCCCCACAAAAAAATAATTAAAAAAAAAAAAGTCACCTTGGAGGTTGAGAGGATGGATTGGAGTGGAGAGAGACTTGAGGTAGGGAGACCAATTAGAAGGCTATGCGAATAGTTCAGGAGAGAAGTAGTAGTTACAGTATTTAGTAGTTTGCAGTATCTTTGGGAGTCCCTCAAAGAGATTCCCATCTAGTCATGGGAATATTAGGCACAGAGACAGATCTAGGGGCAGACAGGAAGCCTTTTTTTTTCCTGCTCCCCTTCATGCTTAGGGGGCAGCTGCTAACTCCTGCATGAAGTATGATAGTATGATAGGGGCATGGAATGTCAGTGCCACAAGGGACCTTAGAGGTAGGAAGCAAATAGTAGTGACAGAGTCAACCTCAAGCATCTTGGTCTTCACTGATAGGAACTGGCAATAACTTAATTGAATCTTATTAGTAGAGAAACTATCTGAATTCCCTTTCATTTCAACTTCATGAAAGTTACAACAGTAGAGTTGAGATTGAGTGCTCAGGGAGAGAAGGTATACAAGGTCAAGTCAAATCAACACATCCTGGAAAAAGCAAATAGCAAAAAAAAATTAATAATAATGATAAATCCTTGGAGATGCTAAGACTTATGTCTTAAGAAGAAGATGGCTGTTTTCAAGTATTTGGGGGAAGAGCTATCATAAGGAGAGGATCATAGATTTATTTTTTATGTAAATAGTATTTTGTTTTTTCCAATTACATGTAAAGATCATTTTCAACATCCATTTGAGGGTCATAGATTTAGAACTGGAAGGAATGCTGGGTATCAATACTTAGTCCAAAGACCTCATTTTACAGATGAGGAAACTGAGGACAGATAGCTTAACTGATTTTCCTGAGGTCACAAACATTGTATCAGAAAAATGGGATTTGAAACCAGCTCCCACCAACTACAAAACCACTAGTCTTTCCACCTCACAATGTTTGTTCTCCTTGACCACGGAAAACAGAATTAGGATGAGTGGGTGGAATTTGCAGAGCTGCAGATTTAGATTAGATGTCAGGAAAAAGTTTCCTAGGAGTCAGGCTCTCAATAGTTAAAGAATACATTGGAAAATTGGCAAATACTATAAATCAGGGCTTGACTGGTTCTGTTGATTTCCTAGATTTAAGAGATGGAAAAAATGTTAACAATGCAGATTAAACTTTAAAGCATGCAGCTCTTTTGGAAAGCTGGTTGTTAAAATTTTACTAGCATGCCCCTGGGCAGAGCTGTCCAAATTTGCACACCGGGCTGCCTTGTTCTTCCTCACTATCAGGGTTCAAACTAAGACTGGCTGGCCAATTGTGGATTATGTGGTAGAGGGGATTCTCCAAGTATGGGTGATTCTGTGACCACTGAGGTCCCCTACAGTTCTGTGATTATGAGTCCAGGAAAGTTTTCTCTGGTTATGGACCAAAAGTCCCCGGAATTTCTGCATATTGTGACTTTTCAATGAATCATGTGCAAATTAGCTCTTGGTACCAGTGACATCCAGTGGGTTAGGTTAATTCCTCCCAATATGCTGATTTCCTGTCTCAGAGAATGTCTCTGGGTTAGTCTGCAATTCATGGGGACCATTGTCATCTGGCCTTGTCTCTTGAGAATGAAATCTTGTTGGGGTGGGGGGGTTAAACCTCTTTCCCTCCTTCAATTCTCAAGTCAGGAAGTCTTATCCCAAGCCCAGATTTTGGATCATGGAATTTAAAGCTGAAAGGGACACTGGAGATCATAGAGGAAGCATGGTATAATTTGAAAGAGTGCTAGGTCTAAAGTCAGAAAGCCTGGGTTCAGATTTTTGGTTCTGTCACTTAACCTCTGTTACTTTGGACCTGTCCCACCAGCTAATAAACATTTATCAATGTTATGTGCTAAGCATTGGGGTTACAAAGAAAGGTTAAAGACAATCCTTTTGTCTTGGGCAGCTCTCAATCTAATGGAGGAGAAAACATGCAAATAATCACCTCTGGGTCTCACCTTGTGAGATGAGGGGTTTTGATTGTCTGTCTATCTATGTATCTATCTAGTCTGATTCAACTTCCTCCTTTTAGCGATGAGGAAACTGAAGGCCTACCCAGGGAGTCAATGGCCCATGGCCAAGGTTTAGGGTCACACAAGTAGGAAGTAGCAGAAGTAGGGTTCAAACCATGCCCATCAACACCAAATTTGGCACTCTGTCATAGACTTGGAGCTGGGAGGAGGGGGTCTTAGAGGCAGCTTAGCCCACCCTGCACATTATAGTTGAAGAAACTGAGGCCCAGTGATCTGATGTGACTTGCTGGACCCATGTCCCTCCAGCCCCTCCCTACCATACCTTGGTGCTGCCTCCTTGATACTTTGCTAAACCATAGTAACATGTGACAAGCAGTTGTTTTCTCCCCATCCTCAACAGCAGGCGGCTGCGGGGACCCTGAGAATCATCAATGAGAATGTTGATTGTCTCCTTATCTTGAACTCCTTTGCCCAAACTATTCTCCAGGATCAAATCAGAAAAATCACTTCTTAATATGTAGTTTCAGATTTTATATATATATATATATATATATAGACACACACACACACGTGTGTGTATGTATGTATATGTGTGTGTGTGTATATATATATGAATGAATGAATAAATAAATGGCTGAATAAATAGATAGATAAATAAATGAACAGACAGATAGATAAATGAAGGAATGGCTAGATAGATAGATAAAGTATTTATCAATATCTTTTGTTTTTATAGCCCCAACATTTTCCAGAGTGTTCTTTTCTCTACCTAGTCCTGCTACAGTTCTGCTCCAAAACAAGAAACACTTCCTGGGCTGTGCTCTGGCTGAAGCAGCAAAGCACCCTGAGGGAAAGTCTGTTTTTCAACTAGCATTTATTAGGCACCTACCGTGTACCAGGAACTGTGTAAAATAAGATACAAAGAAAAACAAAAGACAGTGCCCACCTTCAAGGGGCTCACAGACTAATTAACAGAGCAGACAGCATGAAAAACAAGTATGTATGAACAAAATGTAGACAGGAGAAACTGGAGATAATCAATAGAGGGCACGAACCAGCATTAAGTGGCATCAGGAAGGGCTTTTCAGAGCAGGTGGGCTTTTAACTGGTATGTATTCTAGCTGTGTTCTCTCACCCATACAAACTCCAGAGGCTGCCTCAGTTTTGTCTTTGCTTCCTCAAAGTCTACCACAAAACAGTACAATGCACGTTGTTGATCGATTGGTTTCTACTATGTGTCCATGTCCATGTCCATCATTGTGTATTTATTTCCCATACACCCTGTCATGTCCCCCTAGTAAAATATAATCTTCTTGCAGACAGGGACTGTCTCACTTTTACATTTGAGTCCCAACTGCCTCCCTCCCCAGGATAGGGCCTGACAGAGAGGAAGCACTTGATAAATGCATCTTAATGGATTCATTAATAGAATCCAAAATCTAGTAGCCAGTCCTTTCTTCCGAAGCTGCCTATAATTGGCTGGGGTTTTTTTCCTTTTCTTTTGACCGGCTTTTGAAGGAGACATCGCTGCTCTTTGCCTTAAATGTAATTGGCTATTTCTGAAGAAATGGTTTCCAGCGTGATTGTAAGATGTGAGAGCTCATCACTGGCTGAATGCTCCTAAGAGATTTAATCTTCATTGGGCTCTGGAGAAATCTCACCTTTTGTTCATGTCTCTTTTTTTTCCCCCAATGTGCCACTTCTGCCGAGGTGCTCCGCAATCTGCAGGGTTTGGGGTCAAGTGTCTTTCACTGGCAGCAGTAAGACCCCTCCTCTACTGCACACACACCCCCCCCCCCGCCCCCATGTGCAATTTGTGAACTGGCTATGATTCCTTTGTGGTCAGCCCGGGCGGTAAACAGACATTCAACCATCCGCATGGGGATGTTGTTCTTGGTGGCTGTGAGCTCACCCACAACCACCTTTTCCATTGCTGGGGTTACAGCAGCCTCTAGGGGTTGCCATGTGCTATGTCCTGCCTTATTGGGACTGTGGAATTGCCAGGGAGCCATGATCTTCTCTGGCTGGCGATTGGTTTTAGCAGGAACTCCAAAGCTCCACCAAATCTCAATCCTGCAGGATCCCTGAACCAAATCACTCTGTGGAATTTATGAGAGGGACCAGGATGTAGGTTGGTAGAGAACAAAGGGGCAAGCAGAGAACCATGGGCATATGCCAACGTGTATTCCCTCCAGTATATGCATACCCAGAGAGTACCCAGGAAAATGTAAGCGCAAGATTTCATAATACTCTCCTTTCTTCTTTTTTTTTTTTTTGTGGGGCAATGAGGGTTAAGTGACTTGCCCAGGGTCACACAGCTAGTAAGTGTCAAGTGTCTGAGGTTGGATTTGAACTCAGGTCCTCCTGAATCTTTATCCACTGCACCACCTAGCTGCCCCCTGTATCTCTAGTATTTTGCACAGTGCCTGGCACATAGTAAACATTTAATAAATGCTTGACCCCTTTTCTCTCTGTTTCTCTGTTAAGTCAACAAGCATATATTAAATTCTCTCTCTCTCTCTCTATCTCTATCTATGTAGCTATATTTATATCTCTTTATTTACCTATGTAGCTATATTTACATCTATGTAGCTATATTTATATCTGTCTATGTAGCTATATTTACCTGTCTATCCCTCTATCCATCCATCTCCCTATCTCTATGTATCTATTTCTCCATCTATGCATCTATGTATCTATCCTTCTATCTATGCATCCATCTCTCTCCCCATCTCCCCATCCATTTATCTATTCATTCATCCATCTTTCTATCTATCCGTCCATCTTCCTCTCTCCTCTCTCTCTCTCTCTCTCTCTCTCTCTCTCTCTCTCTCCCTCTCCCTTCCTCTCCCCCTCATAGATCTACAGCAGAAAGCCTCATTTTACGGATGAAGACATTGAGGTCCAGGGAGGTCACATAACCTGCCCAGTGTCACACAGGGTAGTAAACATCAGAACTGGAATTTGCCAGAGCTGGTGCTCTCTCTGTCTGTCTTACTCTTGTGTACAAATCACCCCATCCCATTTCTGGGATTCCCCCTTATTAATTTTTATGTTGGGAGGCTCCATCGGATGTTTCTGCATTTCCACCATCAGAATACTCTGCTTAGCTCCAGAGCTGAAAGCCACTCCTTGCTGTGATGGTGTGTACCACATGTACTGAGCAGGAGCTGGTTTATCTGCAGCTCAGACTGACATGGCTGTAGGAATCTTCTGAGACACAGAGCTCTCTCAGGCTGATTGCGACTTTTCTTTGTCAGGTAGTTGCAGGTCTGCTTAGGTATTCATTTTTACTGCAGGTTTGAGGCTCTCTGAGCTTCATTCCCCAGCCTCTCCTTGAATCTTTTGCACCCACCCACCAGCCCATGGACCACCCGGAAAACCACTTTTCTGTATCACACTAGCAGTTTTTCACTGTGAAAGGCAACACTGGGGGCGGGGTGTGTGTGTAAATCATCCTCCTCTGTAGCAGGTTCAGTCCTATGGAACACTGAAGTAGTTAATCAGCAAATGTTAATGGAATGCCTATTCTATTCCCAAAGCACGGAGTCATGCTGGGGATTGGGCAAGATGCAGAGAGAATGAAGGGCAGTCTCTGCCATGTCTCCCTTGCTGAATTCAAGTCTCTTGATTCAGATGAACCCCATCCTCAGACACGGAAAGAACAGATAGATGTGATTGCTATGCTACTGTCAGTGTTGTTTGTATGATTATGGGGGATTTGGAGTCAGAGGACCTGGGTTCAAATCCTATCTATGCTTTTGTTGTTCAGTTGTTTTTCAGTTGTATCTGAATCTCTGTGACCCCACTTCAGATTTTCTTGGCAAAAACACTGAAGTGCTTTGCCATTTCCTTCTCCAGTTCATTTTACAGATGAGGAAACTGAGGCAAACAGGGTAAAGTGACTTGCTCAGAGTCTCACAGCTAGTAGATGTCTGAGGCCATATTTGAACCCAGGCAGATGAGTCTCCCTGACTTCAGACCCAGTGCTCTATCTGCTCTATCACTTAACCCCTAGCTACTTATTATCTATAGGACTTTGAACAAGTAATATCATTTCTCTGTGCTTCAGGTCCTCATCTAAAGAATGAGGGGTGGGGCAGCTAGGTGGCGCAGTGGATAGAGCACCAGCCCTGGAGTCAAGAGTACCTGAGTTCAAATCCAACCTCAGATACTTAACACTTACTAGCTGTGTGACCCTGGGCAAGTCACTTAGCCCCAACTGCCTCACTAAAAAAAAGGAAGAATGAGGGGGTTGGACTATGAGGTGACTTCCATCTCTAAGTCTGATCTCACAATCCTTCAGCTAATCTAGAATCTGGCATGAAGGCTAAGACATGTATATGGAAATCTATTTGAAAAATCATATGCTAAATTGTGTGATGCTGAAGAAGTGTGTGTTAGAGAAGTTGGAAGAAGGCTTTTTGGAGAAGGTGAGATTTAAGCTTGGGCTGGAGGAAGGCCACTGCTTGGAAAGGTAGAAAGAAGAAGGAGGGAATTCCAAGAAGGGGGAACGATAGCTAGAGGCTTCAGGAAAATAGATTTCAGCTAAACATATAGAACAATGTCCTAATGATTGTGGCTCTTTGAAAGCCAAATGACCTCCCTTGACAAGCCCCATCACTGAAAGTCTTCAAGTGAAGATAGAACAACCACTCATCAAGGATATGGTTGAAAGGAGCATGTTGGAGTGGAGTCCTCTGTGTGGGAGTTGGGGGACCTGGGTTTGAATCTTCACTGGGTTGTTTCTTAACTGAACGAGTGTGAGCAAATCCAAGGGAGCAAAAACCTCCCTGGGTGGGCCTCGGTTTCCCCATGTGTACCAGGAGAGGCCTGGGCTGGATGACATTTAATATCTCTTCCAGCTTAAAATTGTGTTTAGGTACCTGACCCCTTCCACCTCTAGGTTTTGTAAGTCGATGAACAGCATGATCAAAGACAGGAGCATGGGAATGCAGGGTTCTTGAAAAGTGATGAGAAGAGCTTGAATAGAACTATCTACATTGGAAGCACTGGCAAATGGCCTGGAGAAGATGGATAAAGTCAAATTATGGAAAGTTTTGGAAGGCTAGTAGAGAGGGGCTGGTCCGATCATAGACTTAGAGCTGAAAAGGACCTTTAGAGGTTACTTAAACCAACCTTCTCATTTCACAAGTGAGGTGATGGAGGCCCAGAGAGCTTGTGCCTTGCCTGAGGTCATATAGGACCATCAGGACCAGCAAGTATCCAAACCCAGGTCTTCTGACTACGAATGTAATGCCTTCCAGGAGTTTGGAAGCAATGTGGTACAGAGAATAAGGGTAGAGGATAACCCTAACCTAATTTAGGATATTGGAGGGTGGTGGTATGGCATAGGAACGATTTAAAAAGACATTTGAGCATCTGGAGGTAAATTTTAGGCATGAGCCTTTTTTTGGAGAGAGGTGAGATGGGCTGTTAGAGAAGCAATCAGCCTTTTGTGCTTCCAGGAAGGGACTACTATCAGCAAGAGAAACTTCATCAAGGACTCCTCAGGGAAGGGAGATACATGTAGAAGTGGCTGGTGACTCCTTGCTAAGGAGGGCCAAGGAGGCTTCATGTCATCTTGACATGAATTATATATAAGATCTGCTGTTTTCTTGGGAAATGGATGTAGGATGACATGGAGAGCATTCTGATAGCTGTCAAACCTGACAACCACTGGTACTCACTTCTGGCAAATAGCAAAGGGACAAATTACAGAGGTAAAAGAAACCAAGAAAACTTTGCTAGGGATTAAAAAAAATCCTGGGCAAGAAGCTAATATGCTTAAGGGCACAGGTGGTGTTTTTATCATTGTTGCTGATTGAAGGTAGGGCCCTCAGGAGAGATGCATATTTGGGAAATGAGTACTTGGATTTAAAAATGGTGCCTTAATAGAAGGTGCATATTTCTAGGCCTTAGCTTAAGATATAGGTGGAAGGATGGAGATGGAATTCCCACCCCCAATTAATATAAACACAAAAGGCCCTGAATGCATTCAATCACTCAATGAAAGGTGTAGACATGGTGTGGGTGAGTTATTAATTTAGGAAGAGTGAAATACTCTGATCATTGGTTAGAATTTAATGATGCCACACAGTAAACCTACGGGGTTTGGACAAAATAATCAGGCACACCTCTGGGCCTATGTATAGTACAGTAAGCCACCTATATGCCATGTTAGACTCCACAGAGAGTAGCGGGTGCAATGTTTAAAGAAACACACGAGTGCAAAAGACCAATAATTCACAGGAGACAATATCCAATATACAAGAAAAGAGCCAGGAATAAAACGCATGACCTCAGATGTCTAAAAGCACACCTACAAATGCAGAGACTATAAAGAAAATAAAAGATGAACTACAGATCTTAATGGAGTAAATTTAGCTTCAAAAGTATCACTGAAACCTAATGATATATAAGTAGAATATGGCTGTAAAAGATAGGCTTTGGGGCAGCTAGGTGGTACAGTGGATAGAGCACCAGCCCTGGATTTAGGAGGACCTGAGTTCAAATCCAGCCTCAGACACTTAACACTTACTAGCTGTGTGACCCTGGGCAAGTCACTTAACCTCAATTGCCTCACCCCCCCCCCAAAAAAAAAGATAGAATTTATTCAAGGGACAGACTAAGAGGGGGTAGAGGGATAGGATTATATAACAGAATTTACTCATGTGATGAAATACATCAATTTGGTGAAGGGGGGAGATTAGTGGAGAGCATTTGGGTAAGGAGAAATGCAGGGAGAAACGGAAACAGTATTGTGATGGGAAAAATAGTATGGAACACTTTAATCTACAGCAAAAAATAATGAGGAGCTTGGAAAACATTGTGAAGACGTTACCTCAGACATCAGCTGGAATTCTCAACCCACCCAAAGCAAAGCAACTGATAAAATTTTTAAAAATAAACTTGTGAGGGCAGCTAGATGGCACAGTAGATAAAGCACCAGCCCTGGATTCAGGAGCACCTGAGTTCAAATCTAGACTCAGACACTTGACACTTACTAGCTGTGAGACCCTGGGCGTGTCACTTAACCCTCACTGCCCGGCAAATGAGTAAGTAAGTAAATAAATAAATGAGTGAATGAATGAATAGGTAGATAAATAGATGAATAGATGAATGAATAAATAAAATAAACTTGTATTGATAGTTAAAGGGCCTGAATTTTCCCCTGTATAACACCCCTTACCCTCTCCCATGAGCCATCTCATATAACAAAGATTTTTTTTTAAAAAGAAAAAAACAGAAAAGCTCATCTGTACTCATCAGAAGAAAAAAACAGCCTTTACAATATAGCCACTATTCTACACTTGTGGACCCCCTCTTTCTGCAAAGGTTGGGGGAGGGAGGGGGAGATGACTTCTTATATCTCTTCTTGGGAATATGTTGTTCTTCTGAAGATTCACTTTCAGTTGTTTTGCACTTGCTGCTCTTTCCATTTCTAATATCAATGTACAAATTGCCTTCTTGACTCTGCTTACTTTACTTTGCATCACTTCACATAAGTCTTTCCAGGCTTCTCTGTATTCATCATAGTCACTGTTTCTTAAAGCACAGTAATGTTCCACTACATTCATGTACCACAATTTGTTTTGCCATTCCCTAATCAATGGGTGTCTATTTTGTTTCTAGTTCTTTGCTATCACAAAAAGTGCAGCTGACAAGTTTTTTATTTACCTTAATAACTTCATCCTTTAATAGTTGGAGGAGATAACAAGGAAAGATGGTATTTCAAATCTGATTTTGACCAACTTGAAAAAAACCACACACAGCTGGTTGCTGAAGAGGAAATATTGGGAGCCGTGGGAGGAAGGGACTACTCCGTCTCCAAATTTGTGATGGAGGAGGTGGAAGCCAAAAATAGTATGACATATACACCCTAAATTTTGGGAAAGAAGATTTCAAAGCAGGGAAGTGATATGATCTCATAAACTAAAATTCAATATGGGAAGTTACTTCAAGAGGAACAGAAAGTTCTCAAGAACAAAATGACACAACAATGACACAGTGCTGCCAAAGACACAAAAACAAATTATTCTACTGAGGAAACTATCTAAAAAGACCAATATGGATCTATAGGAAGCTGACTGACCAACTCAAATTTAGAAGAATGGAATCAAGGGCAGGTAACAGAATGAATATAGGAACAGATTATGGATCACTGCATATAATATCAGACATTATTTGATATGCTGGTTAATTTTGCTGAACCATTTCTTTCCCCTTTCTTTTATTTGTTTTAAGACATTGATTTATGGGAAGGATAGTGAAGGTTGGGGGACAAATTATGAAATTCAGGGGATATAAAAATAAAAGATATTCAAAGAAATTTATTTTAAAGAAAGAATAGAGTAAGGAATCAGCTCAGGTTCAGAGCTAATGAATTTTAAGGTCAGCGGAAAGGGATTTTAAAATATATTGCGAGCAGCTAGGTGGAGCAGTGGATAAAGCACTGGCCCGAGAGTCAGGAGGACCTGAGTTCAAATTTGACCTCAGACACTTGACACTTACTAGCTGTGTGACCCTGGACAAGTCACTTAACCCTCATTGCTCTACAGAAAAAAAAATATATTTATATACATATATATATATAGGTGGGGTAAGAGAAAAGAAAGGCTAAGATTACGGTTTGGTGTGAAAAGTAGTTGATGGAAAGAATGCATAATAAATGGTGGTTGAGTTGAACTGAAGGTAGAAATACTCAACTTTCATTCTGTTTCTACTTTCTCTATCAAGGAAACAGATCCTCTTACTGGCCAGAATGGAATAAAAATAGTTAACAGAGCTAAAGGTAACAGAAGCAGCAGGCTGCCCTCAATGAACTGAAAGTATCAGGGCCAGATGAGTTACATCCCAGGGTCTCAAAAGCACTACCATGTGTAATAGTTGAATCTTGTCTGATAATCTTTGAAAATTCATGGAAAACAGGAATCATACGGCAAATCTGGAGGCAGACGGATGATGGGCAAGTTTTCATAAATGGGGCAAAGAGTGGGACCTTCAAACTCTTGGCCAGTGAATTTGTCTTTGATTCCTTACAAAATTCTAGATGATATATATATATATATATTGTTAAGGGTTAAAATTTTAGCTAAACTGCCTAAAATATCTAATGAGTGGTCGCCAATAAATTATAAGCTTTAGCAAGAGTTAGACTTTTAAGCATTTATTAAGGAGAATAAGAATTTGGTAAAGAGAGAGAAAAAGGCCTAGATTCCTATCTATTAAAGGGAGAGCACATTTCTAGCTCCCTTCTCCGCCAGAGTCCAGAGGAAAGAGCGCGAGACTGAGCGCCAGTCTCTTCCTTCCTCCTCCCACTAGCCCGCGTCACTTCCTGACCCCTGGTCTTGCCCTCAAAGACCTTCCCTTCATGGGCAGAACTCTTCTACAGTAAGTATCCAGCAGGTGGCGTTATTCCAATCGTTACAATATATATATATATATATTTTTTTTTTTAATTTTTTTAGTGAGGCAATTGGGGTTAAGTGACTTGCCCAGGGTCACACAGCTAGTAAGTGTTAAGTGTCTGAGGCCAGATTTGAACCCAGGTCCTTCTGACTCCAGGGCTGGTGCTCTATCCACTGTGCCACCTAGCTGCCCGATGATATATTTTTACAAGATAGTTCATGGGCATTTACAAAGTGATCACAATGTAGCTTTAGCAAAACACATCATGTCAGAGTACCTTTCTTTTTCTGACAGGGCTATTGAACTGGTAGAGGAGGAGTGTGCTAATAGCTAGCACTCATCTAGTACCTGACAAATATTATCTTATTTTATCCTCAAAACAACCTGGGAGGTAAGTGCCAAATAATAATAATAATTACCCCCCCCATTTTACTGATGAGGAGACTGAGGCAGACAGAAGAGAAATAATTTAGCCCCAGGGTCACACAGCTCGTTAGTGTCTGAGGCTGAATTTGAACTCAGGTTTTCCAGACTCCAGGTCCTTCTCCCTATGCACTATTGTCACTTAGCTATGTTCCTGGATTTAACAGAACGTCTCTAGTGCTATCTTTGTGACTGAGATGGCTAGAGGTAGGGGTAGATTATAATAAAATAAGATGACTTTGGAACTGGTTGAATAGCCGAATTCAAAGTATAGTTATTCATGGATTAATATCAACTTGGAGGGGAGCCTCCAGTGAATTGCCCCAAAAGATGTGCCTTTCGTCTTGCTGTGTTCAACATTTTTTCAGTCACCTAAATGGTTTATATGTGTGAGTTGAAGAAAACCCCAGGCTGGAAGGGATAACTAGCCTGATGACTGAGGCAGGATCTTGTTTTGTTTTTTTGTTTTTTAATGAGGCAATTGGGGTTAAGTGACTTGCCCAAGGTCACACAGCTAGTAAGTGTTAAGTGTCTGAGGCCAGATTTGAACTCAGGTCCTCCTGATTCCAGGGCCGGTGCTCTATCCACTGCAACACCTAGCTGCCCCGAGGCAGGATCTTAATAGGTTAGAACAATGGGCTTAATCTAATAAAATCAAATGTAACAGAGATGGACATAAAGGTGTGGTGCAGTGGTCAGAGCACCTGAAGTCAGAGGACCTGGCTTCTAAGTCTAGCCTTTGGTAATTACCCCAAGGGATACTGGGTCAGTCAGTTAACCTTGCTGGGCCTCAGTTTCCTTATCTGTGAGATGAAGGGGTTGGACTACACGACTTCTGAGGTCCTTTCCAACTCTATGATCCTGTGAAAGTTCTCCACCTGCATTCCCAATCCTCTGCACAAGTACAAGGTGGGCCAAAAGTCACAATACTTTAATAACTTTTTGAAAATTAGTTTTTCTTTATTTTTGGCCATTAACAAAATTTGATTTTTCACACATAATGTAAATCCATTTCCTAAATGTGATGTAGAAAATATTATACTATTGTAAATTTTTTTTTAAAAATTAAGGAGTTTGGGGGGAAGCTAGGTGGTGCAGTGGATAAAGCACCGGCCCTGGATTCAGGAGTACCTGAGTTCAAATCCGGCCTCAGACACTTGACACTTACTAGCTGTGTGACTCTGGGCAAGTCACTTAACCTTCACTGCCCCACAAAAAAATATTAAGGAGTTATTAAATATTGAAACACCTTGGTGACTTTTGGCCTACCCTGTATAAAACAGGAAAGTTACAGCTTCATAACAGTTCAGGTGAAAAAGATCAGGGGCTATTAATGGAATATAAGCTCAATATGAGACAACAATATGACAATAATAAGACAACAACAATATAAGCTCAATATGTGACGTAATAGGCAAAAAAAAGCTAGTGGAATTTTAAGCCACATTGAAAAAGGCATGGCAGTCTGAACAATGGACAATCAGTCTACATCTGGAGTACAATAGGATTTTTTGAAAATCTTTTTTATTCTGAACTTACCCAACACTAAATAAAATGAGCATTTACATATACAGAGTACAGCAGATAATGAGGGTTTGAACATAGCTGAGAAAACTATATCTATATATATCTATATATCTCTATACACACACAATGTATATACACACACACATACACAAATGACCAAAATAATGTAAATGGGAAGCACCAACACAAAACTACTAATACAAAGAGTAAGTGTGGCCCCAAAGAAGAGAGATGAAAAGGGACCTCCTCCCACTCCTGCAAAGGAGTGGAAGGTCTAAGGGCATGTTCTTTTAAGATGTTTTTTGATACATTGATTGGTTTTGCTCGTTTTGTTCTCATCCTCTTTTTCCTTCTTTAAAAATATTCTTTGTTACATATGAATTGCTCTCAGATGGGGTGGAGGAAGGAGAATGGAAGAAATTTAGGTGATGTAATGACAAAAGATATCAATAAAATTATTTTTAAAAATGAGGATTACACATGAAACTGTGAATGTCTATTATGCACTGCTTGCTTTTCTAAGTATACAATAATTCAATGTTTCTTTCACAGCTGCCCTGCTCATCTGAACTGTGTTTCCTTCTGCATTTACTTTTGCTCACTTCTTTGCATTTAGAAAAAAAGTGTTTCTTCCTCCCTCTCCTCCTCCCTCCTCCTCCTTCTTCTTTTTTTTCCTCTTCCCCTTCTTCTTCCTCCTCCACAATATTGCCACCAGTCCTGCTACATCCCCCAAGCTCTTCTTTACATCAATCTAAATTTGCCTCTCTGCCACTTATCATCACTAGGTCTGCAGAGGACTATTCTTGGCCATGCCTGTCATATAGCAGTCTAGTGGTCCAGGCTCAGGACTGGAATTAAATAAGACATCCACCTGGTTAATAATAGCATGGGAACCGTATTCAGTAAGTATACAGCATTGGTTCAGGTAGGTGTATCTCCCCTCATCTCTATACAGAGATACATCCAGTCAGGAAGATGTGTTGACTCACACAGCAGCAGAGAGTTTAAATCTAAGGAGCCCCATCTACTTGTCAACTGGGTTTTTTATGCCTTTGGCAACTAGGAAATTATGTCAGTGGGTTGAATTTTAGTCCCCTGGACTAATAAGGTTTTACATATGGCCTCATATCCTTTTTAGTGAAAAACTAACCTATTCTATCTGGCAAGAATCTGAGTAGATGTTGCTCCTAACCAGGGACTGGGAGAACAAGTCTAAATATCTCTTCCATGTACCAGCCCTTCAAATATCTAAAGATCACTTTCAAAGCACTGGTCCTGGATTCAGGAGGACCTGAGTTCAAATCCGGCCTCAGACACTTGACACTTACTAGCTGTGTGACCTTGGGCAAGTCATTTAACCCTCAATGCCCCCCCCAATTACTATCATTTGCCCCTGTGTATTTTCTTCTTCTCCAAGGGTATCTCCTATTTCCTCTAACCAATCTTCCAATGCCTTGAATTCAAGGTTCTTCACCATCCTGGCTGTCATCTTGTAGACTGTCTTCAGATTATTCTTTTTCTTCCATAACTGAACACAATATTTTAGACTGTAACAATTGGAACAACGCCACCTGCTGGAGACTTACTGTAGAAGAGTTCCGCCCATGAAGCGAAGGTCTTTGAGGGCAAGCCCAGGAGTCTTTTCTTTGGCGTCAGGATGTGACGCGGGCTAGTGGGAGGAGGAAGGAAGAGACTGGAGCTCTTTCAGTCACACTCTCTTTCCTTTGGACTCTGGTGGAGAAGGGAGCTAGAAATGTGCTCTCCCTTTAATAGATAGATGAATCTAGGCCTTTTTCTCTCTCTTTACCAAATTCTTATTCTCCTTAATAAATGCTTAAAAGTCTAACTCTTGCTAAAGCTTATAATTTATTGGCGACCACTCATTAGATATTTTAGACAGTTTAGCTAGAATTTTAGCCCTTAACAAGATGTGCTCTGACCACACTAGAGGCCATGGCTCTTTTAACACAATCCAAGACTGCATGAACTTTTTGGTCGTTGGATCACACTGTTGGCTCATGTTGAGTTTGAAGTGTTTCTATGAAAGGAATCATTCCCACCAACCTTTCCAACATGTTGCCTAAAAGTAGACTTGGCATGCTTTCCAGTTACTTTGGGTCCAATCTGATTGACAGGAAGTCAAATGTCATGAGCTGAGCAAGTGTTCAGTCAATTAGCTTCCTAAGGTTGACTGGAATTTGTCCTGGGATTAGGCTCATAGCCAGTCTCTTTCCTCCAGGTTCTGTTCCTAACCCTGGTCCAGAAGATCCAAAGAAAAATTGGGTTTATTCTTTGGCCCCCTTAGAGTGTCATCAGTATCTTACTGGAAGGGAGATAGTCCTATTGTTTTTCCTCTTGACTGCCTTTCACATTCAATGTAACTAGACTTTATCTAGAAACACATTTGGGGAGAGGGAAGGAATGTGTGTATGAGCATGCCCATGCACACTTCCGTATGGTGGGTGTGGGGAAGGATGAAGCACAATTTGTCCAATTCTCTACATCACCCCTTCTCCTGAGGATGACCTTGTATATTGAGAACAAAAGGTCAACCCTATTTATTGATAAGAATGTATTTCCTTACTGATATATATGAATATCTATCTATCTATCTATCTATCTATATTATATACTTTTTTCATGGATTCTCTTATCTCTAAGAGAGAAGATTTCCAAACCCTTCAGTCAATTCCCTAATGACTTCTCTCTGCAGCAGTCTTCCAGGGTTTAAGGTCATTGTTCAAAACTTTCTTGTCATGTATCAAACATGAACTTCTCCCGGTGGTATAAAAATAGAACTCCATTCTGCTATAGGGCCTATTGATAATGCCTTGGAAGGAAACAGGTGCATAGCCTTAGTCTAATAATGCTTATGATTGAGGATGTGCAAACTGAATGCACAAACACAGATCTGCTGAAATAGAACAGGAGCACCCATGTGCTCTTTTCCCTCTGAGGGACTGAGTAAACCTCACACAGGACACTCGAGCCCTGTGCTGAGGACACCTGCTCTCTATTAAATCTACTCTGTAAACTCTTCCCGATGACATTGGGTGTTTGCCCTTGAAGGTGAACAAGCCCCCACGGGAAGAAGGGTTCTGTTTCTAACATAATTCTTCCCTGTGGTTTTTGGTTGTTTCCCTGTAAAAATGTTTACTGTGTGCATCGAGATCTGAGAGCCCAAGGACCCAAATGTTTGCTCAGGAGCCACACAGCAAATAGCAAGATCCTTTTTTTGGAGAGAGGGTCAGGGTTTGGGGTTTTTTCCCCCTCTCACAAACAGGCATATGGGATGGAGGAAAATGAGCTCTAAGAAAGATGGGATGAATTGTTAGTTTAGATAAAGTATTTATTGAGTTACAATATACAAGGCACTGGGGACATAGGTATAAGGAAGATAGTACCTGCTCTCAAGGAGCTTACATTCTAATAGAAGAAAACAACACAAGGGCAGTCAGGTGGCACAATGGATAAAGCACTGGTCCTGGATTCAGGAGGACCTGAGTTCAAATTTGACCTCAGACACTTGATACTTACTAGCTGTGTGACCTTGGGCAAGTCACTTAACCCTCATTTCCCTACCAAAAAAAAAAAAAAAGAAATATTATGCTATCTATTGCCTTTCTTTTCCTTTTCAAGGCTGCTCTTGATGTTTACCATAACTGGACCTGTGTACATGTCTGGTGGGACACTGCAGCATGATTTTTCCAGTCCCAAATACGCCTGTGTATCGGGAATCATGTGCTTCACCGGTAGGAGAACTCTAGGCATACATACAGCAGCCTTATCTGTGAGACTGAAGTTTTGTAATCACTATCCTTCTTGTTGACTTATTGATTTATTAAGTGCTGAATTTCCCATTTGGGCTAGGTGCTCTATCAAGAAAATTGTACAGATTTGTTCCGAGCCTTCCAGAAAAATGCAATTTAAGAAAAAAGATACCTGCTTGGATCCAAATGGCCTTGGAATCCTTCAGTATCCCAGGCATAGTTTCCCGGGGGGGGGGGGGGGGAATGTGGTTTGGGTAGCATTTGTCTTCTGGCCTTCTTGCCCCCAATTTGCCAGTTTGTGCTCTGCTCACCCTTGTTCTTCCAGGTGCCCAGAGTTCTCATCAGCCTCTTACAAAAACGGAAAGTGATCTGCTAAGTTAGTAAGGACCTAGGATGAGTTACTGATGCAGTGGGAGAGGGCTGGGTCTGCATTCAAATCTGGTCTCAGACACTTACTAGCTGTGCAACCTCAGCAAATCACTTCAGCTCTGTTGACTTCATCTTCCCCATATGTAAAATGGGAATGACAACAGTACCTATTTCTCGAGGTCGTTGTGAGGAGCAAATGAGATAAGGTATGGAAAGTGTTTGAAAAACTTTGAAGGGCTGTATAAATGCCAGCTATTATTCTCTTTGACTGGAGAATTTGGGTTTTAAAAGAAATTTTCAAGAAAAGGAGCACAGGGGGCAGCTAGGTGGCACAGTGGATAAAGCACCGGCCCTGGAGTCAGGAGTACCTGAATTCAAAGCTGGCCTCAGACATTTGACACTTACTAGCTGTGTGACCCTGGGCAAGTCACTTAACCCTCATTGCCCAGCAAAAGGAAAGAAAAAGAAAGGCAGGAAGGCAGGAAGGCAGGAAGGCAGGAAGGCAGGAAGGCAGGAAGGCAGGAAGGCAGGAAGGAAGGAAGGCAGGAAGGCAGGAAGGCAGGAAGGCAGGAAGGAAGGAAGGAAGGAAGGAAGGAAGGAAGGAAGGAAGGAAGGAAGGAAGGAAGGAAGGAAGGAAAAAAAGGAGCACAGAGAAGGGATTCTCTATTAGTGGAATTCTCCTGACCCCGTGATCCCTGGCTGGGGGAGAGATTTTCAGGCAGTGGAGTCTTCCTCATATTTCTCAAATTATGCCATAGGTCATAACTAGCTTTGGAATAGGGAAGGTCTGAGTTCAAATCCTGCTTTTGACACCGACTGTCTATCTGACCCTAGGCAAGTTATTCCCCTCCCTGGTGCTTCCAGGTAACTCTCTTAAGATTTACAGGTGATGTAAGTTACTCTCTAAGTTACAGGTGGTGCCCATCTGTATGGGGCAGAGTTTCCACTGGAAGTTCCCCTACATAGATCAAATCATAGGTCAGAACAAAAAAGGACTGAAAGATACCTTAGATGTCAGTCAATAAACATTTGTTAAGTACTTGTTAGGTGCCAGGCATTGTGCTAAGTGCTAAGCAAATCCAACCCTCTCACTTTATCCATGAGGAAACTGAGGCCCAGAGAGGTGCCGAGCGACTTGCTCAAGGTCATGCAGGTAGTAACTCACAGAAGATTTGAACCCAGGTCATCCTGGATCCAAGGGCAGCACTTTTATCCCCTATCTCCCAGTGCCGTTTTTAGATCAAACAATTGAAATTCAGTCTCATTTTAATTTAAATATCTGTTCTTATGGTTGTCTGTGGCATGGCAATGAACCATTCACTGGGGCATTCTTTCCTATTGAGGATGTTCAAGTCGGAAGGATTCTCTGAGGTTGTGTAGTTCACAAACAAGAATTCCCCCAAAAGAGTCTTTCAGGCTTCACTTAAAGAACCTTCCCTCTTTTAGACAGCCCAACTCCACTAGGAGACTTTTCTGCCCATTGAGCCTAAGTCTGCCTCCCTGCAACTTGTATGCATTTCTCCTAGGTCTGAATTCTACAGCCAAGCAGCCTCCTCCTCCTTCTCCCCCTCCTCCCCTTCCTCCTCCTCACTGCTGTTGCTAGCATTTTTATAAGTGTTTCAGAGTTCGAAGAGTGCTTTATATATGTTATCTCATTTGGATTAGCAGAACAAAGATAAACCCTCTTTTTTTTTGTTTTTGGCTAGGCAATGAGGGTTAAGTGACTTGCCCAGGGTCACACAGCTAGTAAATGTCAAGTGTCTGAGACCGGATTTGAACTCAGGTACTCCTGAATCCAGGGCCAATGATTTATCCACTGTGCCACCTAGCTGCCCCAAAACCCTCTTTCTTAAGTTGGCCCTGCCTGTCTTCTCTTCCCTAGGTTAAACTACCCTAATTCTTTAATAGATCTTTAACATGACATCATCCCAAGGCCTTCTACCATTCTGTTCCTCTTTCTTGTAATGCTCTCCAGGGCATCAATGGTTTTCTTAAAACCAAGTGCCTCAGAACAGAACTCAGTGCTCTATCTGTGGTTTGGACAATACAGAAAAATCCACAGTTCCTTTGTGTCCTGGGTACTACTGAGCCTAAGATGGCATTAGCTACTTGGGCTATCATCATAGAATCATAGAGTTAAATTCAGGGCAGCTAGCTGGTGCAGTGGATAGAGGATTGGACTTGGAGCTAGGAAGACCTGAATTCAGTCTCAGATACTAGCTATGTGATCCCGGGCAAGTTGCTTCATCCTGTTTGCCTCAGTTTCTTCAACTGTAAAATGAGCTGGAGAAAGAAATAGCAAACCACTTCATATCTTTGCCAAGAAAAACCCAAATAGAGGTTATGAAGAGTCAGACACAACTGAACAACAAATTAGAGGTCATCTGGTTCAACTTCTTTATTTTTCAGATTAGGAAAACTGAGGCCCAGGGGAATAAGTGACTTGCCCAAGTTATTGAGGTAGTAATTCACAGAGTTGGGATCTGAATCCAAGTCTTGGCTTCAAATCAATTTAATCCTGTCATTATACCCTATCATGTCACACATTTGACTCACATTGAGCTTGAAATCCATTGAATTTCTAGATATTTTTCATATAAAATGCTGTCATGGGGGCAGCTAGGTGGCACAGTGGGTAAAGCACTGGCCCTGGAGTCAGGAGGACCTGAGTTCAAATCCAGCCTCAGACACTTGACACTTACTAGCTGTGTGACCCTGGGCAAGTCACTTAATCCTCATTTCCCTGCAAAAAGAAAATATTGTCATAATACCTCCCCATCTTTGTAGTTAGAAAACTAATTTTTCTCCTATGTTTAGGATTCTAACATTTATCTCTAGAAAATTTAATCTTATATTGGATGCAACCTGATGTTCTAGCTCATCAAAATCTTTCTAGATCTTGACTGTCATCCAATGTTTTAGCAATCCTGCCTAACTTTACACCATTCATAGATTTGATCAGCCTGCCATCTACATCCCCATCAAAGTCACTGATAAAAAATTTAAAGTGAGTGAGTCCAATGAGAGATCCTGAGACATTCCACCAGAAAACTTCCTCCTAGATGACATGGAACCCTGAAAGATTATACTCTAGGTTTGATAATTCATCTGGCACCAAATAAAAATAACCGTACGATAATCAATCAACAAGCACATATTAAGTGCTTGTGAGCCACTCACTGTGCCAAGCATTGGGAATACAAGAAGCATGATGTATATAGTTGGATGGACAATCCATAGACCTCATCATTAGTACATGTATTTTGGACAGACAAAACAAACAGGAATCGGCTGAGCCTTGGGTTGACCAGGAGGATGAAAGCATTCCATATTGCACTTGGGAAATTATGCAGTGTTTGTAATGACCACGACTTTGTTTTATGGATGCCTTTTATTTTTATATCACATTCATTTCCAAATACACCCTTTCCCCATTTGTATCAGTTCACATGTCTTTCCATGCTTCTCTAGTCATCATGTTCATGCACCACAACTTATTTAGTCATGATCCAATTTGTAGGCATCTACTTTGTTTCCAATTCTTGGTTCCACAAAAAGTGTAATTATTTTGGTGTATATAAGACCCTTCTTTTTATTACTGGCCTCCTTGAGGCATATATCTAGCCATAAAACTTCTGGATCAAAGGACATTTTACTCGCTCCCTTTGCATAATTCCAAATTGCTTTATAGAATGGATGGATTAATTTACAACTCTACCAATTGTGCATTACTGTGACGGTCCTTCTACAACCCATCCACTATTTCAATTTTCCCATGGGGGCGGGGAAAATTTTTGCCAGTTTGCCATTTTGCCAGTTTTCTGAGCATGAGGCAAAACCTCAGAGTTGATTTAAAATTCATTTTTTGTTTCAGTGATCTTGCTCAATAGTCTTAAAGATCACCAATGATGCCTGAACACACATATCTGCCAGTCCTTTCAGTAACCAAGGATGGGGCTCATCTGGGGCCATTATCTATACCTCCCCACCCCTTTCTGTCTTCTCTCTCAATCTGAAAGGTGTTCATTTATATTAATGATATTGATTTATCAATGAAGGGATATAATTTTCCTCCATTTACTACCCTGATTTTTGTCCATTATACCTTTGGTTCCTGTGAGGGAAAAATCCATCCTCTTCTCAATAATTCTCAGGAACTCAGCAGCGAAGTGACAAAGGCTTTATTTTCTTCTCATGAGAAGGAGGCACCCTAGTGTGCAGCTAGTGGGTGCCCAGACTGGGGGCTCGCAGGCCCTGTTTTATACCCTAGTCCCTAACAGGAATGGACCCTCCCCTTTTTCATCACTGGTGGGGTTACAATCTACTCGAAAAAATTAGCTAATCGGAACGCAGTATTCTCACCCCTCTTCCTTGTATGGGCATAACTCAGGAGTGGACCTTATACTTCCTTATATGGACACAACTCTAGAGCGAACCTTATTGAGACCGGGGCTCCTTGAACCATGTGACCTTGCTAACCTGAGGGGGAGGAGGGGATCTGAGACCTTTGTCCTACAGACAGGTCTGGGGGAGCATGACTGACTGTTATATCCACATTGAGAGGAGACAACTACCCATTTCTCACAGTTCCTTAGATTGATTTGGTTCCACTGAGATTTTAAAGAGGTGAGATTTGAACACGGGGTCCTCCAGCTCCGGAGCACTGTTTTCTTTTTCAGAGAATCTACTGTTATGGAGTGTGTCCTTGTCTTTGGATCTAAATTCTGTAGTTTCTGGTTCCTTCCTCACGAGCCCCGATTTCTATCCTTATTTCTTAGAAATCGTCACTTAATTCTTTGATTACTCTTCTGAAACACTCTGGAGGCTCTTGGAATTGCTCCATTGTCATTTCAGGGGCCTTCCAGAATTTGTTGTGCCATTTCCAACCTTCCCCAGGAGATTCTGACTCAATTTCTTTTGCTGTAAGGTACTTGTCTTAGTGAGATGAATCTTTCCTTTGAAAGCTTGTTCATTCTCCTCCCCAGCTTTTGTCTGCTTTAATCAATCAGTCTGCTGATTTTTCTACGGTGTCCTTGCTGAAAATGTGCTTACTGCCAATCTTTTTGCTTCAGAGGACCTAAGGCAGTTCTTTCCCATCTCCCAGACCTTGCTATCTGTCCTCTTTTTTTCTCAGCTTCCCAAGGTTGGCCCAGGTCTGTTTCCTTCAGAACTGTGTCACTGCTACTGAGGCTGCAAACGGGTACTGGAACTGGACCTGCTGCCCATTTTTACTCTTCTCTAGGCTGGCCTAGGGTGAGGGGTGGGGTGATCCTGAAAGATCAGGGGAGTGTTACCCAAGACGTTGCTCAGAAGAGTTTTTCTACAAGCCGTTTCACTTGGGTATCTTCTCCACTCTTGTTTACATCCTTCCACTGGTTACTTGTTTCTTCTTGTGCTATATTAATTACTTTCAATCAGATCCTGTTTTTTTTCTGGTCCCCCAGGATCCATACTGTTCTTTTTTTTTTTTTTTTTTGGTGGGGCAATGAGGGTTAAGTGACTTGCCCAGGGTCAGACAGCTAGTAAGTGTCAAGTGTCTGCGGTCGAAATTGAACTCGGGGCCTCCTGAATCCAGGACCGGTGCTTTATCCACTGTGCCACCTAGCTGCCCCCATACTGTTCTAAAGCCTCTTCTTCCTCTTGGGCCTCTGGACTGGTCTCATTCATAGGCCTCTCCTCTCTCTGCCTGGTATTGTGGATTCCTCAGAACACTTTCAAGGGGTTAACTCCAAAACCCGGGTGACTAAAACTGTAATAGCTAAGAGATTTACATGGCTAGTCCTGGTCAGTGCACAGGCTATGGGAGATGGGGAAAAAGGCATCAAAGCACGGCTTAAAATTGCAGCAGCCTTGAGCATCTTGCCTGAACAAAGATTATGGGAGAAAAAGAGGGGTTTGGGGGGCAAGGGGGAATACACCTGGAATTACAGGCAGGTAAATTCATCTTCAATTATTTTTTTCTGTAAGAATTACTTTGAGATAACTTCTTTATCTCTCTTCTTGTCATTACTGGATTATCAATCTGGGGGCTTTTTCTTGAACTTTTTGGGGTTTTATGGGGAGAGCTACCACTAGTAATTCCCCAACTACCATCTATGGATTTCTGGTGTAGTCATTGTTGTAGGCTTTTTGTCTGACATGATAGGTCTGAAGCCTTCCCCATGACTGCCTCTTAAATGTCAAACCTTGGAAGGAAGCAAACACCTCCACAGTCATCAGTATTTGACCTCAAAGGAGACTATGGTGAGCCTTGATTTTATGGCAGGATTTCTAAAGGATGCGTTGACAGGCCAATGGCTCAATTCCTCCATTATAACCTCAATCAATGTGTGTCTAATTGGACCATTTATCAGGACACAGATATACAATAAGAAACTCTGAGGATGGGATAAAGGCAAATGCAACATGAGTAATGATCAACTCTACCAATGATTTTTTAAAAAGAGTCAATTGCATTATAATAGTGTCTCCTGTTTTTGTGTAAATTGGCTGTATGCTACCTAATTCATCAATTTGTCATTATGCAGTGGATTTCAAAGACAACTAAAAAAAAAAAAAAGGAACTTCCCTGGTGTTACCAAGTAAACAATATCTGCAGCTAGAAACACAAGACAATAGACCATTTTACAAATGAATACACATGTTCCTCTTCATCATCTCCATGTCTTCCTACTTGCTCAACTAAAATAATTATAGCAATAGTGGGAACAAAGCATGAATTTAATTTGCTTTCATATTAATATTTATAGTCTCCTTAGATTTGGGGGGGGTGTCATTTTTATACAAAAGTTTTGATTTGTATAGCTGATATGGTAGAAAAAAATCCCACTGTATTTGGAGTCCAGATTCCTGAATTTGATTTCTGGTTTCCATATTTATTAGTTGTATGAGGTGTGTTTCCTCATCTGTGAAATGTGGAAAATAAAGCGTGTACTGTCTACCTCTCAGAGCTGTGGTGGAGCTTCTTAGAATGATAGAGCAAGTAATTAAGGGCAATTAACAGGGCCTGAAGGAAGAACTTTCCTAGATAAATGAGGTCATCAGTCAAATCACAATCCAAGATAATCATGCTTCATGTTAGGTTGAGCTAAAGTTCACAGGTTGAACAGAGAGGCTAGAAACAGAAAATGGAATTCATCACAAAGTAGGAGGAGTCAACACAGAATGTATGAGGTTGAAAGCACTGAGAATGAATGAATGAATGAATGAATGAATGAAAGAATGCCTACATCCTTCAGACCACCCAGGTACTGTCATCTGAACTACCAGTGCCACCTATAGGTGTTGGTCCTTGTCATCATCCCTGCCCCTGAATCCTTTCTTTTTCTTTTTTTAGTGAGGCAATTGGAGTTAAGTGACTTGCCCAGGGTCACACAGCTAGTAAGTGTCAAGTGTCTGAGGTCAGATTTGAACTCAGGTCCTCCTGACTCCAGGGCTGGTGCTCTATCCACTGCGCCACCTAGTTGCCCCTCCTGCCCCTAAATCCTGACATCTTCCTGGCCTTTCCATCTGCCCAGCAGCTGAACTTTCTTAACATGTGTTGTTCCCCCTACTTACAGTAAGAGCTCTTTGGGATCAGAAACTTCATCTCTGTGCATCTCTAGAGCTTAGCGCAGTGTGTAACTCATAGTAACAATAAATGCTTTTTCATCCTTTCATTCATTCATTCTCAGTGCTTTCAACCTCATACATTCTGTGTGGGAAGGATGTAGAAGCTAGGCAAATGGTAAGACCTGGTGATCCTCCATCTCACTGGAAGGAACAGAGTTGGTATCATCCAAAGAGTCTGAGCAGTGAAGTGGCCCCAGAAGGGTTTAGGTGACCCAGAGCCTGGCATGGGGTAAAGGAAAGAAGATGGTGGGTCTGAACAATAACAAAAATGTGCCAGGCACTATTCTCACAACAACCGTGGGAGGTAGATGCTATTGTTACCCTCATTTTATACCTGAGGAAGTGAGGCAGATAAAGGTTAAGTGACTTGCCCAAGGTCACAGAGCTAATTAATGTCAGAGGCCACATTGTAACTCAGGTCCTCCTGACTCCAGGGCTGGCATTCCATCCACTGCACCACTGTAGATCAACTCCAATGCCAGCACTTTGTGTACAGGCTCTCACATTATGGGGTCCATCAAATTATGACCACCATGATTTATTTCATGGTATCTGGTTTGTGGTTTCCAAGAGCTTATGATGTGTACAGGGCAATGGGACTAATCAGGAAGCTCTTCTTGTTAAATGAATGAAGTGTTAGTTAATTGCTTACCATGTGCAAAGCACTGTGCTAAGTGATGGGGATAGAAAGAGAAAAGGTTCACAGTCTAATGGGGGAGACAACACACACGGAAGGTTTTAGCTGTACATCAGATGGAAAGGTTCCATGATCCCAAGGTCCCAGTGACAAAGCCAATGGAAATGTCTCTTCTTCAATGTCATTTCCACTACAAATCAGTCTCTGATCCTGAGCCATTTGACAGCATTAAAGACTTGGTGGCAAGGACTTTCTTTTCTTAGTCTTCAGGAGCAGATGCCTGGATTCATCTCCAGGGGAGCTGCTTCCTAGGATGATGTCTATGGGGGTGAGGCTAGAAGCACTGATATTCCCAAGGCTCTTGGCTTCAGGGTCCTGAACTGTCTACAACCAGATCTGAGGGGAGATGGTGGTCAAGGTGGTGGTGGTGGTAGGAGGGTGGTTCCTCTTGCTGCTTCAGTTATTGGGGATGGTTGGTCCCTTCTCCATTGTAGCTGCTTCCCCAATGATGGCTGGAAACAGGACTGATGGTCTTGTGTGGAGAGATGCTGTCTCTTGGTGGTAGTTGGTGCTTATGAGTCTCTTGTGCTTAGCTGTCTTATACCTGATTGACATTGTATACTGGGCATCTCTCCTATCCCTTCTGGAGAGACCTGAGATGTGAACCAAACCCAAGCTTTAAGTTATTTCTCCCAGAATTCCAGAGATGGAAAAGAAAGATCCAGAAAGGGAAAGACCCTGACGCCTCTCCAAAGTTCTTCCCCGAACCAAACCTGGTCTATAAAACAGCCCAGAACGAGGGCCCTGTGTTGGGAGAGGCATCCAGCCCCCTGGACAAGCACTGGCTGAGAGAGGAGGAAAAATAAACAAGTATTCAAAGGGAAGATTCATTTTAGTAGACATACTATGCAGTCAAAAAAAAAGTTGAGTTTAAGACTCCTAGGGAGTTTTACCCCTGAATGGTCTGGCCCCTGCCTTGTGGTGTTCCTTCACAGTGAGGCTCAAAGGCTTTAACAGATTAGGAAACTGAGGTTCCAAAAAATGAAGTGATTTCACAAAGAATCATGATCTGTCTGAGTCCACATAGTTCCATCTAGACCTGACTGAGAATGTCCTCTGCAACTTACCTGACTAGCAATTATCCAGCTCCTGTGGGAAGCCCTCTAGTTAAGGAGCAGATGACTACCTCCATCTTAGATTGTGAGACTGTTTACTTGTCTTTCCTTGTATCCCCAAAGCTTAGCACAGTGAGGCACTTTATGAATGCTTGTGGACTCCTGAAACCCCTCTCTCTGGCTCAACTCAAATTGCTAGGAAGGTTTTCCTTATACTGGGCCCTGAAATTCTTCTCCATTGTTTCTAGTCCTGCCCTTTGGGTCCAAGCAGAACAATCCTGCTCTTCTGTAGGCAAGTCTTTGAAAAATTTGGGGATTGGGGCAGCTAGGTGGCGCAGTGGATAAAGCACCAGCCCTGGATTCAGGAGGACCTGAGTTCAAATCCAGCCTCAGACACTTGACACTTACTAGCTGTGTGACCCAGGACAAGTCACTTAACCCTCATTGCCTCACAAAAAAACAAAACCAAAAACAAATTGGGGACCGCTATCTTCTCCCACCACCCCACTCCTGAGTCTTCCTTCTCCAGCTCCTTCAATAGCTCTTTGCATGGTGGGACCACTTAGTCCTTCACCTTCCTAGTCTCACTTCTCTGGATGCTCTCCAACTTGTCAATGTCATTCTGGGCAGGGGGAGCAAATATATTATTTAAGGTGTGGTCTGACCAGAGCAGAGCACCGTGGGAAGAATACCCGTGTTCTGTACTGTGGGCACCCTGCCTCTTCTAATGCAGCCTACGATGGATTGAGCTTTTTCTGACTGTCAGACTCCATTGTTGACTCACACTGTGCCTGCAGTTTAATAAAACCCTTGGACCTTTTCCAGATGAATTATCATCCGGCTGCTGCTGTGTCTTGTTCTCCACGGTCATGCAAGTGACCAGCCACCCACAAGTGGTAAGGAACAGAGCTCTGATTCAAGTCCAGATTCTCTTTTATTATTGGTACCTTGAGTTTTCTACTTTGTGGCTTTCTGTCTTCCTATCTCAAGATTTAAAATCACCTTAGAATCTTAACAGATTGGAAATTGGTTGGGTTTGAAGACTAGGTCAGAAGAGAGGGGATTAAGACTTCCTACAGGGAAATAACAGCAGACAAATGTAGTGAATGAGGATTGTCCAGTCAGTGATTAAGGACCCAATGAGATATTTGTAAAAGTGTCTGGCACATAGTAGGTGCTTAATAAATGCTGATGTCCTTCTTTCCTTCTTCCTTCCCTCCTTTGTTTCTTGGGCTCCGACATAGTTTAGCCTATCGGCAGGGGAATGGACAAGATAATTTCTAGAAGTTTGAATTGTATATCATGTCTTTCAAACTAATATATGTTTGATGGGTGAGATTGGAGTTTAATAAATTATCAAATTCAGATCTGGTGTTCCTGGAGTGTCTTAGTCAATACCCTAAAAGAATTATAGTGACATTTAAAAACGATCTTTGCGTCAGTACAACTATTACTCATTCTATACTTAGTTCATGCCATCTTGCCACTGGACCCAGATGGCTCTGGAGGAGAGTGAGGCTGGTGACCTTGTACAGCCTTGCCTCACTTAAATCCAATTCACTACAAGTCATGACATCATCCTGGTCCAGAATGAGGGACAAACAATGATCCGTGAGTAGTAGTAGCTTTCCCACTGGGGACCCAACTGGCCAGTTCCAGTTGGGCAACCCAACACCTCCCTCCCTCCTTACCTTCTTCCTTCTTTCCTTCCTTCTTCTCTCCTTCTTCCCTTCACTCCCTCCCTCCCTCCTTCTTTTCTTCCCTCCCGCCTCTCCCTCTGTCCACATAGGGAATCCATACCCTTACCCGTGGGTGCTCTGCCCAAAGGAATATAAATTATGATTGCTGAAATGTCACAAGATATCTTGGGCTAGATTTCTTTTATTAAGGACCATGCCTTAAACCCAAAACACTCTGGCTCTCTTTGATTGGCCAACAATTGATCCTGGCCCAAGCCTCACTTGGTCATTATTTGGGCTCAGACAGCCCAGGGTGAGTGTAAATAGTAATTATTTCTGTTTTGGCCAGAAACCCTGAGGGTCTTCCCCTCCCAGATTGATTTTAATCACTGAATGGGCATTACCTCAGTCAAACAGAGACCTGGGAAAGACCTTAGCTTAAAAAGGCCAAGGTCTCCCATTGCATCCGGGGCCATCTCCAGTTGTCCTGATGTATTTCTTGCGACAGGACCCAGATGGCTCTGGAGGAGAGAGTGAGGCTGGTTACTTTGCACAGCCCTCCCTCATTTAAATCCAATCCGTTGCAAGTCATGACATCACCTCCTGATGTTACAGTCTTCTTTGAGAAGGAAGGACAAACAACTAATGAACATTCCTTCTAATGATCTCCAAGCACATTAAGCACTTATTATTCATGTTTTAAATGGAGATATTGAAATGTAAAAAAGATACAATGTTCTGCTTGAGGTCATAACAAGCCAGTATCCAAGCCAAGAGTAAAATTCATGTTCATTGCCTACTAGTTTCTCCCCTCCTTTTTGCTAATTAATAATGTAAATTGCTATGAAGATGGAAAAGCTTCCTGGGAATAAGAATTGTTAAAATACTAAACAAAAACATTGGCATTGCAAATTTTTTAAGTGTCGAAAGCTAAGTGTTTTAATGCTAATATCATTGACATTTTAAAAGCATCATGAGCCAACCTACTGAAGTTAACATGCAAATTACACCAATTTATGCTTCTAAAGCCCGCCTGCTACTTGTTGGTGCCAGAAGTGGAGTGAGATACTTGGAAATGAAGCCCTTTGGGAAGGTGTCTAAATCAGAACTTGGTACTCTGGAAAATACAATCACCACAAACCATGCGACTATGTTATATTCTCTGCTTGTATTTAATGCCAGTGTCTACACGTTGAAATTGTAAAGGGTGAGAAGCAGTAGGCTGAGGAAAATGTGCCTTTGCCCCTTCTGCTATGGGATTTGACAAGGAAGGGGATATTGTGGTCTTTTTTTTTTTTCCTGGCTGTTTCATTTCCTATTGTTGATGAAGTGCAGATGGCTCTGGAGGACCTCTGTCTCTTGCTCTCAAAGCTCCCCTAAGTGGTAGCTGAAAGGAGAAAACAGACCTTCTTGGAGGGAGTGGTGGAGACTATCTTTTCTCCCTCCACCTCAATCAAGCCTACCCTTAACATTTCCCAACAGAGAGTCTATTATGACATTCCCCTTACATATCATTCGGTGGTCAGGTTAGGGTTGGAAAGAAATCAATCACTGGAAAACATCTAGAAAAGGTGAAACTGTCGAGTTTAGAAATCCACTTGGTTTTTGTTTTTGTATTTTTTGTAAGGCAATGAGGGGTTAAGTGACTTGCCCAGGGTCACACAGCTAGTAAGTGTCAAGTGTCTGAGGTTGGATTTGAACTCAGGTACTCCTGAATTCAGGGCCAGTGCTCTATCCACTGTGCCACCTAGCTGCCCCCAGAAATCCACTTGTTGAAAGGGACCAACATGCAAAACAGAAGTTAGGCTTGCACTGCAGGGCTGTAGAGGCACCACAGGATCAAGGACTAAGATACAGCAAGGACCTTAGAAGTCATCTAGACCAACTCCCTCAACTTTACAGAGGAGAAAACTGAGTCCTAGGGAGGTTACATAATTTTTATCTATCTATCTATCTATCTATCTATCTATCTATCTATCTATCTATCTATCTATCTATCATCTATCTATCCATCTACACATAAACACACTAGATGTGTATATGTACACAATGACCATATGTGTGCATACATGTGTACATACCTGTATACATGACATATATACATGTGTTAGGTATACACACACGTATATATACATACATATATATATGTATATATAAATTTATGTATAAATGTATTTCAGTTCAGGGAAAATAGGAAGGTAAGTTGACAGTGCTTGAATTGAGTGGGAAGGTCCACAATAATGATTTCCTAGGGGCAGCTAGGTGGCACAGTAGATAGAGCACTGGCCCTGAATTCAGGAGTACCTGAGTTCAAATCCGGCCTCAGACACTTGACACTTACTAGCTGTGTGACCCTGGGCAGGTCACTTAACCCCAATTGCCTCACTTAAAAAAAAAAACAAAACATTAATAATGACTTCCTATATTTCCTGGTACAATGTCCTATAAGATATCTTTTTTTGGGGGGGGGCAATTGGGGTTAAGTGACCTGCCCAGGGTCACACAGCTAGCAAGTGTCAAGTGTCTGAGGCCGGATTTGAACTCAGGTACTCCTGAATCCAGGGCTGGTGCTCCTGTAAGATATCTTTTCATGGGATATTTGTGCCTTTGGCTTTATTTATCCTCTCAGGGCCAGGGTTGGAAATGTGAAAACAAGTCAGGGAGCAGGAAGAGAAAGAAGAGTTTGTGGATCGTTCCTTTCTTTTGGGCTAGATCAAGTGTTACTATGGTCATTGGCCATGGAAAAGAGATTATCCTTTCTCTGACTTGCTTTGGGGGGAGCTCAGGAAGAAGAGGCTGGGCTCCGAAGAAGGAGGCGGCCATTTGCAAAGTTTTGCCGAAGGGGCCAAGCTCTTTTATGACAGTGAAATGATACAAAGCACACTATTCCAAACAGAGGGCTCTGTTCCTGAGAAGAAAGGGGAGATCTAGGGCATCTAGTCCCCTGGTGATCTTACAGATCCCAAGGGATTTTCATAGTAATCATTTTGCCCTTTTTCAAAAGTGAGCTTGCAACCACTGCACACACTATGGGATAAGCAATGGCAGAAGAATATTACTGATGCATGACTGGGCAAATCCGTAAGTCATTCAACATTGGAATTATTTTTACAACAGTATTGCTACTTTTATCCTTCTGTTCCTATAAATCCCCTAGAAAGTTGGCATAAAAATGCAGATTGTTTTTAAAAGTAAATTTCATTGAGAGTTTTCCTTCTTTTGGATCTTACGCTCCCTTAATTGTCTGCCATTCTCACTAATTAGGGGATGATGGTGAAACTTTTTTCTTGGATAAATATGAATGTAGTCCTTATGAGAAATCATAGTTCGATAATCTAGTTTCAATATTTGGCTAGGAGACTATACTACAGAGGTGTTGCTGAAACAAATGCTACGCTGAACTTTCAAATATCTGGGGGTTTATTAGGTAGGGTGTGTGTATATACATATTTTAGGTTATAAAAGACCTAAATCAATAAGATTATTTTACTCTTGGAAGGACTAGAGTTCAGAGGCCTCCATCAATTGCCTACTGGGCAATGTACCTAGACCTCCTTGGACTTCAGTTTCTTCTTCTGTAAGATGCTGAGGTAGAATTAGATGGTTTCTAAGGCTCTGTCCAGCCCCAAATCCATGAATCCCATGAATTACATGCTCTAGTTACAGTGCAGGAAGGTAGGCATATCATGTAGATTGTACATCATGTAGAACATACACCAAACTGACCTTCTGCATGCTCCACCCCCACCCCCCCATTCTATCTCCCTCCCTGTCTATGCCCTGGGGACCAGACTTCTGGCAAACTCAAACATCCAGAACAAAGGCGTGCACCTATTCTGTCACACAGTCCTCCATTGTATAAATGGGTATGGCTGTCCTAAGAGCATTAGTCAAATGCTTTCCTGAAATGGCCCGGCCCAGCAACTTTTATGTTAGTGGAGCCTTCCAAGGATTTCTGGATGAAGTTGAGCTCCCATGTTTTGTCATCTGGTTTCTAAGTCATATGGTCATCTCTTCTTCAAATGACTGACTCAGGGGGACACTGAACTAGCCTTTCTGAAAGTTTGATTAAATTAATAGAAATTAAAATAAAATAAATTAAACCATCGATTTCCTGCTATTCGAGGGATATGTCAGTGATTATTCTGAAAACTTTATTGTGCCTATGACGCAAAAGCTATAAGAATTATCAGAGTGCCAGGGTGCCTACTATGTGCCAGGCTCTTTGCTAAGTGCAAAGGACACAAAGAAAGGCAAAAACACCACCCCCCTGAGATGAATATTCATCTATGCTGTATATATCTTGTATGTATATAATTATTTACATGTTATCTACCCCATATTAATATTATTGATCATTCATTTGCAAAGTAAATATGGATGCTATTTCATTTGATCTTCACAATAACCCTGTGAAGTATGTGCAATCATTATCTTCATGTTATGGATGCTGAAACTGAGGATGAAAGAGCCCACTATTGCCATCGAAAAGAAGTAAACTGAGGCACAAAGCTCTGAGAATGATCAATTTATTAGCAAAAGGAACATTTACCAACAAACAGGGTCTCAGCCTCCTCAGCAAACTAAGATCCTGAATGGGGGCTTACTGTTTAATAAATATAGACAAAAGGAAAAGCATCCAAAGACTAGAAGGCAGCATTATAGATGGGGAAAATAATATGCCTGGTTACAAAGTCAGAAGTAGCATAGGTGTGGGAACAGTATGACTGAATGGAAATAGAGACTGCAGGGCTAGCAACAACTCCTCCTTCTTTTTTGCTAGGAAATTCTAATTGATTTACTCCACCTGCAAGAATAACTAATGGTGAATAGATAACAGATTTTCCTCTAATTTCACAAGCACAGGTACTGATATAGAGATAACAGATTTCTTTTAATTAGAATGACTTATGGGATTTCTTTTAATTAAAGTGATCCATAGGGAAACTGAACTTTTAAATCTAATTCAGAGAGGAATACTAAACTTTTGAATCTATGCACTTCTGAACTTAATTCAAAGACAAAGAAACATGACTTAGGCAGTTATACAAAATGGAATCACTTCTGATTTTCTCAATTTCCCTCTCTGATCAATGGGAGACATGCTCCCATGGTTCACTCATTTATGAACTAATGCTATAAGATTTTTAACATAGTCATTATCAGAAGTGTGCACTAATAAGCCTTTCTGGCACAAATTTAGAACAGTACACAGTACTGTTTTTTAGAACATAGTAACCAATACAAAGTCTAAAAGGGTTATAAGGCAGAGGGCAATAAGGGCCCACTAACCAAAGGTAGCTGCTAACTGGCCATTTCTCTGCAGCCAAGTGAATCAAGAAGGGTTCTACCAGAAGTTATCTGGGCTGAGTAGTTGTGTCTGTGCTATAACTTTATTGGATCTTATATAGGTTTGTTACAACTTCTCCTGACTGGTTAATGTATCAACAACTGGATTAAGCCTCTCCCTGAGCCACAGTAAGAATAGCTAGAGAATCAAGATGGACTGGCTTCACTTGTGGCCTGGGCCCAAATCTCAATTTGAAGTGAGAGATTCAAACTACTTGGAGGACTTATCATGGACTAATCTGGGAGATTTATAGGTCACCAAGGGAACCAAGAAAACTCAGCATGAAACAAAAATCCTGAGTAATACAATAAATAATAATAATCAATATTAACTAACATCAAGTCTCTTTGTATCCTAGTAACATACTTCCAATGTTCATTTAATCAGCACATTTCATCTTGGATCCCAGATATCCCATATAAGTTGTCTGGTCTTGGAAACATCTTCTCTAAGATCAGACTCATTCTCAGGGCAGCTCTGAAGGAGGTTCATCCTAAACTGATTTGCTCTTCTGGTTCCAAGTGACTTGCAGAGATTTTGCCAAAATCTGCCAGCAACAAGACTCAGTACAATTTAGTACAACCTCCTAAATTTGCTTTTCTAATAACTAGCTCATGTGGTGAAAATCAGTTCAGGCCTTATTGTTCTGATCTTATTAATAATAAGTCTATAGCAAGAATATCATATTAAGAACCCATAATTCACCTGAGACTAAAGAGAATTTCAGTTGTTACATACAATTTTCCATTTCTATCTTTACCTAAACCCTATACCTGATAGCGGCACTGCCAACAAGAGGCTGACAGAAAAATCTTAAAAAGAATGTATGGGGGCAGCTAGGTGGCACAGTGGATAAAGCACCGGCCCTGGATTCAGGAGTACCTGAGTTCAAATCCGGCCTTAGACACTTGACACTTACTAGCTGTGTGACCCTGGGCAAGTCACTTAACCCCCATTGCCCTGCAAAAAAAAAAAAAAAGAATATATGGGCGCCTAACTTGTAAAATGGGCCCTTCTGTCTCTTAACATTATCAGAGAGATACTTTAAATAGGAAAATAATTTCAAGGCTTGATATAAAGCTTAGGATCCTCCTACTTCAATAATGACACAGAGATCAGAGGTTATCTTGAACCTGATCATATCCTCTAACAATATTTCAGGGAGCAAGTAGATAAAATTTTAGCCTGGTACCCTCTCTCTTGTAGGAGAGCAGAGTAGTAGTGTCTTCCCCCCACTTTTCTTTTCTTTCTTTCTTTTTTTTTTTTTAGTGAGGCAATTGGAGGTAAGTGACTTGCCCAGGGTCACACAACTAGTAAGTGTTAAGTGTCTGAGGCCGGATTTGAACTCAGGTCCTCCTGACTCCAGGGCTGGTGCTCTATCCACTGCGCCCCCTAGCTGCCCCTTCCCCCCACTTTTCTACTTTTCCTCTTAGAATAAAAATTTCCTTTGGAGAGGTAGGAGATGTCTAGTCGGCCTCCCTTCCAACCACACAATGACACCTCTTTGCTACACACAGAACCTACAAAACATGTGGGGTCTTGTTATATTGTGCATACATATATAACAATTAATTTCAAATTAAGTGATCCCAAGCTTCCTGGAAAACAATTTGCAATTATGCAAGGAAAGTCATTAAACTGTTCATACAATGACTAACTGGGATTCCAAAAGACCAATGATGAAGTATGCTTTTCACCTCCTTAAAGAATGGTGATGGGGTGGCGGAGCCAAGATGGTGGAGGAAAGGCAGTAACCTCTCGGACCTCCACAATCAAACCCAAAACCTCCACATAATGCCATAGGAAAATTCCTGGAGCAGCAGAACCCACAAAAGGATGGGGTGAGAGTATTTTCCAGCGAAACATGGCTTAGAAGGTCAGCAGGAAAGGTCTGCTATACTAGGGTGGGAGTGGAGCCCAACCCTGCGGTCATGCTGACACAGATCCAGTCCCAGGCTGGCCACCCAGACCTGGGCTGAGCCGACACAGATCCAACCCCAGGCGGGCCATGCCAGAGAAATTTACCCCTAGAGCCTCCGAATCGGCTGCAGTACCAGCGTCTTCTGGAACTAAGCCCACAGTCTGGTGAGAGGGTTGAATGGTTGGCCAGGGGGAGATTAAAGGGGTCTCTGCTGGAACTGAGGTGGAATTCAGTTGTTCTACCTCAGCTGGAAACCAGGAAGCAATCTTGAGTGGTGGTGGCCCAGGTGGGGGAGGGGTGCAGGCTCATTGGAGCTATCAACCCAGTGAATCAAAATTTTGTTTCCTAGTTGAAGAGCAAGTAGGCTTGGGGTTATTTATAGACCAGAGGATAGGTCAGGAGAGTGAAGAACCTGCCCCTCCTTAAATCGTACCAACCTGGACCCACTGAAGCTTGGTACAATGCAGCCTGGAAACAGCGCCCCACTTTAAGAAGGAATTAAAAGTAAAGAAATGGGAGGGCAAAATGAGAAGAAAGAAAAAGATGCAGACCATAGAAAGTTTCTTTGGGGGCATGAAAGATTGAGGTACACCCTCAGAAGAGGATAGCAATGTCAGGGCTCCTACATCTAAAGCTTCCAAGAAAAATATTAATTGGTCTCAGGCCATAGAAGCACTCAAAAAGGACTTTGAAGATAAAGTAAGAGAGGTAGAGGAAAAAATGAGAGTGATGCAGGAAAGTCATGAAAAAAAAGTCAACAGCTTGAAAAGCCAAATGGAAAAGCTCTCTGAAGAAAATAATTGCTTAAGAATTAGGATTGAACAAATAGAAGCTAATGACTTTATGAGGAACCAAGACACAATAAAGCAAATCCAAATGAATGAAAAAATAGAGGGCAATGCAAAATATCTTCTTGGAAAAACAGCTGATCTGGAAAATAGATACAGGAGAGATAATCTGAAAATTATTGGACTACCTGAAAACCACGATCAAAATAAGAACTCAGACATTATCTTCCAAGAGATTGTCAGGGAAAATTGCCCTGATATTCTAGAAGCAGAAGGTAAAATAAAAAACTGAAAGAATCCACTGATCACCTCCTGAAAGAGATCCCAAAATGAAAACCTCCAGGAATATTACAGCTAAATTTCAGAGCTCCCAGGTCAAGGAGAAAATATTGCAAGCAGCCAGAAATAAACAATTCAAGTACTGTGGAGCCACAGTCAGGATAGCACAAGATCTAGCAGCTTCTACATTAAAGGATCAGAGGGCAAGAAATAAGATATTCCAAAGGGTGACAGAATTGGGATTACAACCAAGAATCACCTACCTAGCAAAACTGATTATAATCTTTCAGGGAGAAAAATGGGAATTCAATGAAAAAGAGGACTTTCAGTCATTCATGATGAAAAGACCTGAACTGAATAGAAAATTTGACTTTCAAATATAAGACCCTAGAGAAGCATAAAAAGAAATTATGAGGGATGTTAAAAGGTTAAACTGTATACATTCTTACATGGGAAGATGATATGTCTAACTCATAAGAACTTTCTCAATATTAGGGCAGATGATAGGAATAAATTAAGACAGACTACAGGTGGGAATTGATTATGAAAGGATGATGTCTGTAAAGCATTTATTTTTTGTTTATTGGGGTTTTTTTTTGGGGGGGGACAGTCAGAGGTGGGTGGTATGCCCAGTGTCAAGCAGCTGATGAGTGTCTTGTGTCTGAAGCCAGATTTGGACTTGGGTCCTCCTGGGTCCAGGGTGGGTGCTTTGTCCACTGTGTCACCTAGCTGCCCCATGATGACATCTTTAAAATAAAATTAATGGGTGAGAGGATTGCACTGGGAGAAAGGGAAAGGAAGAGGCAAAATGGGGTAAAATATCTTACATAAAAGAAGCAAGAAAAAGCTTGTGGAGTAGAGGGAAAGTTGGGGGAGGAGCAAGGGAGTGAATGAGCCTTAAACTCATCAGAACTGACTCAAAGAGGGAATAACATACACACTCAAGTGGGTATAGTAATGTATCTTGTCCTTCAGGAAAGTGGGAAGGGAAGGGGATAGGGTGGGAGAGGCAAAGGAAGGGAAGAAAGATTGGGGGAGGGACAGTTGGAAGCAAAACACTTGAGGAGGGATAGGGTAAAAGAAAATAGAAAATGGAGTGAATAACATGAGAAGTGAATAGGATGGAGGGAAACACAGTTAGCAATAGTAACTGGGAAAAAATTTGAAGCAGAGGCAAGAACAATGTAAGATGATGATGACTATTATCATCATCTTGACTTTGCTGAGTTATTGTGAAGAAAATTCTTTGTCAGGTATAAGGTACTATATAGATTTTGGCTATTATTGTTGTTGCAATAATCAACCTCGTGGTTTTTTGGTTTGTTTTTTTGTTTTTGTTTTTTACAGGTGTAATGATTGGAATGATGCCACCTACTGGAAACTTGCTGTGGGAAAGCTCCACCATGAGGAAAATGCCTCAGAGGCCATGTGGCTTTTCCTTGGCGTCAGGAAATGACGTTTGCTCATGGGTGCTGTCTATCAAGGCTACCAACCAGTCAACTTGAGGAGCCTCCTATTTTCTGGGAGGAGACAGGAAGGAGGAAAGGGAGCCTGCGTGGAGAGCGCTTGGGCTTTTGGGTTCCTGACTTGGTGGTGGTGGTGGCAGAGGACTTCACAGGAAATTTGAGGAAAGATAGGAATGCCAGGCTGTTGGAATTCTGTTCTCAATCTTTTTCTTTCTATTTTCCAATAAACCCTTAAAAACCTAAACTCGTTTTATCAGTGATTTTAGTCAGTTTCCCCCAAAACTGGGGGAACAGATTAAAATCCACATTTAGAATCTTAAATTACACACAGGGCAATGAGGTTTAAGTGACTTGTCCAGGGTCACACAGCTAGTAAGTGTTTGAGGCAATATTTGAACTCAGGGCCTCCTGAATCCAGGGCTGGACACTTGACACTTACTAGCTGTGTGACCCTGGGCAAGTCACTTAATCCTAATTGCCCCCCCTCCCCCGCTCCCCCCCCCAAAAAAGAAATTTCAGCTTTTGAAGAATTAAAGGAAAAGGGGCAGTCAGTAAGTGTTCATTGATTAATTTATGCAACCCTGCTTCTGACCAAGCTGTACCTCATCTCTCTCTTGAACTGCTTCTCTCAAGGTCACTTCTCAAAGTAGGTCCAATGAACTGAAGTTAGTTTGTTTTCAACTCATACAAGGAGTTACAGACACACACGCACGATATTTTCAATTCCTTACTCTTCCTTACCCAACATATCCAGTCAGCTACCAAACCTTGCTATTTTTATTATCACAACGTCTCTCTGTTGGACCTCTTCTCCCCACTCACACAGATACCTCTCACCTAGATGATCACAATGGCTTCCTTATCGTCTCCCAGCCTCATCTCCTCCCACTTCAAGTCTATTCTACAAGCTCCTATCGAAGTAATTTTCTGTGAGAGAGGATCTACACATATGCCTCTATAGTCTCTAGGATAAACTATTAAGTCTTCTGTTTATCTCTTAAAGCCCTACTCAGCTGGGTCCCAATGCTCCTTTTTGGCCTCAGTGGATAGTCCTTTCCCTCCTGAACACTTCCATGCAGCCAAACTGGCCTTCTCTCTGTTCTGCACACAGAACACTGCATCTCCCATCTCCCTGACAGCACCAGCAATCCCCGGAGTCTGGAAGGCACTCCCTTTTTAACTTTGTCTCATAGATCCCTGCTCAAGTTCCACGTTCTGAATCGAGCCTTTCTCGGTGCTAGTGTCCTTTCTCCCAATGGCCTACTTGTATTAAGCTACTTTATATAGATCCGCACTTACGTTATATTTGTGCTATATATATTTTTATGTATAATTGTCTCCTTTAATAGAATGTAAGCTTGCAAATAGAGATAGCTGGGGTTTTTTTTTTTTAATATACTGTACCTAGCACAGTACACAGTAGATGCTTAACAAATGCATGTTGATTGATAAATCCTCCTCACTGCTGAGGTGAAGGTCTTCCCATTCTCTCATTCTACAGATCAGGAAACTGAGGCACTGGGAGGCTAAGGTCACACAAGTAGTGATCATCAGAGGTGGGATTTGAACCCAGGTCCACTGACTCCAGAGCCAGCCCTCCTTCCATAGGGCGTGAGGGACTATGGATTCAGATCATTGCCTGCACCATTAGACTTGGTCATTGTGTCAGTTGGTTATTCTTAAAGGGTTTCCTTTTTTATTATATGTGGAACATTCAGGGATAGTTGGGGGTGATGTTGAGACGATAAGATTTTAGAACTGAAACTGACCTGAAAGAATAATACTAATACCATTAGCTAACATTGATAGTGTCCACACAGTGCCAGGCACTGTGCTGTTTTGTATAGTTATCATCTCATTTGATCCCCCCAAAAAACCCTAAAAGGGAGGGGTTCTTATCCCCATTTTACAGATGAGGAAACAGATGTACGTGGAGGTTAAGTGATTTGCCTGAGGTCTAACAGTTAGGAAGTGTCTGAGATGGAACTTGAACTCCGGTCTTTCTGATTCTTTGGCACTCATCCACTCTGCTACTTAAATGCTTACTAGGGATAATCTAATCTCACTCCTTATTTATATAAATGAAGAAACTGAGGATCAGAGCCTGACTTGATCCACTTTCCTGTCCTTTCCTAGAGCACCTTTATCTTTCATCTTTTCCCCTCACAAACCTTAACCCTGCCCTCTTTTCACCCCTCCTCCCACAAAATGAGCCCTGGTGTGGGTGTCACTGCTGGGGGCTGTGGACCAGTAAGTGTGGGCACCAGCAGAAGAGGATGATGTTAAAAAGAGCAGGTATGAGGTGAAACCACAATGTAAACATTGGCCTGGGGCCCAAAGTCCTGGGTGAAGGGGGAGAAGGGTTGAGACCTCAGCAGGGAACATGCTCAGTGTGGATCCTCATCCAGCATTTGATCTGAAGCCCAGCTACTTGCTAGATATGCCACCTTGACCTCTCTACGTCTCCATTTTTTTCACCTGCAGAATGAAGCTCCTGTGCTGGGTGACCCCTCAGACCCCTTCTCGCTCTAAATCCCAACACTGTTGTGTGTACAAAATTCTTCTAAGTGAACGTGGGAACTGCAATCTGGTAAAGACATACATGATCAAGAAGTTAACCAACAAGTGAGACAAAAAATAGATGCAACGTTACAAGGTAGTGCATATGTAAATGCAAATGAATAGTGCAGATGGTGTAAAATCAGAGGAGACTGTCATTGTGAACTGGAAGGGTCGGAAACAGCTTGACAGAGAAGTTGGGATTGGAGAATTGGGCAAGGTATTCGTGGCTAATTAGTAACAATAGCCCACATTTAGAGGGTGCTTTTAAGTTTTGCAAAGTACATTCATCTCACGGGATCTGCCTATTTTATTGAGAAGACAACTGAAGCTCAGAGAGATTAGGGGACTTGTCCAGGGTCATGCAATAAGCTTGAACCTAGGCCCTCCTGACACCATGTCTAGTTCTAGCCACCATGCCTCATCACCTCTAGGTTGAGATGAGAGGGAGGGGAAAATCTCTGAGGGCCAAAGCTCAAGAAAGGTGGATTGAGAAGACAACTGTTAGATCTGTATGATTATATTAGAGGAGGCGTGTAGAGCAGAGGTTCTTAACCTGGGGTCTGTGAACTGGGTGACAGACAGACAGACAGATAGAATAAATAAGGTATATATATGTATAATTATGTATATATACACATACACACATACGTTTATGGATATACAACTGTTTCAATATAACTGGCTCCCTTTGTAATACATAGGGATTTTATTTGATCCATTTAGAAGCATTGGTTTTTTTTTTGGGGGGGGGGGTGAGGCAACTGGGATTAAGTGACTAGCCCAGGGTCACACAGCTAGTAACTCTCAAGTATCTGAGGCCAGATTTGAACTCAGGGCCTCCTGACTCCACGGCCGGTACTCTAATCCACTGCACCACCTAGCTGCCCAGAAGTATTGTTTTGAGAAGGGACCCATAGACTTCATTAACCTGCCAAAGAAGTCCACCACAAAAAATGGTTAGTACTCTTAAGACTGGAAAGGGAATTTGGAATCAGGTTGTTTAAGGCATTGAATGCAAAGACAAATACATGAGCCTTTTGGCTTCTGGGCAAGTGAAAGGATAAACGTAATGTTCTAGGAAGATGGTTGGCTTTCACATGAACAACAGATGCTAGTGACCTAGAAGCTGCAAGCAAGGAGACTAGTTGGGCTGGTGCAATCGTCCAGGGGTGAGGTGATGTGGTCCTAGACCATGATAATGGCACTGAATACAGATTTAAGAGACTCCGGGAAGGAAGACTATATAGGATTGTACCCTCTGATCCTTCTTTTAGCACAGAGTAAGGCCCTATTATTTCAAGATGGAGGTATCATTGGATCACCTGCCTTCTCAACTACAGGTTTAGAGATGCCAGCCTATCTGAAGCAGTAAGGCACCCTGAGGGAGAGGCTCAGCTCACTGGACCTGCTTCCAGCCAATCTTCTGCACCATCATCCAAGGGGGCAGCTCTGCAGACATACCTCCTTGGCATTGTCTCTGTCATGGCTACTGAAGAACAAGAAAAGAAAGCTCTTGCCAGCATCAAATGGTTCAATATCATAAACTGATAAGACTTATCGTTGGAAATGACATGAAAGAAGAGGCATTGTCCTAAGGATCATGGGTCCTTTCCGTCCCTACAAAAATGTGAGCTCCTGGACAATAAGGGCTGGCTTTTTTATTTGTACATCAAGGGCTTAGCATGGGCTTTGTATGTAGTACTGTGAGAGATAACATGGTATGTTTTTCTCAGAGGAACCATATCCTGATCGTATATTTTGTTATTTCTCGTTTCTAGCTTACATTCTGCCATTGTATAACTTCAGGGACACTATGGCTATACCATAAATCTTAGCCCCCCAGCTTGAGCTCATGGCCAGCTAGTATGCTAGACATCATCCTGTTCTCTGATTGGGTTAGATTTTGCATATAGATTGTATGTCCTGACAACCAGCCAGTGGGAATAGGACAGGGGTGGGAGGGGGTATTGCGTTAGGAACACATATATAATACTTGTTTCTGAACTTGTGACCATGCTTACTATACGTGGGTGTGCACCCTTTTTTGCAAAAAAGAAATAAAGTCTTTTGCTTTGCCTGACTCCAGGTATTTATTTATTTTAGTTTTTTTTTTTTTTTTTAGTGAGGCAATTGGGGTTGTGACTTGCCCAGGGTCACACAGCTAGTAAGTGTTAAATGTCTGAGGCCGGATTTGAACTCAGGTACTACTGACTCCAGGGCCAGTGCTCTATCCACTGTGCCACCTAGCTGCCCCTCCAGGTATTTATTTTGATTAGGTGGTCTCTTGTCCCACACAGTACAAGTGACTTCACTCATTCTTTTATTCATTCATTCCTTGCTTCTCAGGGTATCCAGTTCATTTATTTCCTCCTGGGCTTATCCCCATGATGTCACCAGGCAGACATGGAGTCAAAAGATAAATTGAGGCCATATCTTGGTTAAGGGACAGGTGGTTGGAGATGGGGTTGGAGGAGTCAGTCAACAAGCACAAGTCAGTCCCTGCTCTCAGGGAACTCACAGGCTGAGGTGGGTGAGACAACATGCAGACAAATAAGATATAATTAGGGAATATTGGAGATAAATTGGAACACACAGAGACTACGAGAGAACGTACTGATCCGATGGCCATTTTTAATCTTCCACCATAATGCTGGAGGTAGCAGTGACTTGATCTGTGGTGACAGGCATAGTGTGCCCTAGGGGGCTTTTGGAAGAGGCTGTCAATTCAATTGAACAAACTAGAGTCCCTACTACAAATGAGGCACCGATGCATTAGAAAGGTAGATGACCAGAGTCCTTGCCCCTAAGGAGTCTATGTAAATGTAACGGGGGAGAAACCCATAGGAGAAAGCACGTGGGTCCTTAGGATTCCTCTGTAAAGAATTACACTCTCGCACAAGACCTAATCAGGAATAAGAGAACAGGTTTATTGGGGTACAAGAGAAACCGGCGGGGAGGAAGGTTTTGCCAGAACAAAACGCTTTGCCCCGGCTAACTTGTGGAATGCCATTTTATAGGGTTTAGATGGGGGTGGGTAAGAGTCTCTTATTGGGTGAGGGGCTGGTGGTCTTCCCGCGTTGCGCTGGGGTAGGAAGAATCCCTCGTGCGAGATCTGGTGGTGGGTGTCAACTTTGTCCTGATGGGTCTAAGCAGTCTGCTGATGGGCGGTTCCAGGTGGTCTTCTCCTGGATTACCTCATCCAGATGCTTAGGAGGACTGGAATGTGGGGTGATGGTCCTGGAGCATGCTCAGTTCAATCTGTGCCGCTTATCTCCATTAGGTTCCTGTGTGTGTGTCCTTGATTGTGTTCAAGGAGAGGCCTACTTGATTTCAAGGGAAAAACCCCTAAGGTTTCAAGGAAAAAGTTCCTTGAACTCCCCAGAGAATTGTTGGGGTGACTGGGGCCCATAATCCTCCCATGACATATTGAAGTGCTCCCTCCAATCAGTACAACTCTCCCCATGCTCACTGCTCCAATATTTCTAGCACTAAAAAAGGAAATAACCCTGGAATTATTATTAAGCCTTTTCAGTAACTGACTCTTTTGGCTGATATTTATTGAACCCCTGCTTGATGTATACAATGGGAATACATTTACATATTAATTTACCTTTGCATAAGTGGAAGTCACAAAGTGGCTTGCAAACATCTTATTTGATCTTCAGAGAATGTTTTCACTGGAGACAGAACTCACATTTACACAGACCTTTAGGGCTTCCTTACTGGCAGCATGGAGACTCCTCAGACCCTTCTTAGCTGTCTGACCTTGGGTGAGTGTCGAGTTTCTGAGCCTTAGGTTTCTTATTTGTAAAATGAGGGGGTTAGACTCAGAGTCCTCTGTTGTCCCTTCCAGCATCAAACCTATGAAGGTACTTCCTCTACTACCACTCTATGAGGTTAGGGGCATATTATTATTCCTACAAACAAATCTAATACTAGAGCAGGGACTTGGTATAGTGGAAGGAACCCTGGATCTGGATTCAGAAGAACTGGCTACAGCACTAAGTAAGACGTGCAGTGATTTGGGGTAAGCCATTTAAGCACTAAGTGCCTCAATTTCTTTAGTTGTAAAATGGGAGTAGTATTAGAGTACATGATCTCCCTTCCAGCTCTACATTCAACATCTCCAACCCAGGTCTTTTGACTATGTTTATCTTCTTTCATATATAGTACCCTTTGCTACTCCCACCTTCAGTGTGGATCCTAATTAAGACATGAAGCAACATAAAGTATAGGGGAGGGAATCAAGTAGAACCTTCTTAGCAACGGGGTGCAATCTCCTGCACTGCCACTGGATGAGTCAAGTCTCCCCTTGGATACTCAGGGTTCCTTTGGTCACAAACACAATCATGGTACTAGTGTTCAACGTCATTGGCCCTTTCCCCCTCACTCTAACTCTCCCCTAGTCTCCTCCTCCACTTCTTCTTCTTCCTCTTCCTCCTCCTCCTCCTCTTCCTTCTTCTTGGCAATGAGAGTTAAAAGACTTGCCCAGGGTCACACAGCTAGTAAGTGTCAAGTGTCTGAGGCCAGATTTGAACTCAGGTCCTCCTGAATCCAGGGCTGTCCACTGCGCCACCTAGCTGCCCCCCTACAAACTCACTGTTTTTAACCTTTTTAGGTACCTCCAATGCCTGGCATAGTAGGGGCTCTATAAATGTTGTTTGGGAGTAATAATAGCTTCTCTCTCCCAAGGGCATGGTTGTTGTGAGGCCCGGATGAGATAATTGTCAGGTGTTTGGCACAGTACCTGGCACACAGTAAACACTATATACCTGTTGGCTATCGTTATTGTTATTATTATTAAAATCCACCTAGAATTGTTGTGCGGCTCAAATGAGATAATATTTGTTAAGCCACTGAGCCTGGCATACAACAGGCACCTAATAAATGCTTGTAAAAGGGGTCCTGAAAGCAAAATGAGGGGTCTAGAGAAGGAGGTGAGGGCCAGGTTGCCCCTCAGACCTCAAGCTCATCTCGTCCTCGGGTCCACCTTCCTGGCTACCTCCTTTCTTCCCCCCTGCGCCACTTCCCCTCAACCGCCGCGGGCCGTTCCCGCGGTTTCAGGTTTGAAAGCGCGCCTTGCGTCGCCCCTCCCCCTGACGTCACCTCAAGAGGCGGGACTTCCTCTCTTTCCCCAATCAGATCTCGGAGGGCGCCGAGAAGACCCGAGTCGGGCTTCTCTGAGGAATCGCGGGGCAGTCCCAGCCGGCGAGGTGAGCGCTGGGGCTGTCCCGGCCCAGCCCGCACTGCCGGCCGGCCTAGAGAAGCATCCATGCCCTTCTGAGACGGAGGCCGCCGCGCGCTGTCGGGGCGGCTTCGGTCTCTCAACTCCGAGGGTCCCCCGGGAGCTCCCTGGGAGCGGAGGTGGGGGCGGGAGCGGGGGCGGGGTGACATCCCGCGAGGTCTTGTGCGCGTGCGCTCGCGCCTGCGCCGTGTGTTCCTCTCGCCGGGTCCGTCAGTCTGCGGTGCCCGCCCCGCGGAGCCCGCGCGTCCTCGAATGTCCCGCCGGGGATGTAGGCTCAGCCTCCATGCGTCCGAGTAGAAAGTCCCACGGAGGCCTCGGGTTGGAGCCGCGGGCATGTTGGCCCGCAGCCCTCACACCTTCCGCCCCTGTCAGGTGTGCCCGCACACTTTGAAAGGACCGTGGAGGAGCCGTGGTAGGTAGCCTGGCTTGGGGGATGGGGTCTTGGCCCCTCGCGGGCCAAAGGCCGGCCGGCCGGCCGGCGGTCTTGTGGACCCCACCCCACCCCCCGAGTGGTCTTGCCCCTCTCCTTGGACCCAGCCTCTCGCTGGGGGCGTTGGAGATGAAGGACATGCAAGGGGAGGGGGGTGGGGGCGAGGAGAAGCGCCTTCGTGCACCCGTCTCCTAGGTACGGAGCCGGAAGGGAACTCCTTGTCCAGAGAGGGAAACTGAGGCCGAGAAACATAAGAAACATAGTATCTTAAATCTTGAGCTAGAAGGACTCTTCTTAGAAGTCATGGAGCCCGACCCCTTCAGTCGTGCAGCTTAGGACACAAAGAGGTTAATCAACTTGGGATCATGGGGTGCTAGACTGAGAGCTAGAAGGAACCAGCCTTAGGGGTAGTTTTGTCCGAGAGGGACCCGAGACTGACAAAGGTCGGGCCGCTTACTCGGAATCTCAGAGCTGGCAGGTTGCTAGGTAGGGCCCAGCATTTGGGGTCAGGACTAAATGATTCCCAGGCCCAGCACTCTCCCTCCACCTGGTTACCAAGGCCAGACAGGAATAAGTGGATTAGAATAAGGAGCATCGGAAGTGGTGTAGTAGAACGGATTCAGCTGCCTTAACTAAACCCCCAGCCTAATTAATACAATGCCTAGAAAGGAGTAGGTGTTCAAGAAATACTGGATTTAATTAGCTATGTGACCTCGAACAATTCACTTCACCCCTTCTCGAGTTAGCTTCCTCTTTTGTAAATTGAGAGAATTGCACTAGATTGGCTTTTTAAAAAGTTTCTTGTTCTAAATCAGACTATGATACAGTAAAACTTAGGCTCTTGGAGAATCAGGAGTTTAATTTTTTGCCTTGATATCTCATTGTTCCAGGCACATAAGTACTATTATATCATTATAGACAAAAGAAATTGATCAAAGTGTCACAGACACTTTTTTATGTTTGTGATAGACACATAACACTATTCCTTAAGGTCACTTGTGACAGGAATATGGCCGATCTATCACACTGTGGCCCCATTGAGAGACATGTTAAAATCTTGAAGTTAATTCCCCTGCTGATTCTATGTCGTGGTTTTGCTAAGCTTCTAACCAAACTTCAAACGACGTGCTCTTTTTAAAATGTCAACTGCCAGACAACTTTAATGTAGTGGATGAAACCTTATTTAAAGAAATTTAACTGGGTTCCAAATTTTCAGGTCAAGATGATTAGTGTTGGGAAAGTGCAAAGTATCTTTTTAGTGTTTTTAATGACATTCATTTTGTATGATATTCACATATGTGTTAGGTTTGTGCGCACAAATTACTCGAATAGATCTAACACTTGGCAACTAGGTTTTCAGATTGTTTAAGCAATGTTGCTTGGCAACAGAAGCTTATCTGTAAACAAGTCTAATATGCAGTGAGCATTTGCTCTGCAATTTAATTTTTAAAATGAACTGTTTTACCTGCAATTTATTTTTGGATTCAAAGGAAACTAGCTACAACAGTGATCAGTTCTGTGAGTATTTTGATTTACTTTTTTAGGTCATTATCTTGATTTCTACATTTCTCTGTATCCAAGCACAGATAGTTTTACACTCTTCTAGTTTTGAAGGGATGGCACCAAATTGTTCTAGGGAGGCATACTTAGATCTTGACTTACTATTTGATTTTAAGAAACAGAATAAGGCATAGAGACTGTATTATTGATGTTAGAGTGGGTTTTCCCCTCTTTAGTCACAAAAAAGATGACACTGATCTTTAGGTACATCTCCCACATATGGACCAGGTCTACACAGAGTAGATGGAATCAAAGTATGGCTAAATCAAATAGATTTAAAGATCAGTGAGCAGTGCTGTTTTATTTCAATTTTGTGTTTGTCCCCTTATGCAGCCTTATTTGATAAATGCTTGTTGAATTGAATTTTGTTGAACACTTTATTATATATACTGTATTGGGAGACTGGGATAGTCCTGATAATAAATTCAGCGTGGGTAATCGTTTTAGCTTCTTTCTTAATTGCCAGAAAATCTTAATAACACTTTGCATTTATATACCACCTTGTGGTTTTTGTTAAAGCCTGTCATGTAAATGATCTTAATTTGATGCTTATAATAATATTAAGCAATAAGCAGGGGAGATAATATCCCCACTTTTCAAATGAAGAAGGCGATCCAGAAGGGGCAGTGATTAGACCAAGATCACATGGTTAGTAAGTAACAAAACTGGGACTAGAATTCAAGGTTCCTGACTACTTGTTCAGGACTCTTTCTACCCATTACAATGTACAGGCAGCAAAATTGATTTTTCCACCCTCTGTTACTGAAGCAATCAGATACCTATGAGAGAGGTAAGGGAAGGAGGGAGAGGAGAAAAGGAAGAGTTCTAAAAGATCAACAATGGATAATCAGATTTTAAGTAATCAAGACTCATCTTTTGGGGGGATTTGAGGCATCGGAAATACAAAATAACTTGGAGCAGAACAGAAAAATTTAAAATAATTACAGGAATTATTTGTCAGACTTTTTCTAAGTTTTCTTATTACTTTGACCTAACTTTGCATAGTGAATAAGGAAGTTTGGGAGTGTTCTGTAGGGTATATCCTTACTTAATCTTTGCAACATTCCTTTAGGACTAAAGGAATTCTGAACTGGATTCTGCCTAGCATCTACAGAGTAATTTGGGGGTATGTGGAAAGAACACTGTATTTTGATTGAGAAGACTTGAGTTCAAATCTTGACTGTCACTAACTACTTTGTGATCCTGGTCACATCGTTTCACTTCTCTAGGTATCCATTCCATCATCTGTAAAATGTGTGTATGAGGGTGTTAAGGGCTAAAATTCTAGCTAAACTGTCTAAAATATCTAATGAGTGGTCGCCAATAAATTATAAGCTTTAGCAAGAGTTAGACTTTTAAGCATTTATTAAGGAGAATAAGAATTTGGTAAAGAGAGAGAGAAAGGCCTAGATTCCTATCCATTAAAGGGAGAGCACATTTCTAGCTCTGCTCTCCACCAGAGTCCAAAGGAAAGAGCCCCAAACCAAGCACCAGTCTCTTCCTTCCTCCTCCCACTCGCCCGCCTCGCCCGCGTCACTTCCTGATGCCAAAGAAAAGACTCCTGGTCTTGCCCTCAAAGACCTTCGTTTCATGGGCGGAACTCTTCTACAGTAAGTCTCCAGCAGGTGGCGTCATTCCAATCGTTACAAGGGGTAGAGGGAGGAGTGACAGAGTGGGACAGTTTGATCTCTATAATCCTTTTAGCCAACCCTAATAACCTGTAATCTGTGGCCCATGAGACAGTTCCCAAGACATTGCCTGCTTCTTGGGGTTCTTACTCTGGGGGTCTGTAAATTTGTTTTTGAAATATCGGGGATCACGGCATTTTAATATAATTGGTTTCCTTTGTAATTCTATGGATTGCATTTTATGCATTTAAAAACTCCTTTCTGAAAAGGGGTCTGGAGCTTGACCAGTCTGCCATAGGGGTCAGACATAAAGGTGGTTATGAACGTCTGGTATTAGTGCTGTTTTGAATTTTAAAAGGCATTTTAATTTCACGATAATTATAAATTGTGAATTGTCCAGAATGAGTTAGATGCTATAGTTACTTTTCTAAAATTTCTTATGCATCAAGTATGTATAATGTATGGGATAGAGCTAAACACACAGACATATGTGTATATTTATGTGCACATATGTCTGTATATGTATATGCACACACATATACATAGGTATGAAATGGTTACTGTTGAATAAAGTTCAAAATCCTTAGTCTCGCATTCCAAGCCCTCAGTCTCCTCTTGTTATTCTACCATGAATACTGCTCCCACCAAATGGGTCCTTTTACTGTGAATGCTTCCTGCACGGGTGCTTTCTTCCTCTCTCCTGCCTTTCCAAATCCTGCCCATCGGAAGTCTGTCTCTGTTGGAACATCCAGGAGCTGCCCTAGTCTAACGCTTGTTTGGCCATTGGCATAAGTTACTTTATATTCTTATATATCTTATTATGTCTATCTCCCATTTCCCTAATTAGATTGTACAGTCCTTGAGGACAGTGAACATGTATTAAACCTTTTTGTATCTTCAATGCCTTATGCAGCTAAATAAATGTTGGATGATGAGAAATGAGAATGTCCACATAGTTTTTTTCTCTTCTCTTCTCGACCCACCATCCCTTCTTTCCTTGCCTCTTTCTTTTTAGTGGTATTGGAGAAGGTTGAGAGTGGAAAAGGTAACTTAGGAAGAGTCAGAAGTGAAGAAAAAGAGGAAGGGAATGTTAGACTTGGGAGGAAAAGTTCCTGTTCCTAGAAAGTATAGAAAAATGTGTGACTTTCCCATGGTAATAAGCTCCAATGAAGACTCCCTCAGGGTTGCTACTCCAAGCAGATTAGGGTTGGGAATTTGGTCATTCTCTCACCTCTTCATTAGTTATTGTTTTGTAACATGAAAAAAATGCAAAATAAATATATTTTTTAATAAAGTGAACCTAGAAGCTTATGAATTTTCTTTTCACTTTCCTCTGGTCACAATTTAACTATAGCTATATTTATTAAATATCAGATTAGGTTTACCTTTAGATTGTATCATAAGGTTAGTTAAGAATTTACTTCTCATCTATTAGTGTTTATATCGTTATCTGGCTCCCTTAAGTTTGGAGTCTGCTCACATTGTCTGCATTTCTTTCAACTAGGTTACCCATGTCATGGAGGAAATCATAACTATCAAATTTAGTAATGTTTTTGTTTAGCCTGGGGCAGGAAAAACAAACTTGAAGGATAGGAAAAATAGTACACTCTCAATTACTATATGACTCATGAATTATGGATAAGTATAAATCATAGTGTCGAGAAACCTAATGGATCATGTAGTCCATTTCTGTTCCAGGAAGTGGTGCATCTAAAGAAAGCTTTTTCTTACCACCCCTGCCCCATTCCCAAAGAGCCTTTTCTTAAAAATCTACAGAGAAGCAAATTCCAAAATTTTACTCAGAAACATGGTCCTGCATTTAATACTAATTTTTTTTTTTTTGCAGGGCAATGAGGGTTAAGTGACTTGCCCAGGGTCACACAGCTAGTTAAGTGTCAAGTGTCAGAGGCTGGATTTGAACTCAGTTCCTCCTGAATCCAAGGCCAGTGCTTTATCCACTATTGCACCACCTAGCTGCCCCAATACTAATTTTTTAAAAAGACATAGGTAATGCAGGGGGTTTTTTGTATATTAAAGCAAAATAACAATTTGACAATATCTTTGAAAACCTTATTTTGATCACCTCAACCTTTAAAGATTTATGTCAGTTTCTCAGCCTGTTTGTTACTCCAGCTTCCCAGGAACAAAGCTACAGTATTACATAGCAACCATTTACCACAGTAACGGTGGACTTTAGGGATTTGTCTCCTGAGTCTTTCTCCTTTTAACAAGGAGGATTTTAATAACCATTGCTGAATGTTGTTTTGCAGCAAATGAATCACCTATAGAGAGGTCTTAACCTTTTAAGTAAAAGAGAGGCCTAGGACATGATTGGAATGTAATTTGACAAAGGTTGACAAAATTACTAAGTTTAAGGCACAAGTTGTAGATGTATTTGGATAATTCAATTTTATGAATGGAAGATTAATTCCAATGCAAATACCTCATTAAAGGAAGGGTTCAAATGACTATTACTCATATAACCTGCCTGTGGAAAGTTTGAGCAAAAACTGATAAGTAAATTTAAATAATCAGATACTTTTAACACTTGATACACTTGACCAGAACTAGGATGGATGGAACCTTAAATGGTCTCCCTTTTAAAGGCATATAGGGCATTGCATCTCAGTTCTGAAGGCTTGGATTAACAAGAAGAATTTATTCTATTTTATCATTTTCTAGCCTAGAAGAATAGTACAACCAGAAGCCTCTGATAGATGTCACCAGCCTTAGGGACAGGATTCTGGGTGTGATGTCAGCGATGGGTAGGAAGAAGCAAACTGGTGGTTTCAAGTATAAGTGCAACAGGATGGTGATGATGCCAGGAGTCTCATCACAAATCTGGGCTTGTGTGTAGCATGATGAAACTCCATTTTTGTGACTCTGAGAGCTACTTTGCACATATGTACACCTGCACATAATGCACACATGCAGAGATACACATGTATATAACGTGTATGTAGGCATATATAATCCTAAGAGTTAGAAATTGCTTTGATTGAGAGGCAACATAGGGATCCATTGGATAAAACCCTGGACTCATTGAGATTATGTTCCATATTAAGGAAAAGCCTCAGTCTTTCAACAGTCTTTCTGTTTTTGTTTTGTGAGGTAATTGAGGTTAAGTGACTTGCCCAGGGTCACACAGGTAGTAAGTGTTAAGTATCTGAGGCTGGATTTGAACTCAGGTCCTCCTGACTCCAGGGCTGGTGCTCTATCCACTGTGCTACCTAGCCGTTCCTAACAGTCTTTCTGTAATAGGAAATATGTAGAATTGAGCTATGTTGCTTTGTCAGTAAGTCCTAGATTTTGGGCAAATGTCATAGAACTATGAAAGTTATAAACTGTAAAATTAAACTATGTATTAAAAACTAAAACCATATACTTTTTCATTAAAGCACATCAAGTTTATTAATCAAGGACTTTAGATTATTCAAAAAAAAAAAAAGGTGCCCTTCTCTAAATGTTGTTCAGGATTTAATGCGTAACACTGTAAATGGAAAGAAAGCTTCACTACACAAATCTCTCCTGAAATCTGCATTTACAGATAGGGTAGGTTAAGTCTAATATGCATAGCATCATCTTCCCTGTCCGAATCCTGTTGTCCTTCAGATTTTATCTATTTAATGAAAGCTTTCTTCATAACTTGAGCTTCCGTGCATCTCTCCATTTCTGACCTTCTGTCCTGCTTAGGGTCCATAATATTCATTTTGGTATGTAGTTTCTTTTGTATTTTCAGATTGCTTCATGAGCAATTATTTTCCTGTGAGTTGTATAAATTCTTTGAAGATTTTATTGTAATACTTTTATATCTTCCATGGTGCACATACACAATAATCTCTACTTGTTAAATTGAATTGATCTTCCTGATTTAAAACCCTGTGCCATTATAGAAGAGATTCGGGATCAGAAAAACCCTACTTTTATTCATGAACGAACTCAGGGATTGAACATCACAAACCTTGGTTTACTTTGTGTAATAGAAATTGCCAGAGTAAATTCCCTGCTGTTATGAAAAACAATAGGACTAGGTGACATAGCATTCATTCATTGACTCAACAGTGTTTCTCATCCAGAAGCAGGGTGATCTAAGGGATAGAATGCTAGGCTTCCTTAAGAAGCTTTCATCACTTCCTACCTTTAATCCATTGGCTATGTATCTGGAAAGATCACTTAATTTTTTCCTGCCTCAATTTTCTCACCTGTAAAAGGAGAATCAAAGGAGCACCTTTTTTTTTTTTTTTTTTAGTGAAGGAGCATCTTTCTAATAGAGCTGGAAGATCAATGCAATTGAACAAATAGAGACCGTTATTTGAAAATGTATGTAAAAGAAAGCTACTGGGGCAGCTAGGTGGTGCAATAGTGGATAAAGCACTGGCCTTGGATTCAGGAGGACCTGAGTTCAAATCCAGCCTCAGACACTTGACACTTACTAGCTATGTGACCCTGGGCAAGTCACTTAGCCCTCATTGCCCTGCAAAAAAAAAAAAAGAAAGAAAAGAAAGTTACTTAGTAGAGACTTGTTTGGTGTCAGAACCTGCTATTTTATACTCTGGATACCTTTTGCCCAATTTTCCTCCTGTACCTGGGTAGGACACCTGGAGGATACTGCCACTTTTCTGTTCTACCATAAGAACAGCATATTTCTCAAATTAGGATCCATCCACCTACGTGTTTGGGTTGAACTTGCTGGTTTTTTATAGTTTTATGCAATACTATTGACCAGTTAGTAATCTCCATAATTTCTGGTAGACTTCTGGTGTCCAACGCATAGTGCTGATTAATCACTGCCCATTAGATAACTCTTCTATCTTTCCAAAGAGGAGAAGGGAAAGATAATTAATACAGAACAGGTTTGGGGGTTTTTTCTGTCACTCAGTAATACTAAAAGAATAATTTACCTCCATAATTCGCAAAAAGCAAGGACATGATCAGAATTTGGTTTTAAAAATGTTATTCTTGCAGGAGTGTTTAGGATTGAAGGAGTAAAAACTGATGTGAACTTTACGTCAAGGGTCTTGAACTAATGGCTGAACCAGAGTAGTCACAAGCAGAATGAAGAGTAGAGAACAGGTGTGAGAGCTCCAGGTGTAAAGGGTTTGGAATGATAAGACTGGCAGCTACCTCGGGGCCAGAATGTATTCCCATCCTTTGGGTCTGGATGACTGGCAACAGGAGGGTGACAGAAAAGCTGAGAAATGGGTGCATGAACAGGAAGAGCAGGTTTTGTGGGAAAGATGAGAAGTGTGGTTTTTGAAGTGCTAGTGGTACATCGAGTTGGGTGTGTATCATGGACACTTGGAAATTCAGCCCTTGATTCAGGAGAGAGAGACAGTTTAATTTTATTAAGCAGTTAGTCCGTGGAAGGCACAGAGACTGATCTTAGAGTTGGAATGTCTGGGCCCAAATCCCGACTTACCAGTTCAGGGTGTGACACCGGGTATGTCAGTTAGCTTCTTTTTCTATTACTTTTTTTTTTTTAATGGGGCAATGGGGTTAAGTGACTTGCCCAGGGTCACACAGCTAGTAAGTGTCAAGTGTCTGAGGCCGGATTTGAACTCAGGAACTCTTGAATCCAGGGCCGGTGCTTTATCTTGCGCCACCTAGCTGCCCCTAGCTTCTTTTTGAGACTCAGTTTCCTCATTTGGAAAATGAGGATAATATTCCTCAGTACCTGCCCCGAGGAATGGCTGAGAGGAAAACAAAAAGTTATAATTGTTGTTGTAGTAGAATCATTGGACTTTGGAGACTGCCTAATTCAGCCCTTCGTTTTGCAGATAAGAAAACCGAGCTTCAGAACGGGGAAATGACTTGTCCAAGGTCACACAGGTAGAAAGGGGCATCGCTGGGGTTTGAATCATGATGCCCTCCCTTCAGTCCAGTGTATTTTCCTTTGCATGCATAATATTGGTTTGAAGGGGGGCTGCTCTGAACATGGACTGCACTTCTAAAGTGAAATGTCTTTGAATGAAACAAATTAAGTGCCTCCTGTGTGTAGGGCATTGTCCTAGCTTCTGGGTGTATAAGATAAAAATGAAACCCGGTGCCTGCCCTCAAGACCCTTCCATTCTATGGAGATACCTGGTAGAAAAGTAAACAGTAATTCGCAGAGTGAACCACATAGTAATGTGAGGAGGGAGGGGAGCACTAAAAACCATGAGGGTCATGCAGGGCTTTGTGTCAGAGGTGGCTCTGATCTGAGTTTGGAATGTAGCTGGGGATTCTAAGGTGGGAGGTGAGGAGACAGTGTCTCATACACATGGAGGGCAGGGGGCGGGGAAAGCGAGCTCAGGCAGGTGTGAGGAGGATGCTGGGGAGCTGGGTGATCGGCATTTATTAAGTGCTTACTATATGCTAAGTGAGGGGGATGCAAAGAAGGACCAGAAGCAGCCTCTGCCTCCTGGAGCCGCCAGTTGGACTAGAATGCAGGCAATGCAGAATAACAAGGACCTTTCCTTGGGATCTTTGGGAACCTTTAAGCTTCTGCTTCCCAGAAGCTTCTAGGGCCCACGTAGGCTCCCTAATATGAACGTTTATAATTTCTTTCCTTTATTCAGCCCCCAGTTTGGCTCCTGCTGTCTTTCCATATGGAACTCTGCTAGTATTGGTGCTAACAGATATTGTTGATAATGATCTCATGTAGGTGACTGAGGTAATCGTTTCATTTTTATGAAAGTATGTTTCTGCTACCCTTCTGATGCCTTTCCTTCTTGCCCCCAACCGTCCCTGCTCCCATTAGTTGATGCTGCTCTACCTGAGAAAGGGTAGGAGAGAGCAGAGGGCTAAGAGCTCAGAGACATTTCTGAGACGGGGCAGCTCAGTGAGAGTCCTTTGTTCCCCCATATTTTGCACATAATAGCTAATAAATGTTTGCATTACCTCCTCCTAACAGTTAAAGAATCACTTTTATCCGTGCCTTTTTTTCCAGTGACAAAATAACATCAGATGTTGAGTAGTTAGTCAGCTAGTAGAGTAGTCGGTTAGATGTTGTATAGTAAGTGTCTGCATGAGGACAGAGGCCTAGGTCATGCCAGTCATGAGCTGGCATGGCTTGTGAGAGAGGAGTTCCTGTATTTCTCCATTCCATTCTTGGGAAAATAGAGTGCTTCCATGCACCAAAGGTTCAGGGCTGACCCAACAATGAATCATATCTGATAGTTAGAGATGGGAGGTTTCCGTTTCCTGTCTGAGGCAAATGCTGTCGAGATGTTAGAGTGAGGAGGCCCTGGATCAGATCCCGTCTTGGTCACACTGCCTCCCTTGGCCTCAGTTTCCTTATTAGTAAAATGAGGGCATCCGATTAAGACTGTGCCCAACTTTGAATGCTCTCCCATGGCACTGAGTGCACAGAAAAAGAACCGTCCCCTTGCTCTGTGGCTGCTAATGGGACTGGGGGCTGCCCCTAGTCTCACTCCACTTCCATTTACAGTATATGTTTGGCACATGCAGTGTTGTCTTCCTCATTAGAATGTGAACTCCTTAAAAGCTAAGACGGTTTGGCCTTTCTTTGCATCCCCAGCACCTAGTCCAGTGCTTGGTGCACAGTAGGTGCTTAATAAATGCCTGTTGACTGCCTGTAAGTTAGTGTGAAATTAGCTGTGAAGGGCAGGCAGATTAGATGCCAAAGGGAGGGAACCACTGAAGAGGTGTCCTGAGCAGGGGCATGGCGTGGTCAGACCTGTGCTTTAAGAAAATCCGTTTGGCCCTGGCATAGAGGACAGATTGGAGAGGGGAAACGGGAGGCAGGACGACTAAGTGAGGAGGCGAGGAGGCTGCGGCAGTAGTCCAGTGTGAGGAGACGGGGTTCTGGCTGGTGTCTGAGTGAGTGGAGAGACAGGACTGCTTGTGAGGGTTCTGGCGATTAGAGTCCCCAGGACTTGGCAGCTGATTGAATGCTGGTGCTGAGGTTGCAAACTAGCTGTGGTTCCTTACCAGAAATAGCAAAGTTTGCAGCAGAGGCAGGTTCAGGAGAAAAAGATGGAAGTGTTGAGTTTGAAATGCCCAGGGACTTCCCAAGAGGCAGCTGGCAATGGGCGACTAGAGTTCAGGACAGATAGATACACTGGGGATCAGTCAGCAAACCCATTTTAAACACCTGTGTTCCAGGCACAATGCTAGACCCAGTGATTTTTTCCTTCAAGTGATTTATAGTCTAACGGGGGACAACACGTGTATATGTACCTAAGTAAAGTCAGTTCTGTGACATCTGTGCCAAAAACCACTGACTTGTGAAAAATTAGGTGATAAAAAGCACAAGGCTCAGGGGCCAAATGGGATTTAGGGGCACAGCATCAGTGACGCATTAAAAAAACCCCATAGAAACCTGAAAAGTGAGCCCAGTTTTATAATTGTGAAATGGTTAAGAAACACATAAATACTACAATTTATAGTGTTTGTGGCCATAGACTGTGCCTAGGGTGGGTTCCCATCCTTCCTTAGGGAGAACTGGCGTAGTTGGCAGCCATGGACAAGAGGGTGGGGTGGCAGCTTCAAAGGACCCACATGCCAGCAGGTTCTACTGGACACTCTACAGCCATGCCTGTAGGTGGGGTTGGGAGTGGATTGAATGGGTGAACACCAACCCTCTTCTGCCTACAGCTCTTAGGACATACAATATACGAGATATGATAAATATGACACTCTACCTTGAAAAAGGCAGAAGGGTTGCAGCTTGAGAGTTGTTGTGAAGTGGTGCCGTTTTCTATATTCTTGAAATCCTGCATCAGCAAATGGGAGATTTGCAGAAGTTCTCATTATGCTCAAATGGGTCCCTAATATATCAGTCACATTGGAACAACTGTACATTTTCAAAATGAGTGTTAGAACAAAACTAACCCTAGAGACAGAAAGGATATCCAAGGTTGCCTTGGCACCTGGGGGGGACAAGAGGGGAAGTAGGAAAGGTTTCATGTAGAAGGTAATAATTGAATTGGGTCTTGAAGGAAATCGTTGAGTGCCAGAGGTGCCATAGAAGAAGGAATGCATTCTAGTCACGGGGACAACTGTGTGTTTTTTATTTATTGTTATTGCGCCAGTTTGGGTAGTAAGCCTTTATTATTTATTATAAAGGACTGACTGCATGTCTCTCTAACTTCTCGTGGCCTCAGCCTGTCAGACCTATGCTGTCCTTGGAGAGAAGGCCAAGCCGAGAGCTAGCCCAGAGAGAGGGAGCCAAGTGCCAGCCAAGAGAGAGCTCCCGGTGTGGCCGAGGGCTTTAGCCTCTTTTGATGGAGGCAGGTCAAAGCTGATTGATCAGCACCATTCAGCTCCACTGGTTGACATGACTTGAGGGTGGTCTACATTGAAATGAACTGCCAATGAGCAAGGAAAGACCCTCGTTCAAATTCCTTGAGGAGAAGTGGTTCGGTCCGTCAGTTCACTGAGCTAGACAAAGGAATGGTCTCCATTTCTTTTGTTCTCTTGGATTTGTCCCAAATAAGATCAAGGAGAGTAGGATTTTCTGGGGGGGGGGGTGCGGGGGACAAAGGGCTAATCTCTGGCTCCTCTAAGAAATCCATGATTAATCATTATTTTCTCACAGTCATTTCAGAGCCTGGGAGGTGGCATGTTAGGTGTGAGCAGCAAGAAGGCCGGCTTGACTGGACCACTCAGTGCATGGAGGGGAGGCACCAGGCTGTCAAGAGCTCTAAATGACACCAGAGGCATTTCTCTTTGATCCTAGAGAGTAATGGGAGACACTGTACTTGTAGTAAAGGGGTGACATGATCAGACTTATACTTTAGGAGCAACAGTTGGGTGGTTTGGTGAAGGATGGAGTGGAATGGTGAGAAATGAGGCCTGGAGAACAGTGATAAGCAAGGCCTGAGCTAGGATGGGTGCTCTGGGGGTGCAGAGAATGGGGTAGATGGGAGCAGTGTTGTGGAGATAGAAAGGACAAGATTGGGGAGTGGGCTGTGTGAGAGTAGAGGAAAACTCTTGAGTTTATGAACCTGAGCCTCTGGGTGGATGATACCTTCAACAGAAATAGGGAAGGAAGGAAAAAGACTGGGTTGTGTGGCTGGGAGGGGAGACATGTGGAAATTAAGATGCTTAAAGGAAATTCAAGATGAACTAATTGGAAATTGGTGATGTGCGTTTGGAAGGGCAGGGATGGCTATATAGATCGGGGAGTTAGCTCCCTAGAGATGGTAATTGAACCCCTGAGATTTCTAAGGGAGAGGATTTACAGAAAAGAGGACCCAGGACCGAGCCCTATTCTCCCTATTCTAAGTGGGCAGAAGATGGATGATGGTGGGACAAAGGAGGAAGAGAATCGTTGGACAGGTAGGAGAGAGCAGTGTCACAGAGCCAAGGGATAGGAACATGCAGGAGGAGTTTATCTCCTGGTAGGCTGTAAGGCCAACATTATATTCAGATCTGCAGCCCTGTCTGGGAGGTTACGGACTTAGCTGAGAGTAACTCATCAGCTTCTGCAGTTATCTTGGAATGAATAGTTTCATTTCAGTGGGTAATTGAGTCTGAAGGTAGATGATAAGGGGTTGAGAAATGAGCCAGGGCAAAGATAAGAGTAGACAGAACAATAGTTTGAGGGTATAGCAGAGGCAAGTGAAAGTTTTTAAGGACTTGGGAAACCCAGCAAACAGATGAGGAGAGAGAGAAGATGAAAGGAAGAGGGAATGATGGAAGGGGAGAACTGGAGAGGGTGGATAGGGATTGACCTCAGCAAATAGGACTGTAGGGTTAGATCTGGAAGAGACCTCAGGCCAGCTAGTCTGGCCTCCTCGCTTTACAGATGAGGAAACAGGTCCAGAAAGGTTAGGACTTTCCCCAACCTATATGTGTAGTAAGGGGCCAAGCTGGTTAGAACCATCTCTTTATCAGAGATTGTATGTGGCAAAGGAAGACTGAGTTGAGGACATTGGAGAGGACTTTTAGGGGTGAACAGGTACTTAACGATAGATGGCCTTTCTTTTCTCAGTAAAGCAGGCAGTGAGGTCCTCTCCAGAGAGGAAGGACTGGTGTAGACTCGAGACAGAGGTTGGAAACAGCTGCTGTGGGAAATGTGATAGGATTGTTCTGTAGCAGTGAAGGGCCATTTGTAGGGGGAAAGAATTGATGGTCTTTGCAGTAACTCTGGGTCCAGATGCAGGCTCTTTAGGGTGTGCAAGCTGAGGGGCCCCATCTCTCTACCTTTGCAGCAGCAGCACCGCGTGGTAGAGACTGCCAGAGTGTGTGGGGGATGGTGGGAAAGCTGTTGTTGCTGCTGCTGCTGCTCCCAGAGAGGTGAGACTTAAACTTTGTCTGTGCTTGAAGAGTGTGATTTCAGGCTGCACTTGGGGTTGATGCGCCTCAGAATTGGGGAAATAGTGTGACACTATGTTAGCTTTGAGGGGAACGTTAAGTATTTATTGGGCACGTGATGTCATACACAAGGGTACCGAAGTGGAGCCAGAAGGGAGGTGGTGGGTGTGGAAGCCTCTTCTTTTCTGTGGACTCACTCTGGCTAATATCTATGAGCTGGAAACTAATTTTTTACCTATCACAAGAGTGTTGCTTTTGAGGGCGGTAAGTAGTACATTTAATTTGGGTCAAGAGTTTTCCTCTAGGAATCTTTGAAATTATAAATCTTTGAGAAAGTAGTATTCATTTCCATCACAGAAATTTGTTTTTCAAACTAATCCTTAGGAGCACATCTTTTATTAAGTAAATTACTTTTATTAAATGAATTTTTTCATTAAGTGCAATAATTTTTATTAAGTGAATTAATTACAAAGAAATAGAATCAGTCTGTCAACCAGAAGGCCTACTATGTGCTGGGCACTAGGGGTGCAAAGCCAAAGATGAAATAGAACCTGCCCTCAGAGCACTTACGTTCTGTTCTGTCAGGGGAGAGAGCATGTATACCTGTATCTACATGGAAGTATATCTGGGGAGGAAGGCGAAGGGAAATGCACCAAGAAATGCCTTCAATAGGAGGTGGCCCTGGAGCCAGTCTTTGAAGAAAACGAGGATTCTAATATGTGAAGGTGAAGAGGAGCTCATTACAGGCATGGCAGACGCCCAGAGGAAAGAGATGGAGGTGCCGTATGGGAAGAACAGCAAGGCCGCTGAGTGAAAGGAGTTGTGGGGTATTTTTAAAACTCAAAAAAATTGACATCAGGTTTCAAAAATTAGCTGGGGTTTCTAATATATTTGTTACTTACAAATTAGAAGTTTTAGCACCAGTTTTGGGGCATTAAACATTTATTAGCTGGGGTTTCTAATATATTTGTTACTTATAAATTAGAAGTTTTAGCACCAGCTTTGGGGCATTAAACATTTATTAAAGTATATTAGATATTAGTAAAGAGAAAACACATAGCTCTGAAAGATAGGCAAGCCTAGCTAGGACCTACAGAAGAGAGAAGAGAAAAAGGCACTTTCACCAGTCTCAGGCCAAAAAGAGGAAGATCCTGTGCCTGTGAGAGCAGAAGCTACCTGTGGGTCTGGAAGAGAGGTGGTCCCTACACACTGCTCCAAGCCAATGGGCTGGTAGCTTTCAAGTCCATTGGTTGACATGACTTGGAGGTGGTCTTAAGTTAGTTAACTCCCCTTAGTTAGGAAGGTTGATCCTTTGAAATTTCCTTTGAAATTCTCCTGACTTTGGGCTGGCCCTGCAAAACCAGCCAGAGTTCCTGTGTGTGTGTGTGTGTGTGTGTGTGTGTGGTCTGAGTCCCTAAAACCCCATGCTTTTCTCACACTAGGAACTGCTGTCAGTCCTTGGATTCCAACTAGATTTCTGGCTCTATATCCTACACCCATTTTTTTTTTTTCCGGGGCAATTGGGGTTAAGTGACTTGCCCAGGGTCACACAGCTAGTAAGTGTCAAGTGTCTAAGGCCGGATTTGAACTCAGGCACTCCTGACTCCAGGGCCGGTGCTCTATCCACTGTGCCACCTAGCTGCCCCCACCCATTTCTTTTTAATTTTCCTTTTTTAAAAAAGACTCGATCCCCCCATCTCACCCAGTCTGAAAGTACAAGGGCTACTCACAGGCCTGCTCCTACTCATTATTGGCATGGGACCTTTGATCTGCTCTGTTTATAACTAGGCCTGGTTTGCCTTGGGCCCCCAGGATGCCTACTCTCCAAGGGGCTCACCATAGTGATGCTAAATTTCATACAGGCTTCCATTCAGCTTTAGCTTGGAGCTCCCCAGCTTGAGAGATCTGCCTGCCTCCCCTTCTCTGAAAGCTGGGATCAGTGGGGTGTGTGAGTGGACCTACTCTGTACTGCACTGTTGCCTTATTCCTGGTGAATGAATGATTGTCATTCAGTAGTCTCCTAACAATTGTCCCTGCCTCCAGTTCTCTCTCTCTCCAGTCCACTCTCCATGCAATTGCTAAGTGACTTTTTTTTTTTTTAGTGAGGCAATTAAGGTTAAGTGACTTGCCCAGGGTCACATAGCTAGTAAGTGTTAAGCGTCTGAAGCCGAATTTGAACTCAGGTACTCCTGAATCCAGGGCCAGTGCTTTATCCACTGCGCCACCTAGCTGCCCCGCTAAGTGACTTATTAAAGCACAGGTCTGACCATGTCACTCCCCTTCATGCTCAAGAAGTTCTTTTGGCTTCTGTTTAGCATTTAAGATCCTTGTTATTTGTATTAATGTGTTCATGTGGGAGAGACATCACATCCATTATTTATTGAAAGTCCTGTGTGACTTCACACCAAAAAATGAGTCTTGAAACCTCCTGAGGTAGAACTTGAAGTAGTGTTGAGTCTATGAAAATCTAATTGTTTCCCCATGGGTTTAGCTGCCTGTTTCCCTGGACACTAGGCTACCTGGTCTACACTATCTCTCTGTCTGCCTTTGCCCAATCTGTCTTCCTGCTTGTGATTCACTCCCTCCTCAGCTCTGCCTTTTGGAATTCTTAGTGCTCTGCTCAAGTCCCACCTTCTATGCAAAGTCTTTCCTGTTACCTCCAACTTCTAATTGTGGCCCCCATCCAATGACCTTCTTTTTACTCCACATATTGTATCTATTTGCAGTGTCTCACCTAGAGAACATATCGATTTTGTATCTGCTTAGGTTGTGCTCTGTGAGGGCAAGGGCTTTTGTGTTTTTATCTTTGGATTCCTTAGCACCTAGTACGTTGTCATGCACATAGTAGGTGCTTAATTTTGCTTGTTGGTTGATTAAATTCTGGGGGCAGTTGGAGAAGGTGTTTTGATCTTGGCCCTCAGGGAATGGAAAAGAGATAGGAGGGTATTCCAGGTGGACAGAATGTCATGAACAGAAGTTCATGGAGGAGTGAGCAAGATAAGTATGAGGGTCCCTAGAGCCACACTGGCTAAGGAAGATGGACTGTGTTGTGGTGTTAAGGAGATGCTTGGATGAGTATGTTACCATGTTAGTGTAGGGCTGAGGAGTTTATATTTGAGACAACTGTAATGCTAATAATACTACTTCTCTAAGTTCTTGAGATGTTACAGTGGATAGATCACTGGGCTTGGAGTCAGGAAGACCTGAGTTCATATCCAGCCTCAGACATTGCCTAGCTGTGTGACCCTGGACCAATCACTTCACTTCTGTCTGCCTCAGCTGGAAAATGGGAATAATAATGGTACCTACTTCCCAGGGTCATTGTAAGGATCAGCTGAGATAATATTTCTTCTTTTTTTTTTTTTAGGTTTTCAAATCCAGTTTTAAATTCAGATAAAGATTCGAAAGTTTGTTTCTAGAATGGATATCTCTGGAGAGTTGAAAGGTCTTTACGTCTTTTTTTTTTTTTGAGATAATATTTCTAAAGTGTTTTGCACAGTTCCTGGCAGATAATGGAAGTTTAATAAATGCTTGTTCTCTTCCCCTTCTCCTTATTAATCAGGGGGATACTGACCTGTTGAAAACAAGTAGAGATATTGTTTGAGCCATGGCGGATGACGTTGCCATTTATGAGAAGAGGAGACATTCTAGTAAGACAAGTGTGAAGTGATAAGGCCTAAAATGTGAATGCTGTGTGCAGAAATGTAGAGGAGTGGTTGTATCCAAGACACATTAGAGAGAGAATTTGCAGAATTCAGAACCTGTTAGTAAGAGGGATGGGATGAGAGAAAGCGAGGGGGAGTCAAAGTTAACTGCAAACCTGCAAGTTTATGAACTGGGAGGAATGGTTGGTAAGAAATGGTGTGGGGTATGGAGTTAAATTGGTTCGGTTTTTTAACAGGTTAAGCTACAGGTATAAGGACATCTAAGGTGGGTCTTCTGGGTAGCTGGAGGTATCAGAGCTAAATGGAGATTTAGTCATTTGAATGGAAATCCTAGTTGAAGGGAGAGTGTATGAGTTCTTGGAGGTTGGCTTATTGAGGTAGAAGAGCTAAAGACCAGGAATTTCCCAGCTGAAGAGGTGGGGGTAGGACAAGGGACCAGTGAAAGAGCAGTTGTTGAGGAAGGAGGAAGATGCTATGTTAGCGGAAGATATGGAAGTAGCGGGATTGGTCATCGATGTCAAATGTAGTTAAAATGGGGACACCATCTTTTTATGCCCCACAGTCTTACATACAGTGCTATGAATATCGAGGTTATTAAATACTTGTTGAATGAATGAAAAGATAATTAGGAATCCTCTTAATTGAATTTTTTTAGGTTTGAAATTTTGAAAGTACTATTTTTAATTAGTTAAGGTTGTAGTAGTGGCATAAAAGGATAATCACTTTATATTGTTAGCACTATCATTTCACCTTAGGATATATATAGAGTCATAAGAACATTTTCTTTTTGAACCATTTAGAAGAAGAAAGCAAAGTTACCCTGAATTTTTACAGAAATTAAAAAAAACCATGATTGGTGATATTACAACCTTCTTTGTACATAGCACTTTGTGGTTTGCAACAGGATTTCACATACTTATGACATTTATATGAAGTGGCTTGAATGAAAGCTTCAGTCGAATTGAAGGAATTTCAAAGAAGGAAGCTTAACAGATAAAAATATGGTTGCCATGTCACCGGTGGAATCTTTCTTTTTTAAGTCTGACTCTTTTGCCCAAATCTCCTAATTTTCTTACCTGACAATCTCAGTTGAATATTGTAAAACCTGTGTGACATTGACTGTGTGGTTCTGGTCTTTCATATTTTCAAAACTTCTATGTTTGATTTCACGAATAACAATAAAATGGTTTCCAGATATTTTAGTACAGATTTCAAAATCTTACCACCAGATGTCATTGTAACCTAAAAAAGTTGTGTTAATATATACATTTACTATACAGATTTCACATTTTATCTTTTAATTTATACTATTTTCCCTCATTTTTATGCCATTTCCCTTCAAGTTATTTCCACTTGTCTCATTTGTTTAGTAGATTGAACAATGATCCCTTATAATAGATTAAAAAATGAAATAGCTAATATCTTTGGCTTCCCATATTTTGTAAAAACCATATGCTTCCCACCCACAAATTTCTTAACAGTTAGTTGCTATAGAGATGATTGTTTGAACGAAAGAATGAGGAGGAGTAGCAGCAGGTGGACAGTTAAGAAACAGAATCCTTATTTTTACATCTTCATCCTGACAGGGAATTTTAGAGATCACCATTCCACTTATAAGATCCTTGTGGAGAACATCTAGCTAGCTTCTGTGTGTTTGCTGCTGGTGGTTTGATGTGATGGCATTTACAGTCTATTAAACTTAAGTTTTTTTGGACTGTATCCATTATTTCATTGGTATACAGATCTGGCGAGGAAACTCATTCTACCAGAGTAGATCTACAACTGCAATACAGCTTCAAGTCTGAAGAGTGGTCTGGGCACTCAAAGGTTAAGTGAATTGGATGGGGTCACAGAACCAGGATATGTCAGGGGTGGGAATTGAATCCAAGTCTGTAATTATGTGGCCACGTAAGTGTCAAGTGTCCGAGGCCAGATTTGAATTCAGGTCCTCTTGAATCCAGGGCCAGTGGTTTATCCACTGTGCCACCTAGCTGCCCCCTTAAGTGCCATTAAAAAAAATTTTATTTTTTTAAAGAATTGCGGGGCAATGGGGGCTAAGTGACTTGCCCAGGATCACACAGCTAGTGAGTATCAAGTGTCTGAGGCTGGATTTGAACTCAGGTCTTCCTGAATCCAGGGCTTGTGCTTTATTCACTGTTCCACCTAGCTGTACTCTTAGCTACTGTTTTGAATTCTATTTTGTGATTTAGTATGGTTTCAGGATATATAACACTTAGTGTGTTCTCAGGGACTGAAAACATATAAAGCTAAATCAAATAATTAGAAAGAAAATTCCCAATGATGAAAATTCATGTCATGGTTTCCAAAGCCAAATAGCATTTTTTAAAAAGCACCTTTCTTCTTTGGAATATCTTTACCATTGTATTTTTTATGAGTGGAGATTATAAGGAATTGACTAAAAATGTAAAAAATAAAACAAGTTAGGACTTAGTTAAAAAAAAAAAGCTATGATGGCATTTTAGAAATTGGGGCATTTCCTCAGCATGCCACAAAATCAGTATGTTCATGCTAATGAGGTACAGAGTGGTGGAATAAAAAAAAACAGATGGGGTGCAAATTAGAGTGAACAAAATTATTTGGAGCCATTTATGAGAGGCTTTTGAAGGGAAGGTTTATTAGCAAGAAGAGGGAGAATCGTTTTTGACAGAAGTGGCATATACTGATACATAGATTTCAGAATGAGCAAGTTGTGTGGAAGGGACAGCAGAGCAGATGTCAGGCCCCAAGAATTTACTTGGTTTTACAGTTTTGGCCAAGGAATCTTTCAGAAAAAATTTTTATTGATGTATTTTGTTTTTACATCATCATAGTTTCTTCCAGTACCCCTCCCCCTCCCTTTCCCAGAGAGCCATTCCATAGAACAATAGCATATTTTAAAGTAAAAGAAGGAACCAACAGCACAATTAATTAATACTTTGAAAAAGTCTGAAAATGTTTGCAGTTTACAACACTTGAGTGGGACGGTGGTCTTCTCATATCTTTTTTTTCTGAGCTATACTAGATTTTAATTTTACTTCATTCACTTTTTTAAGCAAAGGTTTTAAAAATATTTTTCCAATTATGTGTAAAAACAATTTTTAGATCTGTTTTTTAAAAATTTTAGTTCTTTAATTCTCTCCCTCACTCCCTCCACCCCACCCACCCTGCCATTGAGAAGGCGAGCAATTTGATATAGTTTTGCATGACTGCACATGTATAAACATATTTCTATATTAGTCATGTTGTGAAAGAACACACAAGCCAAAAAAAAAAAAAAACCTAAGAAAAATAAAATTAAAAAAACCCCAGTATGCTTTGATCTGCATTAAGACTCTATCAGTTCTTTGGTGTTGGATAGCATTTTCCCTCTTAAATCCTTTGGAATTATTATCTTAGATCATTGTATTGCTGAGAATATCTAAGTTATTCACAGGTCACCATTGTACAGTATTGCTGTTACTGTGTATAGTGATCTCCTGGTTCTATTCATCTCACTTTGCATCAGTTCATGTAAGTCTTTGAAAATGTTTCTGAAACCATCTTGCTCATTGATTTCTTATGGTACAGTCATAGTCCATCACAATCATATACCACAACTTGTTCAGTCATTTCTCAATTGATTGTCTTTCTCTCAATTTCCAGTTCTTTGTCAATACAAAAAGACCTGCTATAAATAGTTTTGTACATATAGGTCCTTTTCCTTTTTGTGTCTTTGGGATACAGACCTAATAGAGGTATTACTAGTCAAAAGGTATGCAAAATTTTGTAGCCTTTCTTTACAACTCCATCAAAAGTTCATTAGTGTCCTGATTTTAACACGTCCCATTCAACATTTCTCATTTTCCTTCTCTGCCATATTAGTCACTTTGACAGGTGTGAGGTGGTACCTTAGAGTTGTTTTAATTTGCATTTCTCTAATCAATAGTGATTTAGAGCGTTTTTTCATGATTTGAGATAGCTTTAATTTCTTCATCTGAAAACTGCCTGTATCCTTTGACCATTTATCAATTGGGGAATAACTTATATTCTTATATATTTGATTCAGTTTTCTATATATTTGAGAAATGGGACATTTATCAGAGAAACTCGTATAAAAATTTTCCTCCCAGTTTTCTGCTTTCCTGCTAATCTTGGCTTTATTTGGTTTTGTTTTTGCCAACCTTTTTTTTTTAATTTAATGTAATCAAAATTAATCCATTTTGCATCCTGTAATGCTATCTCTTGTTTGGTCACAAATTCTTGCCTTACTCATAGATCAAAGTGGTAAACTGTTCCATGTTCCCCTAATTATGCTTATGCTATGACCCTTTATGGCTAAATCTTGTAATCTACTCTGCATCTGCAACCATTTTATGGGTGAATTCATCCCACTTGTATTCACAGTTATGATTACTTCATTCTAGTGTCGTTCCCCCCCCCCCTCCCGCCACTTTATCCTGTTCTCACTCTCCTTTTACCTTTCAAAAGTGTTTTGCTTCTGACTACTGCCTCCCCCAGTTTGTCCTTTCTGTCCCCCCTCCACTTTCTCTCTCTTTTTTTTTTTTTTAGGGCAATGAGGGTTAAGTGACTTGCCCAGGGTCACACAGCTAATAAGTGTCAAGTGTCTGAGGCCGGATTTGAACTCCTGAATCCAGGGCCGGCGCTTTACCACTGTGCTATCTAGCTGCCCCTCTCCACTTTCTCTTATCCCCCTTCCTTGCTACTTCCTATAAGAGAAATTCCTATACCCAACTGAGTGTGTTATTCTTTCAGCCAATTCTGATGAGAGCAGTTTGTGTTGCTCCCTACCCCCCCCCCCAAATCTTTCCCTCCACTGTAAAAGCTCTTTTGTATTTGTTTTAGGTCAGATAATTTACCATTCTACCTCTCCCTTTTCCCTACTCCCTGTGCCTCCCCCTTTCTCACCCTTTTTAAAAATTGTATTTTATATTTTGAATATCATCCTATTATAGTCAACTCATACCCCTTGCCCTTTGACTATGTATACTCCTTCTAACTCCTCTAATAATGAGAAAGTGCTTAAGAGTTACAATTATCATCTTCCCATGTAGGAATGTAAACAGTTTAACCTTCTTGAATCCCTTATGGTTTCTTTTTCCTGTTTACCTTTTAATGCTTTTCTCAACTCTTTTATTTGAAAGTCAAATGTTCTATTCAGTTCTGGTCTTATCAGGAATGCTTGAAAGTCCTCTCTTTCATAAAATGTCCTCCCTGCCTCGAAAAATGCTTACTTTTTCTGGGTAGGTGATTATTGGTTGTAATTCTAGCTCCTTTGCCCTCTAGAATATCATATTCCAAGACCTTTAATGTAGAAGCTGCTAACTTTTATTATCCTGGCTATGGCTTTACTATATTTGAATCGTTTCTTTCTGGCTGCTTGCCAAATTTTTTTTCCTTGACCTGGGAGCTCTGGAATTTGGTTATAATATTCCTGGGAGTTTATATTTTGGGATCTCTTTCAGGAGGTGGATTCTTTTAATCCCTATATTACCCTCTAGTTCTAGGATATCAGGACAGCATTCCTTGATAATTTCTTGAAAGATGATATCTAGGCTCTTTTTTGATCATGGCTTTTATGTAGTCCAACAATTCTTAACTTATCTCTCCTCAATCTGTTTTCCAGATCAGTTTTTTTCCCCAATTAGATATTTCACATTTTCTTCTATTTTTTCATTCTTTGGTTTTGTTTTATTTTTTCTTGATATCTCATGGGGTCATTAGGTTTTTTTTGCCCAAATCTAATTTTTAAGGAATTATTTTCTTTAGTGAGCTTTTGTATCTCCTTTTCCATCTGGCCATTTTTCTTTTTTTAAGAAATTCTTTTCTTCAGTGAATTTTTGTACATCTTTTTCTGTTTGGTATTTTAAAGAGTTTTTCACTTAAAATTTTTTTTTCTTTGCCTCTTTTACCATTTGGCCTATTCTGTTTTTAAGATGTTATTTAGGGGCAGCCAGGTGGTGCAGTGGATAAAACACAGGCCCTGGATTCAGGAGGACCTGAGTTCAAATCTGAGCTCAAATATTTGACACTTACTAGCTGTGTGACCCTGGGCAAGTCACTTAACCCTCATTGCCCTGCCAAAACAAAACAAAAAATACCAAGATGTTATTTAAAAAAAATTTTTTTTGGTGCCTTTACCAAGGTGTTGACTCTTTTCATAATTTTCTTGCATCATTCTCATTTCTTTTCCCAGTTTTTTCCTCTGCCTTTCTTATCTGAATTTTAAAATCCTTTTTGAGCTCTTCCAGTAATTCTTTATGGGTTTAAGGACATTTCACGTTTTACTTTGAGGCTTTGGCTGTAGCAGTTTTGACTTGGTTGTTTTCTGAGTTTGTGTTTTGATTTTCCCTTTCACCATAGTAATTTTCCATGTTTGGGTTCTTTTTGTTGATGTTGTTTGCTAATTTTTTTGGCTGTTTCTTGACTTTTAACTTTATCTTAAAGTTGGACTCTACTCCATGGTGGAGGGAGTATTCTCCCAAGCTTTATGTTTTTCATTCTGCTATTTTGGGGGTGGGGCTCTGTAAATTTTCAGTTCTTTCACGATATCATGATCTAAGGAGAGGTATGATCACTTCTCTCTTGACTTGTGAATGACCACAAACACTCTTTTCCACGCTGGAACTGTGACCAGGGTCTCTACCCCACTGTGGCCACATACTGTAATGTGCTAGTGCTCCTCTTGGGCCTAGAACTTTAACCCAGGACTAGGATCCAGTTTTGTGTATAGGTAGTACAACTGCTCCCAGTGCCAGCAGAAAGTCTTTTACAATCTTCATCTGACCACCTGTCCAAACCCCTGTCTGTAAGCTGAGATCTACAGAAGCTGAAGCTGACATCACGGAATCAGCTGCCTCCCCCTATTTGAAGCAGGCTTTCATTTATACTCCCTTTGCCTAGATCAGGAAACTTTTGTAGTTTTTCACCCCCTGGCAAATCTTAAGGAAGAAAGGGAGAACACTTGTGTCAGTTATAGGAAGACTGCAAATGAACCCTTGATTAATTGGATTTCCCCCTTTGTATTCCACTTTTAGAGTGGGAGGAAGCAAATCACAACAAAATATATTTATATTTGTTAAAAAAGAAATCCAGATTGCAGCCTAGTGACAGTAGATATTCAGTACCTGGCTCACAATTCCTCTGTTTCTTTTTCTTTCCTGATGTCTTTCTTGACTTTGGCATTCATGTCTTCTGATACCTTCGTTTTTACAGGTCCTTGAGTTCTCAATAATGACATTTATACAGTACTTAGGCCTTTCTTTATAGTGACCCTGCAAAGTAAGCAGTGCAGGTGTCATCCTGTTTTTGCAAATCTGTCAGCCACATATGGCTTGAGTATGGACACATGTTGGAGTTCACCTGTAATTCAGAAAATATTTTCCCTGATGCCTTTAAAAAAATCATTAATACATTTTATTTGGGCCCCAAATGTTTATTTCTGAACAAACACTCAAACAACTCCTTATCTCACTCCCATAAAATGCATTCCCTTGAAACAGTTGATTGGTTAAGTAAAAGACAAGATACATACTTTAACTTTGATTGCATGTTCTTAAGGTTGACTGTTGTGTTTGACCAGAGTTTTGTTGCTTCTCAAAGGTAACATTATTTGCATTGCTGTTATCTTGTACGTGGTTCTGTGTTTTTCTTCATTTTGCATTACTTCATGTATTCCCATGCTTCTTTGAATTATCCTAGTGCATATATTGAACCTGCTCTTTAATTTCTTCTTCTTCCTCTTCCTCCTCTTCTTCTTTTCTTCTTGTTTTGTTGTTGTTGTTGTTGTTTTTTTGTGAGGCAATTGGGGTTAAGTGACTTGCCCAGGGTCACACAGCTAGTAAGTGTTAAGTGTCTGAGGCAGGATTTGAACTCAGGTACTCCAGGGCCAATGCTCTATCCACTGCGCCACCGAGCTGCCCCCTCCTCTTCTTCTTCTTGGCATTGAGGGTTAAGTGATTTGCCCAGGGTCACACAGCTAGTAAGTGTCAAATGTCTGAGGCTGGATTTGAACTCAGGTCCTCCTGAATCCAGGGCTGGTGGGTTTATCAGCCACTGAGTACCTGAGTTCAAATCTGGCTTCAGACACTTGACACTTACTAGCTGTGTGACCTGGGCAAGTGACTTAACCCTCATTGCCCTGCAAAAAGAAAAGAAAAGAAAAGAAAAGAAAAAAGAAAAAAGAAAAAGAAAAGTCTGAAACTATGTGCAATGCATCACATCTTTGGATGTCTTCTTCAAATGAGTGGGATTTTCTTAGTATTTCTCCTTTGGAGACATGCTTGTTCTTTATTGTTTTTACAAATTCACTTTTGGTTTTTTTGTGGTGATTTCTTCATTTACATTGTTGTAGTCATTTTTTATATTGTTTTCTTAGCTCTACTGCCTTAATTCTGCATCAGTTTATAATGTTTCTCTGTTTTCATTACATTTGTTGTTGTTTGTTGTTGTTGTTTTTGGTGAGGTCATTGGGGTTAAGTGACTTGCCCAGGGTCACACAGCTAGTAAGTGTTAAGTGTCTGAGACTGGATTTGAACTCAGGTCCTCCTGAATCCAGGGCCAGTGCTCTATCCACTGCGCCACCTAGCTGCCCCACATTTGTTGTTTTTTATGGCATCATAATATTTAATTTCATCCACATACCACAGTTTGTCTAGCCATTCCCCATTTGATGGGCTTCTACCTTGTTTCAGTTCTTTATTATTACAAAAAATGCTTTCGTGAGCTGTTGGTAACTAGTGTCAAACCAACTCTGTCACTCCTTCGTCAAAGGGGTTGGGTCAGTGAAACACAAAATGGTTAAGAATCCCTGATTATGTCCATACTTCTGTAGAACTGTAAGCTCCCTGAAGACAGGGACCATTTTTGTTTTTGTTTCCTCCACGGTGCCTTTTATAGTGTGTGGCAGAGATTAGTGGTTGTGTGCAGTCGGTATTTGTTGAATTAATGAATTCAGCCCAAACACCTGTATTTTCTGCCCATGGAGAAGTGGGGTTGAGAGTGCTGTCATCTGGCAGCATCCCAAAATTTTGAATTAGCAGGAGTCTGTGCTGTTTATTATCTGTTACTTAATAAGGCAAAGAAGTGAACATTTTAAGGTTTTTAGCCATAAGAGTTAAGGCTTTCTGAGTAACCCTGAAGTTACCATAAAATTCAGCTAAATAGAACAGCTGATTTTTCAAGGATTCTTGGTAATCAAGGTTTTACTCTTCTTACCTACTAAGAAACAGTTTTAGAACCCCTTCTACTACCAGAGGGAGAACATTGCAATCAGAGAAGTCTTCTGTACACCCTCTGTTTTCATGAACTTTGGGGGAAAATTCCTCATTCCGGTACAGGCCTAAAACACATTAGAATGGTGTGTAGGACACCTTGGGCTGTCTTCATCCCGGGCTGTCAGATGACAACTGTTCTCAGACTTTCATAGTTTATTTCACATACATTAGGATGAATTGTAGTTACGTCTTTACTTCCAGAATTCTTTCGTAAAAATAAAAATGTACTGAAACAAGACAGTTCAATTCTAGGAATAGAGTCACATTTTAATGCATGATTGCTAACCATTTTAATGCGGATTCTTTCCCCTTTCTCTTTCCTTGTCTACCCCATTTTTCTCCAGAATCACAATTGTGGGTACCTGGCATTTTACCAGGTCATGGAAGTGTATGCTTCCAGCTGCATTTCAAGGGTTGTGGCAGGATGTCAAGTTTTGTCACTTTTCTGTGTACCACCAATTGATGGAATGCCAAGGTCATTTACGGGGGACTAGTTGAGTACTAGTCTAGGTTGATCGCTGGTTTGTTTTTGTTGTTGTTTGCAGAACATTCAGTTCTTTTCTTCTGGTTTTCTGTTTACAAGTAAAGTAATGCCCAGTGCAGACTGGGGTATTCATATGTCTTTAGATAAGAAGTACTCACTTTTCTGTCACGTAGTATTTAAAGCAGTGTTTTGAAATGTGCAAAGGCATAGCATGTGTTTTTTAATGGAATGTGTTTTGGATGCTTTCCATGAGCATCAGCAGCTGTGCTCTTAGAATATTTTGAATTACCATACTTTTGGGCAGACATTGTATCATTGCTGGAGAGATACGGGCTCCTATGAAAAAGAAAATGCTATGTATGGGTCCCTGTGGAGACAGAACTAGTAAAGAAAAGTACTGGCACCAGGAAAGAGCCACATTCCTGCCTGTATGGGTTGTTTCTGAGGAGATACTGGTTGGGAAGAGTAGTAGAGAAGGATTAAGAGGACACCAGTGTACTGAGGCTTTCTTTAAACCGTATTTGAAGGACCTCTAGCCTCCCGGAAGTTCCTTTTGTTTAGCAACATTGATTCTCTAAAACATCAGCACAGTCTTAGGATATTAGATAGAGAGCTGGAAGGAACCAGGCCTTCCTTTTCAATTATATTGTTGTACTCTCAATTATGTGCATTTTTATTATTATTCTACTTTGAATCCTCTGTTCAGTTGTAACCTCCTTTAAGTATCTCAAGTACCCAGGAAATGATATCTATTCCAGGAGGGATGGCTACATGCTTACTGAGGGGTTTGCTTCAGAGAGCATTAGCCTTGCTTTGTCTAAAGTCAAGTATTAGTCGCAATGCTGCTAAAGTGAACAAATATTTATTGAGTGTTTGCATTGTGCAAGTCACTGTATTGGGCATAATAGGGGAACACAGAGATTAGAAAAATACAGATCCTGTCTTAGAGGCTCTTACATTCAATTCCTGAGAGATCAGATAAATAAGCAAACTGAAGTGTAAGGTAGGATATAAGAAGTGCCAAAAGAGATGAGAGTACTCTGGGAGTTACTCAGAGGAGAGGGCCTATCTAGTTTGAAAGACCAAAGAGGACTTCATGCAGGACATGGTATTTATGATGGGTGGAGGAAGTAAGGGAAGGTGGAAGGAATAGCTTTAACGGACATGTGGAGGAGAGAAAACCAGGTTTGTATAAAGGACAGGATAGATGGCCCACTTTGGCTAGTACGTATATTTACATATGGTCCCTCTAACTGGGGGATCTCACTCCGAAATTTCTTTGCATTTATCTACATTAAATATATTTGTATTTATAAATTTCATATTTATGCTGCACATGTCTTTTATATGTACTTGTCTCCCTCTTTAGAATGTAAACTTCTGGATGGTAAGAGTTACTTTATTCTTTTATGTTTGGATCCTCAGTGTCTGTCACAGTGCCTGACACAGAATAGGCACTTAAATACTAATAGACTCATAAAAAGACTAGTTGGAGGAAAGACCAAACTGTGTTATGCAGAGCTTTGAATGCTAGCTTTAGGAATTTGTGTTTTATTCAATTGACAGTGGAAAATTATTAAGTTAAACTTTTTTGGGTAGAGGGAATAATATGATTAGAGCTGTGTTTTAGGAATATTTATGTGAATAGTGTGCTGTATTGATTGAAGGGGCCTGAGACTTCAGTATTAAGAGGTTCCTGTGGTTGAGTTCAAATCCAGCCTGGCACTGACCAGACACGTGACATTTAACTTCTGCCTGCCTCGGTTTCCTCATCTCTAAAATGGGAATAATAATAATAGCACCTGCTTCCCACGGTGGCTGTGGAGATAAAATAGCACTAGATAAATGCCAGCTGTTATAGTGTCATAAAAACACTTGGTGTTTGTGCGATAGCTGGAGTCAGAGGACCCGGTCTCAAACCTCTTTGCTGTTGCTTACTACCTTTTTGATCCCAAGTCGGTCTCTTAACGTTCTGTGATCTTTAGCTTCCTTGTCTATAAAAGGGAGGACGTGGATTGGATGAATTGTAAGGTTCTTTCAAGTTCTGCAACTAGAAAGCTGTGCATCTATTAAAGTTTTAGTAGCTTTAAATTGCACTAAGACTTGTGGGATGCTTTGAGATCAGTGGGCTTTATTCATCTGGAGATCGTACTTTCTTGTAACGTTACTGGTTTTTGTGTCTCTTCTTCCCGATTGTTGTTCAGTTCCACGTCTTTGCACTCCCAGTCAGTTATGTTCTCTTTTGTTTCTTCAGTAAGACTTGCCGTCGTGGATTCAAGTTTTTCTATCCCACTGCTTGTTTCTGTTGTGCAGGTCATAGATTCTGTTTTCATACCTCTTAGTTCTCTTTCAAACCCCTGGAAGATCCTACTGTGGTCTCATAGTCCCTTGGGAATCTACAGAGTTCTCTGCCTCATCAGGTGACAGTTCATCTTCCCTTGTCTTGTAATACTTGTTCATAAATCTCTCTTAGGAGATCTGAAGACCATATTCCTTCTGCTCTTAGTTATCTTCTCCACTGGTTTATCTGCTTGCATTCAAGGCTTTGACTTTTCTTCCTTCTGAGATCCCTGGGCATTTCAATAGTTTCTCTTTATGTTCCCCTATTGTTCACTTTCTGGGTCTCACAGGGTCTTAGCCTCTTTGCAGGTTGGGCAGTTTACAGTTCACCAGCCTCAGACTCCTCCCCAAATGACTTGGGGTGGGGGCAGAACTGGCCCCAGCTGGATACTGGTTTAGTGAAGAGCCACACACATCATGGCCAAGTTGTGTTATAGCACAGAGAAATGGAGGGGGGAAAGGAAGGGGGAATAGTAGTGTCAGGTTCTTGAGTTGAAAGCTGCTTAACTTTGCTTTGCTCGAGGTATCCCTAAAGACAGCGGCAGCACAGTGGATGAACTATTGGCCCTGGAGTCAGGAAGACCTCTGTTCAAGTCCAGCCTCAGACACTTATTAGCTGGGTAACCCTGGGCCAATCATTGTGAAGAGGTTGCAGGGAAAATCCAAGGGGCTTCTGATGATCTAAAATGAGGTTGGTCAAAGATAGTGTGGTATTAGGAGAATTAAGACCTCAAGAATGGATGGGCTAAGAATTAAATGGTGCAGGGGCAGCTAGGTGGCGCAGTGGATAGAGCACCAGCCCTGGATTCAGGAGGACCTGAGTTCAAATCTGACCTCAGACACTTGACACTTAGTAGCTGTGTGACCCTGGGCAAGTCACTTAACCCCCATTGCCTCACAAAAAAAATTAAAATAAAAAAAATTAAATGGTGGATCTGAAGATAGAGGGCATAGATAGGTCAGTGATTTGGGACAGATTTAGGGTAAAAAGCAAATACAGTATTGTAAGGGGATTAGATAAGAAAGAGAGCATAGAACAGATAAAGGACTTAGATATTAAATCAGTTTATAATTCAAGACATCAGTTTGTCTTTTTCCTTAAACTTAGCCAATATTAAATTGTTATTGTTCTAATTCTTGTTCTCAGTGTAAAATGTTTTTGAAGGTTCAGTTAACTCTACTTAAAAGACTTGGGCACCATTTTGTTAAGTTAGTTAGATGATGGGCAGCCAGGTGGCGCAGTGGATAGAGCACTGTGCTTGGGTTCCAGAAGACTTTTCTTAATGAGTTCATATCTGGCCTCAGACACTTACTAGTTGTATGACCCTGGGCAAGTCACTTTAACCCCATTTGCCACAATTCCTCATCTGTAAAATAAACTGGAGAAGGAAATGGCAAACCAGTTCTTTATCTTTGGCAAGAAAACCCCAAAATGGGGTCATGGAGAGTCAGACACAATGACTGAACATCAACAGAAACTTTATGCTTTCTGATGTCATCTTATAATAGTATTCACTCAAATTATATACCTGAAACTGGAGAATGACATGCTGATATTCCTTCTTTGTACAACATATATAAATTTCTGTGGAGACTTCTGGAATCACTTTTTTAGAGTTCTTTAAAAAAAACAGCCATGAAGATGACTTTGACCTTGGGAAGACATTTAATTAAATTTCTGTGCTTCCAGGCAGGACTTGAACCAATCCTGTAAGTCATTTCAGGCAAATGGTTTTCTGTTCTTAAGTATCCCTAGAGGAAAAGGTTCTGTAACCTCTCTTGGTAATGCCACACATAACTCTTACTTTGAGTCAGGAAGTTCTTTCAAATGTCTAATCTAAAATTCTCCTGTTGTAATTCAAATTTCTATTCATATTCTTTGTTCATAGGAGAAAATGGAGAACATTTTCTGATTATCTGACTATTGATATTAGATTCCGTTATTATTGGCTTATGATTTTCCCCCTAAAAAACATTAACGAGACAACTGTGAAATAAAACAGGAACGCAGGAAAGTGAAGTACAATTAGAGGACATGGAGGAGACAGTTTGACATGTGGAAATTTATTTTGATTTGGGGACCCTACCTTTAGGCTGAGATTAGAAAGCCATAGGCCCTCAGGGTCTCTTCTGTGTGGGAGGTGCTGGTGCCCCTCCCCCTCTGCTTCAGCTGAGCCCCAAAGCCCTGTGGGTTGTATAAGACGCCAGGTCAGACAGTTGGGGGAAAAAAAGGCCCCCAGCTCCCTCCGACCTGAGCGGAGGTATCTGAGAGATGCTGGGCTCTGGCTTAGCCTGTGCTGAAGCATGTGAAGCTGGAGCATGCATGGGGGGGGGGCCCCCCCCCCCAACACACACACCAGTCGCAGCCCTGGCTAGCGGATTGGCTTGGTGTGTGGGTGCAAGAAGCCCTGAGATTTGAGTGGAGAGAAGAAAAGGTATATATAGACCTGGGGGTTAGAAGCAGGGGGGCGGACAAGGTACAGGGGCTGACTGGAGGTCTGAGAGAGAAACACAGGGGCGTTCAGCGGTGGCAGTAAGGAGAGGAAAGTTAGAAGCAGGGGGATTTACAAAGTAAAAGGGGCTCAGAGTTAGAATAAAGTGTGACGTGCCCTGAGGCCTGAGGCAGCTAAGGCCCTTATTGTATTCAAAAAGTTCGAAGCACAGCAGGTGGGAAAGAGACCACAGGAAAGCAGTCAGGTTGTACATTTTATTTCCCTGTATTCTTAATTTAAATAGTATCTCATAAATAAACTCTGCTTTGATTATTTAGTTAAGAGCCATCTTAATCTTTAGCTTATCAGTTTGGGAGCAGTATGGTGGAACTTTATAAACGGCCCACATTAAATTAATAGCAGTCAGATAGCCAAACAGTCAAAAGTCCCCAGATTAGTCCTCCAGTCAGATTAGCCCCCCAAAATTAGGATAGTCATCAAAAATATTCCACAATTGAATGGCGACCATGAAGGGACTTACATCCCAATTATAATTTTTCTAAACCTATAATTTTTCATATAACCTATAATTTTTAATAAGTCAAATTATATAATTTTTCCAGGTTAGTTATAGTTAATAATTAATTTTTTTACAGACAGGAGTAGAATATAGGGAAGAATGGGGGGAAATAAGGCTGGAAAGGTAAGATGATAGCGGGCTTCAAAAGCCAGTTGGAGATGTTTTGATGTTGTGCTATGTCATCATTGAATGTTTTTGAACTGGAGTGACAGAATCAAAGGAGTATTTAAGGAATCAATCCACAGGCATTTTATTAAGGGCCTATGGTATGCCAGGGGTTACTTTAGTATATACAAAGACAAAAATGAAATGTTCCCTGCTCTCAAGAAGCTTATAATCTGTTGGGTGAAAAAACATACATTAAACAAGTATATACAAATTAATACAATGTGATTGTATTAGACTGGCAGCTGGGAGGATTAGGAGATAAACATGACTTATGGAAGATATGGGAGGTGACCTTTGAAGAAAACTAGAGACCCTAAAGGGCAGACGTGTGGGACAGAGTGCATTCCAGGAAAAGGAATGCTTTTGTACGAAGGCAAAAAGGTGGGAAAAGGGGGTATTTTGTGAGGGACAGTAAGAATACTGGCTTAACTAAACTGAAGAGTGTTTAAAGAGGACTGCTATATAATAGGTTTGGAAAGACAGGCTGGAACCAGGTTATGAAGGTTTTTAAACATAGAGCTGGAGGGAGTCACAAAATTGTGTTGATTAGGTTCACCTTAAATTTATAATATCTAATCTCTACTGTGGCCCCAATGCAGCATGTCAATAGAAAGACCCAGAGTGGCTGTTCCAAACCTCTTCTTTTCTTAGGTGTCCAACACTAAACTCTCCCTGCCTTCTCAGCTGAGGATCTCATCTGATATTTTACTGAGTAAATAGAGATGATTTGCTGTGAATTTCCTCTTCTGCCTTCTCTACATCTCAAACCCCAAGCACCTCATCCCCCATTTTTATCCTCTTTTATGCAGTCTCTGATAGAGACCCCGCTACAACCAACTTCTCTACATGTACCCATGATCCCATTTCTCCTGGTTGACTACCCCCACAGCTATCCCCCCTTTCTCATCTCCAGTCTTAGCCACTCCGTCTACTAAGTGGCCAGTTTACAAACACACCCAGATCTTTCCTGTACTTAAAAAAGGTACTCTTTTGACCACTCCATTTTCTCAGGCTGTTATCACAAATCTTTCTTCTCCTTTACTGTCAAACTCCTAGGAAAGCTGTTTACTATTAGCTACCTCCACACCCTTTCATGGGGGGGGGGCTGGCAATGAGGGTTAAGTGACTTGCCCAGGGTCACACAGCTAGTAAGTGCCAAGGGTCTGAGGCCGGATTTGAACCCAGGTCCTCCTGAATCCAGGGCCAGTGCTTTATCCATTGTGCCACCTAGCTGCCCCCACCCTTTCATTTCTTAACCCTCCTCACTCAACTGAAAATCCATGTGGCCAATCATCTCTTAATTGCTGATTTTCTGTCTTTATTCTCATCTTCCTGACCCAAGAGAAGGAATCCTGGGCTGGCAGGAGGATGGTATTGCTATTTTATCTCCCTTTGCTGAGGAGTGAAAGCAACAGGAACCCTGGGGATGTTAGCATCCTCTCTCCTCTTCTGTCCCCTATACACCACTAGTTCTGCTTCTAGCCCAATTCCTACAGCTATCACTGGGGAAAGCAGGGGCCCACTATCCCCACCAAGGGCAGACAAGCCATCCTGAGGGGGGCACAGCAGGCAACATGTGTCAAGCAAGTCAGACTAAAACCTGCCACCACCTTGACCCATCTTTCCTTGCACCTTGATAGAGACAGTCCAAGAGCCTTGGGAATGGTAGTGCTTCTGTCCTGGTGCCTTTGGCCATCATCCTGGGAAGCAAAGCCTGTGGAGATGCACCCTGACCACTGTGCCTGGAGGTACTACAGCCATAGCTCCTAGAGACGCACGAAGGAAAGGCCTTGGCTCTGTCAGAGGGCTTCATGTCACAAGGTGACAGGCTTTTATCAGCGAAAATGACATTAAAGAAGAGGCCTTGGAAAGACACGAACTGATGCTGAGTGAGGGGAGCAGAACCAAGAGGACATTGTACACAGTCCCATGTGCGACGACTTAACTCTTAGCAATAGTGACCCAAGATAATTCCAAAGGACTCATGGGAAATGCTCTCCATGTCCAACTATGGAGTCTGAATGCAGACCAGAGTGTACTATTTTCACTTTTTGTTTGTTTCTTCTATCTCATAACATGACTAATGTGGAAATATGTTTAGCATGATTATCATCTATATTGGATTGCTTGCTGGCTTCAGGAGGGGGGAGGAAGGGAGAATCATGTGGAACTCAAAATCTTACGAAAATGAATGTTGAAAACTCTCTTTACATGTGATTGGAAAATATAAGTTAAATACTGTTAAAAAGGGAAGAACAGAGGCAGGACCATCTGACTTTTAGGGTCAAAACTTCCATAAGGATTATGCTCCCCATTCGATGTGAGCTCCTGGAGAGCTGAGCCTGGCTTCCTTATTTGTACCCTCAGAGCTCACTATGGTGTTTTGCATACAGCAAGCTCTTAATGAATGCTTGATTCATTCATTCAATTCATCTTCTATTCTGTATTTCTCATCCTTCCCCTTCTTTCTCTCACCCCTGGGTGCACATCCCCAGCACCTCCAGTCTTGGCTGTTGCTATAGCATCCTAATTGATCTCCTTATCTTTCCAGTCTATCCTCTATATACCTACTCAATAACCTCCAGTGACCCTATATATGGCCTCTAGGGTCAAACATTACTCCTTTGACACTTAAAGCCCTTCACAACTGGCCCCAAAGTGCCTTTCCAGTGTTATCATTCCTTGAGTTCCCTCCTGAAGTCTCTTGTTCAGCCAGACTAGCCTTCTTGCTATTCCTCATACCTGATACCCCCACCTTCCATCTCCATGCCCTTCATCTGGATGTTTCCATGCTCACAATGTACTCTCTCCTCATTTCCACCTCTTAGAATCACTTTTCCTTCCAAATTAAACCCAAGTGCTGCCAACACCTGTAGAGCTTTTGGTTATGCCACCCCCCCCCCCAGCTGCTAGTGCTTCCCACACCCCTCCTCCAGTTACCTACTATTGGTTTTATCTATGTGACTATTCTTTTTTTATAAACATTTTTATTTAAAGTTTTGAGTTCCAAATTCGATCCCTCCTTCCCTCCTTTGCCTTCCTCCTCCCTGAAATGGTAAGCAATCAGATATAGGTTATACATGTACAATTATGTAAAACATTACTCCGTTAGTTATTTTGTGTAAGAAGACGAATAGAAGAAAAAAATGAAAGAAAGTGAAAAATAGCATAGTCTGTGTTCAATCAATATCAGCTCTGTCTTGGGAGGTGGATAGTCCTTCATCATTAGTCCTTTGTCATTGTCTTGGATCATTGTGTTGCTGAGAATAGTTGTCATTCACAAATCTTCATCAAACAATATTGCTGCCACTGTGCACAACATTCTCCCGGTTCTGCTCATTTCACTATACATCAGTTCACATAAATCTTTCCAGGTCTTTCTGAAATCATCCTACTTGTCATTTCTTATAGCACAATAATAATTCCATTACAATCACATATAGCTTGTTTAGCCATTTCTCAATGGATGTGCCCTCCTTTGATTTCCAATTGTTAGCCACCACAAAAAGAGCTGCTATAAATATTTTTGTACAAATAGGTCTTTTTTTCTCTTTTTGGGGATGTTTTTGGGATATAAACCTAGCAGTGGTATTGCTGGATCAAAGGGTATGCACAGTTTTATAGCCCTTTGGGCATAGTTCCAAATTGCTCTCCAGTATCGTTGGATCTTTTCACAACTCCACCAACAGTAGATTAGCGTCCCAGTTTTCCCACATCCTCTCCACTTTTTTGCTATATTAGTCACTCTGATAGGTGTAAGATGGTACCTCAGAGTTGTTTTAATTTGCATTTCTTGGATCAATAGTGATTTAGAGCATTTTTTTATATGACTCTAGATCGTTTTGATTTCTTTGTCTGAAAACTGTCTGATCATATCCTTTGACCATTAATCAATCAATTGGGGAATGACTTGTGTTTTTATAAATTTTACTCAGTTCTCTAAATATTTCAGAAATGAGACCTTTATCAGAGATACTTGTTGCAAAAAGTTCCCACTTTTTTCTTTCCTTATAATTTTGGATGCATTGGTTTTGTTTATACAAAAGGTTTTAAATTTTATATTATATAATCAAAATGATGTATTTTACAATGCTCTTTATATCTTCTTTGGTCCCAAATTCTTTCCCTGTCCAAAATCTGACAGATAAACTATTCCATATTCTTTTAATTTGCTTATGGTATCACACTTTATGTATAAATCATGTACCCATTTTGACCTTATTGAGATGATGGTCTATACCTAGTTTCTGCCATGCTGCTTTCCAGTTTTCCCAATATTTTTTGTGTCAGGTGATGAGGTTTTGTTCCAAAAGCTTGGATCTTGGGGGCAGCTAGGTGGTTCAGTGGATAAAGCACTGGCCTTGGATTCAGGAGGAACTGAGTTCAAATTCAGCCTCAGACACTTGACACTAACTGTGTGACCCTGGGCAAGTCACTTAACCCTCATTGTCCTGCAAAAAAAACAAAACAACAACAACAAAACAAAACAAAACAGAAAAACCCAAAAGCTTGGATCTTTGGGTTTATCATATCCTAGATTACTATAATCATTTACTGTAGTGTAATTTGTACCTATTCTATTTCACCGAGCCACCTCTATTTCTTAGCCAGTACCATATTGTTTTGATAATTACTACTTTATAATACAGTTTGAGATTTGGTATGGCTAAATCACTTTTTTTTTATTGATTCTCTTGATGTCCTTAAGCTTTTGCTCTTCCAGATGAATTTTATTTTTTTTTCTAGATTGACTAAATAATTTTTGATAGTTTGATTGGTGTGACACTAAACAAATAGATTAATTTAGGTAGTATTGTCATATTCGCTCGAACTACCCATGAGCTATTGATATTTTTCAATTGTTTAGATTTGACTTTATTTGTGTGAGAAGTATTTTATAGTTGTGTTCATATAATTCCTGTGTTTGTCTTGGCAGATAGACTCCCAAGTATTTTATATTTGTCTACATTTATTTTAATGGAATTTCCCTATCTGTTGCCGTTGGATTTTGTTGGTAATAAAAAGATATGCTGATGATTTATGTGGGTTTATTTTGTATACGGCAACTTTGCTAAAGTTGTTAATAATTTCAGGTAATTTTTTGGTTGATTCACTAGGATTTTCTAAGTGTCTCTTATCATCTGCAAAGAGTGATAGTTTTGTTTCCTCATTGCCTATTCTAATTCCTTTAATTCCTTTTTCTTCTCTTATTGCTAGAGCTAACATTTATGGTACAATATTAAATAATAGAGGGGATGATGGGCATCCTTGTTTCACCCCTTAATTGTATTGGGAAGGCTTCTAGGTTATCCCCATTACAGATAATGCTCACTGATGGTTTTATATAAATATTTAGAAAAATATCATTTTAAGGTAAGCTCCATTTATTCCTGTGCTCTCTAGTGTTATTAGAAATGGGTGCTGTATTTTGTCAAAGGCTTTTCCTGCATATATTGAGATAATCATATGATTTCTGTTTGTTATTGATATGCTCAATTATGCTGATGGTTTTCCTAATATTGAACCAGCCCTGCCTTCTTGGTATAAATTCCACCTGGTCATAGGGTATGATCTTTGTGATGTGTTACTGTAATCTCTTTGCTAGTATTTTATTTTAAAATTTTGCATCAATATTAATTAGGGAAATTGTTCTATAATTTTCTTTCTCTGTTTTGGCTCTTCATGTGATAGTCTTAAAGCACAGGTCCTACTATGTCACTGTCCTGCTTGACAAACTCCAGTGACTCCCTGTTATCTTTAGGCTCTGGTACAAACTCTTCTGGGGCCAGTAGAAGAGACTTGAAATGATTAAGGGTCTGACTTAGGTTGGTGGCAATAGGAATGGAAAGGAAGGTCCCTTTGGGTAGGGGAGGAGGAGTCAGAAGAAAGGTAGTGGTAAAGATGATTTCAAGGTGGTGAGACTGAGTGATTGTTGAGTACAGGCACAATTAGAAGGAATTCAGACATAAGAAAGAGGAACTGATTTGGGGAAGAAGAAGGTAAGTATTTTTAGACACATTGAATTTCAGATAATGAAAGGTTGTACATGTGGAAATGTCCAGCAAGCCATTTGAAATTCTAGATTGGAGTATGGTAAAGAGATTTGGCTGAACTAATTTTCTTTCTGGAAATTTATTTATATATTTTATTGTTATATCACCATCATTTCCAAATATATTCCTTTCTCCTTTCCTGCCCATTGTCCCTAGTCCGTGCCGTCCCCCCCCCCCGCCCCTCCCCCCCCCGCCCCCAACAAGGGAAAAGAAAGAAAGACTAGAGGAAAGCAGGTTACGAAAACTAGTCATTATATCAACTGAACCTGCCAGTACAAGCAATGTTCTTTGGCCTTACTTGTCCCTTACCTTTCTTTGGGACCAGCCTTCCTCATTATAATTAGAGCATTCAGTTTTGTTTTGTTCTGATTTGTTCTCACCCAGCCCACCCCCATTTTTTGTTGTAGTCATTGTGTATTGTTTTCCCGCTTGTGATTACTTAATTTTTCATCAGTCCGTGTAAGTCTCCCTGTTCTCTGAATTCTTCATATTGTAATTTCTTATGGCACAATGACTTTCCATTACATCCATGTGCCATAGTTTTTTTTAGCCTGGCCCCAAATCTGTGGACATGTACTTTATTTCTAGTTATTTGCTACTATAAAAAAAAAATGTTGCTCTAAGTATTTTGGGGCATATTGGCTTTTTCCCCCCTATTTTTTCTCTTCTTGTGGGTATATTCCTAGTAATGGGATCTCTGGGTCAGAGAGGACATCTTAGTCACTTTCTTTGTAGATTCCAGATTGCTTTCCAGAGTGGTTGGACCACTTGAAAACTGCCATCTGTACGTTGATGTGCCTGTTCTACAGCTCCAACATTATGCACTCCGTCTTTTATCTTCTTTCCCAATTTTCTGGGTCTGAGTTGAGGTGTTTTGTTGTGAATGTCTTCTCTTTGTGATGGGGAGCTAATACTTTGCTATTCTCCTTTTCTGGGATAAACTCATTTTAAAAAATGTTGACTTTTAGATTTGAAACTGAAGAGCATTAATTTAATTTACACGACTCGAAGTCTTAAATTTGATATTTTTGTGGTGAGGTACATTTTGTCTTAAATAAGAATTCTGTTTGGCCTAGTCAGAAGAAATGTGAAGTCCTAAGGTCTTTCCTTAGATACAGGATAAATTGGCTGTGATATGGGCAAGAAGGTGGCTGTGAGTGTCTATTGTGATGGTGTGGTGTGGTAGAGGAAGAAAGTTGGTAGTAGAAAATGGATATAGCCACAAAGAAAGACATTGTTTTGTAAATCCAGACTGGATGGGGAAAGGTAGCATGTAACTCTCCTTACCCCCATCCCCCAATTTAATTAATTGGGTTTTTTTTCTACCCCATGAGAACCTAATTTCTGTTTTGTAGGTGTAATCAATGGGAAAACTGCTCAAAGATTAATTTTACAGCTATCTTTTGCTAGAATGTCTATTTTGTGCAAAAAGATTCCCCATTCACTTTGACTATCACATTTTAGTGATGAGATTTACATAAATCTCTGGGGTTTAATAGTCATAAAGCATAGAATTTTTTTTCATCTATGTTAGGCTTTTAACTTACTAAAATGAATAAAGTCTATGATGTTTTCTCATCGGCATTTGTTTAAAAATAATGAAGCAGCTTCATTTTAGACATTTCCTTCTCTTAAAAATTACTTTGGACCCGAGAGCAAAATTAAAATTACTGGCAGGTTTTATGATTTATCTCAGTAATTGGGCAATAAATGTATGCAGTAGAAAAGATAATATTGATATGCCAGGTGCTCAAAAGGTACATTTGAAAAGGTTAGATCCTGATACAAGTTTAACATGAGAGCAAGTACTAAAGTGGCCTTAAAGGACTTGGTTTTTTCAGACTCCATTAAAATACAATTTTACAGGAAACTAAGGTAGGTCCAATTTAGTTTAAAAGCCTTCTATAACGTACTGATACTGAGCTCATTTTCCAACGTTTTTCGGGTGGAGGAATTTCGTTGTTGAATTGGATAGGCTAAAGATATTCTCTTTCAGGAAACAAAAAGATGGCTTAGGATAAGTCTGTTACTAAGGGAGATTGGTGTCTGGAAAAATGTTTAATGGATTAAAGAAAGACTAATGAAATTTTAATTGAGCATCTTTAATTTTTAAGAGCTTTCTCTTTAATTTTTCACAGTAAAGGGTCCTTTTTGCCATTTTAATTTTTTTAAAAAACAATTTTAACTACAGAGTAGCAAAGCTTACATTTACTTAACTTTAAGCTTTATAAAGAAAGAAATGTTTTTGATGTAATTTCTTCCCTTGTAAATAAGGACTCTTCTATTGCTTATGACCCAAGAGACTTTGGGAAAGTCCATTCTCCTCTCTGAGCTTCTGTTTCTCTGATTTGGGGATAATACTCTTTGTGTTGAGAGACAAAGGCAATGGATCATCACAGAGGGCGAGCTGTGGAGCTAGAAAGATTCTGGTTTCGTGCCTGCCTCGGGCACATTCTGAACTCCTGTCACCCAGGCATCTAACCTCGGTGTCAGTGCCCTGGGCAGCTTAGCTCTCTAAGAGTGTAAGTGACAGATAAGCTGCTAATGTCTGTTGTGGGAGGAAGTTTTCACCACAGGAATTCTCTATAGGTCTAGAGCCTACTCTCCTCCTTCTGCTCCTTTCTCCTAAAAATCCAAAATGTACTCCCTCTCCTGCTGGGTTGTGGTGAGAATAAAATGGGGTAATGTGAATCATGTGGTTTGTCAGATAGACTGTGATCTTTTTGATTAGGGTCCTTCCTTCAGTGAGGCAGATTGGGTGTCATCCATGCCTGCCCGTCCTGCTGACTCTTGAGACATCCGCCCACCTGCTGGCAGTCTTGCTCACTTTCTCCGACATTTGGAGGGCCCAGTGGAGCACTCTGTCCATTGTCATTCCTTACTTTCAACAACTCTGCACTCAGGTCACTGTCTGTCTGCAGAGCCTGTCCCAGATAGGCACACGATTGGACAAATTCTCCAGGCTTTCCATTCAGGTGCATGAGATGAAATATGGGCAAATGTGGACATTCTTTATCCATTTAGAATTTCCTGCGTACATGGACAGGCCAGCTCTTCTGAGCAATTCTACATCTCTAACAGGATGCAGCATGATGTCTCGGTTATTGATGTAGTTAGTGCAGTGGCGTCTGCAGATCACAGCCTTTACAGGTTCTTGCCATCCAAAGGGAGTCCCTCCTTCTAAGGAATACTAAGTGATCTCAAGAGATGAGAGACACCTTCTGAAAGAGCCTGCGAGGTGGCATTATGTTCTGCCAAGTCTAATTTTTTATAATCAACAAACAATAAACATAATGGAATCTTTTTTTTTTTTTTTTTTGCAGGGCAATGAAGGTTAAGTGACTTGTCCAGGGTCACACAGCTAGTTAAATGTCAAGTGTCAGAGCCTGGGTTTGAACTCAGTTCCTCCTGAATCCAAGGCCAGTGCTTTATCCACTGTGCCACCTAGCTGCCCCCAACATAATGGAATCTTAAATTGATTCTCTCCATCTGTCAGTTGGTTATTAGGTGGTAAAGATATGGTCCATTGTCGAATATAGTTTGTAAAAGCTTGCTTGCTCCCCACTAATATCCTCATTGAGGATGCCTCAGTTCATGTGTGTATAAATGGTAGAGGCAGCATTTAGGTCAGTGGTTATTGATTCTTTCCCTACTGCTTTTTTAAAAAATTTTTTTATTAAGAATGATGGGGTCAGCCAGGTGGCACAGTGGCTAAAGCACCAGCCCTGGATTCAGGAGTACCTGAGTTCAAATCAGACCTCAGACACTTAACACTTACTAGCTGTGTGACCCTGGGCAAGTCACTTAACCCCAATTGCCTCACCAAAAAAACCCAACAACAACAACAAAAAACACACACACACACACAAAACCCCGATGGTCCAAGAATTTTATCATGTCCTTCCTTAGTATCTTTCCTTCCTATGGATACCTTGTAAATTGGTACCACCCTTAGCACAGTTCTCCATTATAGATACCAGTTGCTTTACAGACATTTCTACTTTGTCTATAAACCCTTCATGACTGGCATATTATGGTCAAAGTATGATGGGGCTGCTACCTTTGATGAGGGAAACTATTTGTTGTAATGATTTTCATACATTTTTACACTTTCCTTCTGTTTGTAGTCTTTTCTTTTAACCTTGAACACCTTTGGGCTGAATTTGCTGAATTTGGATACCTTGCTAAGCTTTCTTTAGACTAGCTTTACTCACTTTTTGCTTCTTTCTTTTTCAAGTGGTTGTTCATCATCTTTCTCCCTCAGTTTCCAGCGTTTCCATTCTTTTTTTTTTGTGAGGCAATTGGGGTTAAGTGACTTGCCCAGGGTCACACAACTAGTAAGTGTTAAGTGTCTCAGATCGGATTTGAACTCAGGTACTCCTGATTTCAGTGCTCTATCCACTGCGCCACCTAGCTGCCCCACCATTTCCATTCTGATCCAGTGTTGCCTTTGGGTTTTCTCTCCCTATTTAACAAATTAATTAAATGTTTGCTGAGTAAGGTATTTTCTGAACTATTTTGGTTTTCTTATTGTAGCAATGAAGGTTCATTGGTATACCTGGGGGATAAAATTAGTATAGTTGTGTGAGAAAATGATTAATAATAGGGGTTTGGGGACTTCCAGGGTCCCCCCTGCTGAGAGAGCCTGGCTGACCTTTCTTAAGGTCAGCCCCAAATCAGGAAGTTACTTCACTCAAGAGCACACCTACCTTGAAAGCCTTGTTCCCGCCAGAGGACCTGAACTCTGACCTCAGCATGTTCTACTCATAAAACACCCTAAAATCCAGTGAGCCAATGGATTTGGGTGATGCTGGCCAATTAGCTTGGAGTGGTGTGTTAGGGATTGCCCCTCTTCTGGACAGGCAGGTAGCTTCTGCTCTCACAGGCACGGGTGAAGGTACCTTTTTTCTTCTCTCTCCCATAGATCCTAGCTAGGCTTTTCTATCTTTCAGAGCCATGTGCGCTCTCTTTACTAATATTTAATATAATTTAATAAATGTTTGATGCCTCAGACTGGTGCAGTAGCCTCTAATGTCTAAGTAACAAATATATGATAAACCCCAGCTAATTTTTCCTAAACTTGGGGCAGAAATAAGGTGCCACATTTAATTTTACACATCACAGTTGATATCACTGTAATTTCTGTTGTCTATTTCCCATTTTTATTTTCAGTAGTTTTCTTAAATCAGAGTTAAATCTTCTTAATTATACACATTTCTTATTACTAAAATCCTTGACTTGTGCCTCAAGACTTTTGTTTGATTTGGCTTTTTGAGGTATTTTTTCTTTTTAATTTATACCTATTAAAATTGGAGTTTAGGAGAAGTCACCCCTACTGTTCCGTGTTTCAAGTCATTATACCAGGAGTCCCATGAAGACAAGAGGGAACCAGATTATATAATGAGATGCCTGTACCTCTGAGTTGGGTATAGAAATGATAAGGAGGAAATGGTCTAAACTATTGATGAGAAGCTTCTGGGAATTCCTGAGCGTATCTTGGTGGTGGTGGCTCAGGTAGCTTTCTATCTAGCTAGTATGATGGTGGGCTCTAGACTAAATGGGGCTCCTTTATCCTGTGAAGAATGCAGAATTCCCCTACGGTTAAGTCTCCTCAGACTCATGTTATTGACTATATTCTCCAGCCACTTCCTTATGGATCGAAGAGTATCATTAGGGCCTTTTACAACTACTCTTGTAGTTGGGGTGGTTTGGCTACCTCCAAAACCTATCACTGTCTGTTGAGGAAATAGGACTTAACTATTGTTCCTAATTTTTCACCTGACATTATTTCTGAAGTATTATATGAATGTCCAGTGCTGGATTGTATTAATGAAAAATGGACAATCATAATAAATAAAATAGTTTAAATTTTAAATTATTTAACATTTCAAACAGAAATTAGTTGTCTATTCTTACAAAAAATTAATGTAATCCCAGTGATGTAGGAGGCAAAAAGGGGTTAATAGAAAAACCCAAGACCCAAGCTTTAATTCAGATATTAGCTCTAAAAGGGAGTCAGACCCCAGTTAATGGATAACTTGATAACTTATACTAGGTTCTTGTACCCACAGAAATCAGTGCCCATAATGGGAACAGAGGGAGAGAGGCCATGATGACCTTAGACCAAAATGACAAGGCTATAGTAATTCCAAAGAAAAATGATTATATTTTGAAACTAGCTATGGGAACCAGAAAGAGACATGCACAGTAAAGGCCAAATTTGTCCCCAGATGCACCTTATGACCTATATGTAAACTCCCAAAACACACCTCTACTGAAAAAGGTACCCACCTCGGGGGTTGGCTTAGGACCCCAGGAACTCCAAATTAGGATATGCCCTGCCCTTTTATAATGAGACTGATAATCAATTTGTCCACACTATAAATATAACTGTCTTTCCTTTCACTATTGGAGAGATACCTTTCCAATATTCTAGTTCTCTCCCTGTGGTCACCCACAGTATTGCAATAAAACTTGGGAAACTGAGTCACTGAGTCTTGTAATTCTTTTGGGATGACTCACAATCAATTTGGCACTAAATTCCAGTCCACATCTCCAGGAGACCTAAATATTGGCTTTCAGATGCAAGTTACTCTCTTGATTTTTAATTTTTTAGTACTTGTTTTTGTGCTGTAAAAGTAGATTTTACAATGTTATTTATGAAAATAGCAAATTGTTACAAAAAATACCTAATTTTGAAAGATATTCTATTTTCCAATGGTACTAGAAAGTTAATATTCAAAATCAGGGATTGCTAACACGTTTGGATAAAAATAAGCTTTTCATCACTGTTTATAAGTGGTACCGACTATTTAAACTAACAATTATGAGCACACACAAATTTGCTGAGTTATTTTCACCTTTCCAGTTTTCTATCATAAGCTTTGTTTTTAAAAGAGAAAGTGATCTTTTATCTTTTGAAAACTAAATATTACACTTCATTTTAAAACTTTGATTATATTTAAGAAAAAAAAATACCCTCCCTCCCCCCCCCCCAATGAAAAAACCAGCCAACCAGACTTCCCTGGATTGTGTGCCCAGAAACTCCTCTCCTTTATGAGAAGTCCTCCTTTTTATACATAGTAGTCTTGGTTTTTTTCCCCCTACTATGAGAAAGGGATACATATTTATTTAAATATCAACTTACCTTCCTAAAAATCTTGGGCATGCTTTCTTTTGAATAGAGAAGTTAACAATTTATTTTAAGTATATAAATGATAAGAAAGAAAAGATGGAGGCTAATTACATAGAAGGAAAAGTGATAAAATAAATTGTGCAATACTGAAGAAACTTTGAATGAACTGAACACTAATTAGGTGTATTTGTCTGTGCAGGTATCATTTGGCCACCTGGGATTCTGTCAAAGAGAGAAGGTGGTGGGAAATATTTCTGGAAAGAACACTGAAAGTGGTAGGCTGAGCCACATTTTGTTTTTACATGGTTGTCAGCTCACTAACCAAGATGGATGCTTTTGCCAACATTTTTCCTCCTGGTGGAGATAGCGGGCTGACGAGTTCACAATCCGAGTTCCAAAAAATGTTAATTGATGAAAGATTGCGATGTGAACACCACAAAACTAATTACCAGACTTTGAAAGCTGAACACACAAGGTAAATTCCTTTCACATTTTAAGTTTTTTCCTTTAATTTAAGTATAAAAAGTGTTTGCTGGAAGTTCATATTATTTTGTTGAAGATAACTATGGAACTAATAGTAAAAATCTCTTATTTTCTAGAATAAGATATTTTAGCTTATTTTATTTTTATTATTATTCTTTGTCTTTATGTTGCACTAATTTCCAAACACGCTGGCCCACCACCCCTTCTTCCCCCCTTTACCCCAGCAGGCCAACCCTTGTAACAAAGATTTTTAAAAAGAGAAAGGGGGGCAGCTAGGTGGCGCAGTGGATAAATCATTGGCCCTGGATACAGGAGGACCTGAGTTCAAATCTGGCCTCAGACACTTGACACTTACTAGCTGTGTGATTCTGGGAAAGTCACTTAACCCTCATTGCAACACACACACACACAAAATTACTTTTAAAAACAAACTCCAAACACAGTCAGAAAACAACTCTCCTGGAGCAGCAGAACACACAAAAAGATGGCTGAGATTATTTTCCAGCCAAAAAGAGAGAGAAAAGCAGGTCAGTAAAACCAACCAACACTTTGTCTATGTCTGACACTGTCTATAAAAATATACTATTCCCCACCCTTAGTTACTCACCTCAGTCGAAGGGAAGGAGCTTGATTTTTCTCACCTCTTCTAAACTCGGCCATTATAATTCTGAGCATTTAATTGTTTTTATTCTTTCCATTTACATTGTTATAATACATGTTGTCTTCCTGGCTCTACTTCACTCTGCTTCTACTTCACATCTGTTCCTAGATGTCTTCTTGGGTTTTTCTGAATTCTTCACATTCATAGTTTCCTAATGCACAGTAATACTCTATTGCATTTATGTACCACAGTTTGTTTTGTCATTCCCCAATCAATAGACATCTACTTTGTTTCCATTTCTTTGCTATTACAAAAGATCTATTAATATTTTAGTGTCTGTGGGATTGTTATCTTGGTTTTTAACAAGACGGTATGCACATGTTAGTCACTTTTTTAGCATAATTCCAAATTGTTTTCTAGAATGATTAGACCACTTTGCAGTTCCACCAGCTGTGTAGTAGTGTCCCTGTCTTTCCATCACTTCTATCACTATTTCTTTTGCCAGCTTTGCCAATTTGCTAGGTGGGCGGTAAAATGTTAAGATCTGTTTTGATTTGTATTTTTCTAAATAGTAAGTGATTTGGTGCAGTCTTCTATATATATGGTCATTAAACATTTGCAATTCTTCTTTTGGGAACTATGAGTTCTCAGACTTTGACCACTTATCCATTGGGGAATAACTCTTGGTTTTATGTATTTTTGTTAATACTGTACATACCTTGGATATCAGATCCTTTTCGGAGATATTTTATGCAAAATTTTTTCCCTCAGTTGAGTATTTTCCTTCTTTTTTTGTTTTTTTGTTTTTTTGAGTGAGGCAGTTGGGGTTAAGTGACTTGCCCAGGGTCACACACCTAGTAAGTGTTAAGTGTCTGAGGCCGGATTTGAACCCAGGTACTCCTGACTCCAGGGCCGGTGCTCTATCCACTGTGCCACCTAGCTGCCCCGAGTATTTTCCTTCTTAGTCATAGGTTAAGGTTTTTTAAAAGTTGTTTTTGGTTTGTTAAAATATTGACTCTTAACTATGTTTTATGCAAGATGATGTTTAATAGCAGGTGTGCCTTTTCTTTTTTTTCCTTCAACTTTTCTTGAAAAAAGCTTTAAAAAAATGTATTTCAGTACAGGTAACCATAATATACTTTCCCTAAGTGAAATTGCTTTAGGAATAATTACTGGATCAGAAATTAAATGAAACACAGTAAAGAAAAAATATTTACCAATAGACTATTTCCTTATCATTTTCTTTTGTAATGTTGATTTGGCTTAACAAAACAATGCCATTAGAAAGCCAGGAATTTATTTAACATTGACTCCCAAGTTTTTTCTCCTCCCTTTTTAAAAATCAGGTTACAGGATGAGTACATAAAGTCACAAAATGAGCTCAAGCGACTCTTAAATGAAAAACAAACTCTTCAGGAAAAATTTCAGCTGCTTCTTGATGAACTAAGAGGGGAATTAGTAGAGAAAACTAAAGATTTAGAGGAATTGAAATTACAGGTGAGAAAACAGATTTGAGATATCTGCTACAAAGAGTTATTTTTTTCCTAAAAAAGCAAAATGGTATGTGTAAAAGTAACATATGGTAGGTATGTGGTAGCTTTGCAAATGTAATCATTTGTTTAAAAATGATTTTTTATGGTATAGTGGGCCTTGATTCTGCACTTGATTCATTTATACATCTTTAGTCTGTATCTTCTCCAAAATTATAGTCATAATTTGGGGGGTCGTCATAAAACTCATAGAGTTTACTAAAACTCCTCAGAAGATGTCATGTGGTCAATATGTTGTCCTTGGTGTCAGGAAGACCTGTCTCCAAATCCTGTTATTTCTATTTGCTAACTTTGTGACTGTGGGCATCCCAGTGCCTCTGGCAGTTGTCATGAGGCTGCAAGTTACAAATAAGGTGTTTACATGCATTTGTGGGAGGAACTTCATCAGGGGTTTTTCTGCATTTGTGAAATTATAAGTTATTAACTAAAACAAAGGCAAAATCCTTCCAAATTCAGAAACAGCTGGTATGAATTAGTAAAAATTCTGAAGTATGAGTGTTCCAAAATAAATGAAGTTTTATTATTTTCTACTTATAGATTAAGGGGAATCAGGCTAAAAAAAGACTGGCAAGTAGTTGTCCTTTCGGGAACTATTTTAATGAATATATAAAAATATTTTGTAATTTGCATACAGATGATATGCTAAGTACTGTTCAAAAAATTGTGGAGACAGTTGCTCTTTCTCTATTCTTATTCCTTTTTATAGCTTGTTTACGTTATTTGTCTGGAAAACCTTTATCATAATGTAAAGGGTAAACTATAGCTAGATCTTTTCTAAATTAGTATAAACATCAAATTAGTGAGTCTATATTTTATTATACTGATTTAGTAGGACTATAACTATATAGTTGAAGTTTCAACTCTTTGTAGTTCTGTTCAACAATTTACGTGTATTGAATTGAATTTCATCACTTCTAACCTCAAAAAATGCCCTTATGTCCTTGATCTTTTCAACATTCCTTTTAAGTCAGTCTTCTGTGTAGTAGAAACCTGGCTCTCTTGAGGATATCACGTCCTTTACAACTTTCCACTGGAGTTCACTTCTCTTGACTAAGAAGAAACAGAAGGAGGAGTTGGCAAATTCCTTATTGTACTTCTTGCCTCTTCCAGATTATCCCTGTATAGCCTGCATTCTCATTAGTAAATATTTCTATTTGGAAGTACCTGTCTGTTCATGTTACCTTCTTCCTGTCCTCATCTTTCTTTCTCTATGATTTTGGCACCTGGATTACAGTCTTCCCTTCATCCTATCCCATAATCATCCTAGATTTGGAATTAGGAAGACCTGCACTTGAAACCAGACATAAATTCTTCCTGGGTGTGTGATTCTTGGCAAGTCATTTCACCTTTTTTTTAGACCTCAGTTTGTTTATCTACAAAATGGGGATAAGAGCACGTATAAGATTGTAAAGATCAGCCTTCAATTATCATATAAATTTGAACTATCGATATCACGTCAGTCAGCATGTATTTTATAAGCATGTGTTATGTGCTAGGCTCTGGGAAGATTCAGACCCATAAATAAAATAGGCCCTGCCCTCAAAGAACTTCTAGTCTATATTAGGGACATCATAGACACAGGGGAATATATAGAAATATAGGCATAGGTATTGCCCCAGTCCCTATGCAAACTATAGATGAGTTTCATACAAGGTGATGGTGGGTGGGTGGGTAATGTTCGCAGCTGAGTGGATCAGGAAAGTGAATGAAAATCTTGAGTTGTGCTTTGTCAGTCAGGAAGCATTTATTGTTTATGGTGTGTAAAGATCTGGGAATTCAAATAAAGGGCAAAAATAGTCCTCGCTCTTAAGGAACTCAGGGTCGCATGGGTGAGACAGCATTTAATAGCCATGCACAAGTAAGATAGATCCAGGATAAACTAGAAATGATTAACAGAGGGAAGGCATGAGCATTAAGTCTTTGGTAGAAGGTAGGCTTTTTACTGAGACTTGAAAGAAGCCATGGAGATCAATCAGTAGATGAGGAGGGAGAGAGCTCCAGGGATAGGGGGCAGGAAGTGAAACTACCTGGAATTGAGAGATGAAGTACAGTGAGAAGGCCGGTGTCACTGGACTGCAGAGCTTGGGACGGGGATACAGTGTAAGCAGATTGGAAGAATCGGGAGGGAGTGGGTGATGAGGGCTACTTTCAGCGCCAAACAGATTTCCTATTTGATCCTGGAGGGGAGAGTGAGCCTTTGACGTTTATTGAATACAGGGATGTCATGGTCAGACCTCAGTTTGACAGCTGAGTGGAGGATGGATTGGAGTGGGGAGAGACTTGAGGTAGGGAAACCAACCAGAAAGATATTACAATAAAAAGTTTAGGTGTTAGGTTGAAGACCTAGGCCAGGGTGATGGCAGTGTCATAAATGAGAAGAGGGCTTCTACAAGAGGTCTCACATAGTTAAAATGGACAGAATTTAACAACAGATTAGATGTTGGGGGGGGGTGGTGAGAGTAAGGAGTTGAGGATGACGCTGCGGTTGTGAGCTTAGATGACTGAGGACAGTGGAGCTCTCGACACCAGTAGGGAAGTTCAAAATGGGAAAGGTTTTTTTTGGAAATAATTTGAGTTCAGTTTGGGGCATGTTAAAGAGGTCTACAGGATGTAGTATGCCCAATTGGAATTTAGAGATGATTAAGGGCTGGATAAGTAGGTTTGATATATCTCTATGATAGCATAAAGATGATAATTGAATCCATGGGAGTTGGTGAGATCACCAAGTGAAACAGTATTAAGGGAGAGGAGAAGAGGACTGGACAGAGCCTTGGGGGATACTCACAGGTATTGGGCACAACCTGGATGAAGACCTAATAAAGGAAAAGTAAGGGAGTGGAGGAGGAGTAGGAGAGACCACTGCCATGAAAACGTAGAAGGAAGGGAGTATCAAGAAGAGGGTGATCGACAGTGTCAGGCTTCAGAGAAATCAAGGAGGATGAGTATTAAGAAAAAATCACTGGGAACTTTGGAGAGAGCTCTTTCTGTTGAATGGTGAGGTCTGAAGAGACACTACAGAAAGTTAAGATAGTGGAAAGAAAATGGAGCCACCAATTTTAGACTGTTTACTACTTTCCCTGAGAATCTATACCCACAGTTCCTTAATTTTCTTATTTCTAATTATTTCCTTCTCCCATCACATGTCAACCATACATTGACTGTTTCCCTCTTATGGAATTATACTGTCTCTTAAGTTCTTGAACATTGAAATTCTACTCTGACTCAAAACACTCATCTCTCACACTTATACTAAAGCTATCTTTCATCCTTTTGTTCACCCATCTCTGCATCTTCCTTCTAGTCTACTTCTCTTACTAGATTTACTTTCCTCTATACTCAACACTGACTACATAGTCTGTCACTTTAATATTTTACTAGTCAGTATCATAAACGCCCTTGCCAGCTGATGGTCACTCTTCTTGACCAACTAGTGTTTATCCATAGAAAGAGCACTGACTTGAGACAGGACTGGGTTCAAATCTTGCCACTGACAGTGTGACTTTAGACAAGTCATTTAATTTTTCTGGGCCTCAGCCTCTTTTCTTATCTCTAAAATGAGAGTTACACTATATGACCTTTAATGTGTCTGCCTGTTCCAAATGTATGATTGTATGGTAAACTGCAACACTGATTTTTCCATTCTGCTCCAGATTTATGGTCTGTAACCTTGATGGGGCTCTCACAGCTCACTTCTATTCTAAACTTAGCTCGAGGTCATTCTTTACCACAAGCTGTAGAAAATCCTTTTTCTCTCCCTTCCAACTCTCACCTGTGTTCCTGTTCCCTACTTTTGGCTTGGTCACCAAAGTCATCCACTGCCTCCCAGGCCATCGCCTGTCATCTTGACTTTTGTCCTGCCACTGGACTTGGATGACTCTGGAAGAGAGAGTGAGGCTGATGACTGTACAACTCTGCTTCACTTAAATCCTATTCACACTCAAGTCAGGACATCGCTCTGTTATGTCATTGGTCCTCTTTGAAAATGAAGGACAAACAACAACAAAACAACAGTAACCACCTCCTACTTGATTTGGGTTTTACCATATGTATTCAGACGTGTGTTCTTCCACTTCTTCCATTTCTCTAAACTATTATACATCCTCATCCAGTCTTTCCTGCTTTTCTCTCTCTCCACTAAAAGGGGAAGCATTCTTAGCTTATACTAAGGTTAATCCTTTTACCTTTGCTTGTGATCTCTTTCCTTCCCACTCTTTTAGGATCTTGCTCCATCTGTTTATTTTCTCTTTCCCACACATATCCAGTCTGTCTTTATTGGCTCCTGTCTATCTGCCTAAAGAATTGCTTAGGTCTTCTCAATCTGAAAAAAAAACCCAACCTTTCCCTTGACTCTTCTACCTAATCCAGCCATCATCTCATATCTCTCTTCACCTTTACTGCTCAGTTTCTAGGAAAAGTGTCTACACTTGGTGCCTCTACTCTCTCACCTCTTACCACTCTCCTCAGCTCATTGTCATCTTTCTTCTCCCTATCCTTCCCTCTCCTGCCACATTTGACTGCTTGATTGCCAAATCCAGAGACCCTTTTTTCTAATCACATACTTCTTGATTTATTTTTAAGATTTTTTACTATTGATCCCCCTCCTTTATACTGGCTATTTTTTATTTCCTTTCTTTAGAGATGCCACCTTTTTCTGCTTCACTTTCTACCTCTCTCACTCCACTCCATCTCCTGTGCTGATTTCACACCGTCATTTTGATCTCTTAAGGTGGTTGCTACCAAAACTTTTGTCACTGGCCTTCTTCACTCTCTGTACTTTTTCATTCTCATTATTTTAACTACCACTTCTATGCAGATGAGTTACAAATCTCCACATTCAGAACTGATCTCGCTTTTGTGCTCCAGATTTTCTTCTTCAACTGCCAGTAAGAAGTCTTGATGTGAACGTCCCACTATCACTTCAACACTCTCAGAATGACACCACATCAGAACTTCATGTTATCTTTGAGCTGTCCCCTAATGTCCATGTTGTTCAGTTTCCGGTTTGTGTTTCTCCCATAACACTTTTCATAGGACTGTAGAGTCTAGAGCTGGAAGAGAACTTAGATGTTTTCCAATCCAACTCCCTTGTTTTACAGACAAGAAACTGGGGCCCCTAGAGGTGGAACGATTTGTCCAAATTCGGACAAGTCACTGAGCCTTGACTTGAATCCTGCTACTCTGGTTCCAAATGCAGTACTTTTTACACTGCCACATTTCAGAGCTATTTGTGTATTTTGCTTAGCTTTTCAACTAGGTCATAATATTCTTGAAGGATGGAGTTGTCTTGGAGCCAATACCTACCCCTGTTTTTAGCTCGTGGTATCTAGCATAATCCTGTGTTCATTGGCCCTCTGACTCCAAGACCAGTACTTTTTCCATGGATGAGTATAAGAAGGTCAGGAATAGCAGATTAAAATGGGACAAAAGGCCTAGTACTTAGTTAAATATTGAAGTATATAATGTATGTTTGGGAATAATTAAATTATGTCATTCTCTTTTATGGATATCTTAGTAGTGGTATTGAGAAAGGTGGGATTTTTCTCCAATCAGTTAAAAAAAAATCAGCTTTTCTAGTTCAGTCAAAGTTATTAGTTTTATCTAGTAGACCAAGCTATTGCATGGTTATAACTGAATTTTCATAAAAAAAATAATGAAATATCAATTTCCCTGTTCACCATAGTTGCCTTAATTGCCAGCTTTTTCCATGTTGTTCCCAGTAACTACTTGAACATCAGTGACTGATTGTTTTTAAGCCATGTCCGTTGAATTTTTGTCAGCTCAAGAGTAGGAAATTAGAGAGCTTAATGTACCATGTTGTCAAATTTCCTCACTATTGATGCTGTGATTAGAGTAAAATTAGCAATACTATAACAACTTTTGGAGATTCAATCCAACATATTTTGTGTAAAAATGGGGTTATTCCTATCGTATATGTTTGAAAAGAAGACATTGTGCCCAATGATTTCTTAATGATTTATTCAACCTTTATTATGAGCCATGATTTGATGAATTTGAAATTTGGTAAGAACTTAATTTTCTGTTTTCCTGACTTAATATTTAGGGCTTTTTCCATATAATAGGTATTAACGCCTCAAAAATTGGAATTGTTAAGAACCCAAATACAACAAGAATTAGAAACTCCAATGAGAGAACGTTTTCGGAATCTAGATGAAGTAAGTAAACTGGCATCAAAAACCCAGTTATTTTCATATGGTGATGTGTTACTATGGAAAGCTCATTTCAGTACAAGGAGCTTAACTTCTGTGTAATGTAACAAAGTGAATGTTTAAGGACTATAAAATCATTTATAAAGTAGACAGAACTTTAGTATTTAAGGGGTTTGACTACGGAATAATCTCACAAAGTGAACATTTAGTATGACTTGTAACATGATGTATAAAGTAGAGAAAATTTCAGTACATATGAGATGTGACAAATTTTGTAACAAACATGCCAGAACCATGAATCCAAGAATCCAAACAAATGTAGTCTCCTTCATATTAATCACTTTGGGACAAAATATTCTACTGTTACTGCCATTGCTTAACTTGGTTCTGTATTTTTGAAACTCATCTTTTGAAATTGCTTTGAGTTTAGAGTATATTCTCTTGAATAGCCTTTAATGGTGACAAGAATTCCATATGTTAGAGTGGATTTAATATTTAGAAACATCCAAAAAGTCATTAAGAACCAAGCCTGGTGAATAAGGTGAGTGATCAGGTTGGAAAAGATCAGTTTTGGTCCAAATGAAAATATGACGAGCAAGCAGTGAAACTCATTTTCTTGTGTATCTTAAAGCTAGCTCTAAACCTGGAAATTCTGATCCCCTTAGGTTTGTGTTTCTGGAGGTTTGCTCTCTTATTAATTCTTTTTTTCATGCATTTTTGAGTTAATGGCTTTTCTGCATCTCTGTTGTCTTAGAACTAAGATTAGCTTGTTAGTTCTAACAGGCAGCAATTTTCATAAAGTGTTAGGAGGATCCGAACAGCCCAGAAGCCTTATTAGGCACAGAGTTCAGTTCAGCTGGATTTGAATGAATGACTTTTCAGGGTGATGCACATTCAGTTAAACTATTACTGTGATTTTTGCTAAACATTAAAATAGCCCTCGTTACTTCTCATTCATTCTTTTCTACTTTAAATAGATTATTATTATTATTTCTTTGAACAGATTCATAACATTGCAGGTATTTCTTGTACATACTTATTTGAGAAGAGTTTGCTATATTCTGAAGTGACGTTTCATGAAGTTGAAAGGTCAGAATATTTTGTATATGGATGCATTCTGTTTTCTCATGAAAGCCAATGAAGAGAAAAACTTCCTGTTTTACTAAATATGCATCTTTCCAGAAATGTACCAAAAATGGAATGTCTCATTCTTTTTTTGTGGGGTAATCTTTGCGTTTTTATAGATTTTTTTTTTAGCATGCATGTGATGTTTGTATTGAATACAAAATAAATATTTTATATATGTATTTAAATTGACATTATTTTCTGTCTTCTAATTTAGGAGGTAGAAAAATATAGAGCTGAATATAACAAGCTTCGCTATGAACATACTTTTCTCAAATCAGAATTTGAACATAAAAAAGAGGAATACATGCGAATTTTAGAAGAAGAAAAAATAAAATATGATGCTGAGGTGAGCATGTTTTACTGGTCATTTATTCAGTTATTTTGTAATATAATTATTTTGGATAAAGATAAGTTTTTTTCTTAGTGCCAAATTATACTTTTTCACATTTATAAAGTCTATTTTGTATCCTTTGGATTTAAGTCTTTTATTTTTCAAAAAACACTATTCTGTTAATTCATTAGATTTTTCCATTTGCAGAAAGCTTAAACTACTTCCTTTTTTTTTTGGTCTCCACTTAAAAATACAAAAGCATAGTTATTTCTTTTTAGTTAAGCAAATTCAATTTCTGTTTCAACAGATATTAAAGCACCTTGCCTGAGTTTTTTCAGTTGTAAAATGAATTAGAGAAGGAAACAGCAAACCATTCTAGTATCTACCAAGAAAACTCCAAATGGAGTCATGAAGAGTTGGATATGACTGAAGAAAATACTGAATTGAATTCAAGACACTGGGCTAGGTCCTTGGGGGTATGAGTGAAATGATCTCCACCCTTGTAGGAACTTACATTGTACTTCTGAAATAAAGCTATAATAGAAAATAATGAGAAAAATCCCCTGAATGAGAGTTAGATAAATACCATGTACTATGATGAACTTCACTAATTCCCCATTAAAGAGCAGGTAAAACAGCTGTCCTTTTTGATCTTTGACATCTTTAGGATCGCTGTCTTTTGGGGTGTTTTATTTGTACCAAGAACGATAGACTTTAAAAAATTGGTCTTACTATAAATTTAGTTCTTTTTTTAAAAAATTAAAGTGATACTTGTAAACTTTTTCCTCCAGAAATATACATTTAAATATTCAAAAACAATTCCTAATTTAGATATACAAAAATAACAGTATGATCCCAGCAACAAACTGTCTCCTTTCTTAGAACCAACCATCTCTGTACTGAGAAGCTTATCACCAGTTGACTAGCTGTTAAGTGATTCTTTGGCCATTGCTACCTATATGAAAAATACAAAATGACTGTCAGACCTGTGCGGCTTCCCTTTTTAAAAATAAAAGTCATTTTAAACTCTTCTTTCCCAAATCCCCTCCATTAAAAAAACCCAAACAAATTGAATAGCAGTCTTTGTAACAAGTCCAGTTAAGCAAAACAAAGCCATACACTGGCCACAAAAGATGTGTCTCCTCTACCTTGAAACCATCAGCCCACGGGCAGTATATGCTTCTTCCTCAGTCCTCTGTGGTCATTCTTTTTATTGCATTAGCCAGAGTTATTAAATCTTGCAAACTTTTTTCTTTACAGTGTTGTTACTCTTTGTGGAAAAAATTCTGAACCGTGGGTTCTAGGTACAAACTGGCTGGAAACAATTTCTTAAAATTTAGATTTTCCTAATTGAAGTAATTTTCCCCACCTGTTTTGCTTGCCCTTTTTCTTGCTGTGGCTGAGGCATGGGCTGCCTGGATGTCACGATGCCTGGGTCTGGAAGCTGAGGTGCCTGGTGTCAGACTGACCTGAGAGTCTGCAGTGCCCTGCGTAGGGGCTGTCTGGTTCTGTACTGATTGGCTGCTAGTCTGACCTTGTCTCCCGCTCTTCGTCCACACGTACTTCACCTACTTACTCTGCCATGTCTCTGTTCAGAACCTTTTCAGGATTCTGGCAGTCTTTCTGTGTGGTCCTGGAAAGTTAGTGTTGGAGCTCGTGGCTACTCCCTCTTTGGTATTTTTTATCATTGCTCTTTCTGATGTATTCTGTAGCTTTCTTGGGGTGTTGGTGGGGCATCTGTGCTTCTCTGGCTCCTAGTATGCTGCTGTCTTCCCACAATTTCTTTTGAATACTCTGCTGCTGATCCCTTCTACTGACCTTTTCAGTTTTATTGATGAGTTCATCCCACTCATGTTCACAGTAATGATTGATTGTCTATTTCCCTCCATCCCTAGCCTCTTTTATTTTTTCTTATTGTTTCTTGTCCAAATCCTATTCAAAGTGTTTACCCGCTCTTTCCTTTTACTCCTCCCTTCATGATCCACTCTTAAAAGTTGGATTTGTTTTGCTGGAGACTAATTCCTGTTTCTCTCTTCAATTTGATTATTTTTAAACTATACTCTTGTTGTATATGTATGTTTTTAAGCATGTAAATAGTTGAGTACAATAGTCATCACTCCGTTAGCATGAAAGTGAGATTCTTGTGACCCCTGTTTCCTTCACCTCTTCCTTCAGGTATGTAGTTTCTTTTTAAAATCATGAACCTTTAATATACAAAGTAATAAGTTCTACCACTTTCCTCCTCATTTCTTCCCAAGTGTCTTCATTTCCCTCTCCCTTTTATTTACTTAAGATCATCACGATAGAAGAAAACCACTCTTACTTAGGCCTTCTATCTTATTTAACTCCCTGGGACCCTTGAAGGAAATCAGTGTTCTGAGCAAACACTTGTTTCTCCTCTCCCCTTAGATCATGAACACTTCCTTATTTTATAGTCCCTTTCATTTGCTTCAAAGTTGTTACCTTTCTACGTGTCTACATTTCAGAGATTCTTTGAGGTTTGGGGCTTTTCATCAGGAATGCTTCAAATTCCTCTGTTGATTAAAGGTCTGTTTTTTTTCCCCTTTAGGATTTTACTCAATTGTTTTTGGATATAGTCCTTTATCTTTTGCTTTTTATAAGACCATATTCCAAGTTGTCTTATTCTTTATGGTGATAACTGCCAAGACTTGTGTGCTACTGGCTCTGAACTCTTTGTCTTGTTGAATTATTTTTTTTTGACCTGAAAGCTTCCTCTTGACAATGGGTATTAAGGTTTTGGTTAGGATTTTCATGTTTTGAGTTTTTCTCAGGAGGTTATTGATGAAGTACATTTTCACTCTGCCCGCTGGTTCTGTTAGGTCTGAGCAGTTTTCATTTATAATACCTTAAAATACTGTAGCCAAACTTTTATTTTTGACCATGGCTTCCTGGTAGTCTGGTGATTCTTTCTTCAGCCTGATGAGTTCTTGTTTTACTGTTTTACTGATGAGTTCTTTTCTTCTTCAAGATTTGTTTCCACAAACTATTGAAGTTTTAAAATGGAAAATGATGAAAAGAATAGACATTGACATTGACAATCACTTTTTTCCAACTTAACTGATACAAAGCAGTTGCAACCAAAATGAAGAGACCCAAAGGCTCTAGGTTTCTTAACCTTTTTTTGTGTTATAGATCCCTTTGGCAATCAGGTGAGCCTTCTCAAAATTATATTCTTGAAATTTTTTGTTTGTTTGTTTTTAGTGAGGCAATAGGGGTTAAGTGACTTGCCCAGGGTCACACAGCTAGTAAGTGTTAAGTGTCTGAGGCCGGATTTTGAACTCAGGTCCTCCTGACTCCAGGGCCGGTGCTCTATCCACTGCGCCATCTAGCTGCCCCAAAATTATATTCTTAAATGCATAAAATACATAATATTTCAAAGGAAACCAATTTTGTTGAAATATAGTAATCAGAATATATATTTTTTAAAGTTCATGGACTTCATGTTAAGAACCCTTGCTCTAAATAATATCAACAAACACTTGGTCTTTGCCAAGCAGAGGGATATGTCAGCCAGTGTTGTTACTACTTTAGAATATAAACTCTTTTCTATGCTGATATGTGAGAAACCCTGGAAGACTTAGATGACTGAGTTAAGTGAAGTAAGCAGAAGTAGGAGAACAATTTTGATATTGACTCTACTATTGTGAAGAGCAGCAATGCTGACCAATGACAGACACAGCCAGTCATACCTCAAGGAGACTGAAGATCAGCTTCTCGGCAGAGATGGATCAGACACAGAATGAGATACACATTTTCAGGCAATACTGACACAGCACAATTTTTTTTTGGCTTAATTACTTATTTGTTACAAGGGAGGGCTTTTCGAGAATATTGTGGAAGAATACAGGGGATAGTGATGGGGTGAAAAAAGAAAGCATCAATTAAACATAAAAATATGCAGAAGAGCAGAATGAAATTCAGAAGGGGCCACAGACAAGATGGGCAACACTGGTTAATACATTATCTTTTTTTTTTCCCTTTAGTGAGGCAATTGGGGTCAAGTGACTTGCCCAGGGTCACACAGCTAGTAAGTGTTAAGTGTCTGAGGCCGGATTTGAACCCAGGTACTCCTGACTCCAGGGCTGGTGCTCTATCCACTGCACCACCTAGCTGCCCCCAATACATTATCTTAATACATGTTACGGTTGATGCATATTTTTTTTTAAAAACTGCATAGCATATTCATGATTTCATATGTAATCCTCTATTTCTGTCCCTTGTCCATGAAAATGTCCATGTTTGATGACTGTCAATTTAATAATGAAAATATTTTTAAAATGTTATAGAGCACAGTGGTGGAAGATTATAAGCAACGTTTCCTCCTAAACCAAGAAGAGAGGACAAATTAAGTTTACAGAGAGCCTAATGTTGTGGGCCAGTCTAGTCTAGGCCGGTCTCATCATTCAGGTTCAAGGTTTAAACCGGTCAGAGTCAATGTGTATCATAAAAGCAACTTTATTCATAGAGGAAAGAGGAAATAAAAAAAGTGCAGCAATCTAACTAGCACCTCAACCAAATCTTGCATTAGATACAGTGTTCCACTTGGTCATTAAGGTACATAGCGTTCACTTTTGATTTTTGTTATTGTTGTTCTTTACATATACCGTATTATGTATAATTGTTTTTTTGATTCTGCTTATTTCATTCTCTACCTATTACCTATCAGAATTTGAGTAACATTTTTAAGACTCTATAATCACTTATCTTTTTAGGTTTTTCAGCATTGTTATTTATCACAAAGTATTTACATTTTTAAGTCAAGATTTATTCCCTTAGCATCCCACTAATATTTTTAATAGTCTATTCTTCCTTAATATACTTTAACCGATAGTACAAATATATATATTTTTTGGAGTGATTGTGTTAGGAGTTCCCGAGCGCTTCCTGCCTTTCCTCTGCCATCTTGGCTCCGCCCCCAAGACTGATCTGTATTTTTTTATGTATGTGTGTGTATGTATATATATATTTATTTGTTTGTTTATTGCATCACTTTCAGGCATTGCTGACTCTTCATGACCTAACTTGGGGTTTTCTTGGCAGAGACACTGGAGTGGTTTGCCATTTCCTTCTCCAGCTAATTTGACAGATGAGGACACTGAGGCAAACAGGGTTAAGTGACTTGCCCAGGGTCACACAGAACTCAGGTCTTCCTAACTCCAGGCCCAGGACTCTATCCACAGCACCACCTAGCTGCTCCAACTAATGATGTGAGGACCAGAGTATATCTATTATATTATGATTATGCCTAGATCATATTTGTTATCTTATATCTAAGGGTTCTTCTATCTTTAGGGACTGTGATTCTAAGAATCGGACGTTGGAATTGGCATGTAAAGTTGTGTGTTGTGATAGTTTTCCTGTATTGCTGATCACCCTCTCATCACCTTCCCAGCAGGAAACCTTTTATCTCTGTAGCCTAGCATAGTGAGCACACAGCAGGTACTTGCCCATGATTGTTGTCACTGTTAGCTCTAGTGGGACTCACCAAACTAGCCAGCACAAGGCCTAAGTCTGCATCTCATCCCTGCCATTTATTAGCAGTGCGTCTTGTGAGAAGACTGCTGCTGCTGACCTGCCTCACGAGGCTGTCACAAAGATCCAGTTAGATCATGTATGGAATGCGAGGTGATAATGCTGGTGCTGCTGGTGCTGGTGCCGAGGACAACAGGAGTAGAGTGTGCAGAGGATTGCAGTGAGCTCTAAAAAAGGGAAAAAGCAATTTTCTTGTGGAAAATAGTAATAATCGATTTCTTAATCTCTCAGAATCTGCAATTTCATCAGTGTGGGTACTTCATCAACAGGGATCATTAGCCTCTGTGATGTAGTGAATGGCCTCAGAGAATTGATATAATTGAAAAATTTATCACTTCGCAGTCTATCTGGGACTAAGCCTTTTTGTGTTTAGCTGGTCCAGCCCTTGACTGTATTTAGTCTGTCACTGTAGGGTTTGTGACAGTCTTATGATAAGGAGCCTCTCTGAACTGACCCACATTGGTCCCTGAATGACAGGCAGCCATGCTTACATGAAACCTTTCTGGCTGGGTAGGACCTGTCAGGCTTTGCATCCTGTTGCCATAGCCTTTGAGAACCCAAGAGCGCTTCCATACAACAATGAGCCATTAGAGTAGAACTTTAGTGAAGGAGGAATAGATTTACAGATGCTTAGCAGGGGCAGAGACTTTGCCAGAGACCGGGGGATTCATGATTAGTAAGGAGATCCCAGTCCAGAAAGGGGATACAGCACATATACAAGTGATTGTGATCAATGTTTAATGAGATAAGTGAATTTCAGAGGAGAAGATGCACTTTACCAGGAGCTGTCCAAGAAGGATCATTTCTCTTTTATGGGACTGGGTCTCACAGAATCAGCGTCCCTCTAATCTAGCCTGTATCTGAGAAAGAATCCCCGCTCTAACTTACCCAGCAAGCACCCCTCCAGCCCCTGCTGGGTCACCTCCAGTGAGAAGGACCATCACTGCACTTTGGAGAACTCTAAAATGTTAGGAAGCTTTTCTTTACATCTGGTCAATCAGTAAACATTGATTCAGTGCCTGCCACATGCCAGGGGGTTCTAGGGGGTAGAAAAAGAGGCACCCCTACAGCCCAAAGAGAGAAGCCTAAATTTGTTCCTTTGCTACTTCCACATATCGCTCTTAGGTTTGCTTTCTGCTACAAAAGTTGGGGCAAAGCAGACCGAGTTTAACCCCTCTTGAAGACAGCTACCATCCCTCATCTTCCCCCTCCCCCCCAAGGGGTCTCTTCAGTTTGGACATTTCCTTTTTCTTCACCTGATCTCCATAGCATCATAGATTTGTAGACTTGGGCCTGGAAGGGAGCATGAAAGTCATTGAATTCACCCCCTCAGGGAAGTTGAGTAACTTGACAGAGGTCATAGAGATGCAAGCAGCAGTTTCAGGATTTGAACCCAGGCCCTCTGATTTCAGAGCTCTTATCATTGTACCATGGCACTTCATCAAGCATGAAATTGAAGTCTTTAGCTTATCAGCGTCTAAAATGTGGTATCCAGAATTAAATGCTGTGTTCTAAATGTGCTTAGACCAGGGTACTAGTACAGTGGGACTTGGTCCTCCTCCCTCCTTTGTGCTGACGCTAGAATTCTTTTGATATAGCTTAGAGATCTCAGTATCTTTCTTGGCTGCTGTGTCCCACTGCTATCTCATTGAGCTTATAGTCCACTAAAACTCTGAGATCTTCAGAGAACCGTCTTCTCCATCTTGAACAATTCTTTACATTATCCTCATCCTCATCATAGCTAGCATTTATATTGCACATTGCAAAAGCATTTTAGAAATACCTAATTTTATTCCCACAAAAACCTTGAGGGGTAGGTTCTACAATCCCATTTTACAGATGAGGAAACTAAAGCCAAAATTAAGTGACTTGTGTAGGGCCTCAAAAGTGAAGCCAAATTTGAACTCCGGTCTTGCAGATTTCATTTCTAGCACTCTATCCACTGTGGCATCTTGCTGGCATGAGGCTTTACATTTATTTCCTTCAAATTTCCTCAGATATGGTTCCATGGTTTCATCTCTCAAATATTTTTGAATTCTGGCTCTTTCATCCAGTGTCAGGCTGGAACAATGGGTCAAAGCTTACATGATAAAATCTAATGGGGATAAGTATAGTCTTACATGGGTATAAAAAATAATCTTCCTTCACTAGTGCAAGATGAGGGGGTGCTACAGAACAGTGCATCTAAAAAAGATTTGGGGGTTCAGTAGACTGTAAGCTTAACTTGAGCCATTATGACACAAGGGCTCAGTTTTGTATCATCTGCAGATTTCACAAATAGCTTTTGATAAAAATGTTAAACAGCATGGGGACAAGCCCTGAGAGATACACCTGGAACATTCCATTGGAGACTGCCTGCTTAGGTGACATGGAACCATTAATAGCTACTTTTTTGGGTCTGGGTATTGAACTTGTTCTGAATTCTTCTCGCCTGTCTCTTTCCGTCTTTTCAAAAAGAATAACATGTATCAAATGCTTTCCTAAAATCTAGATAAACTCTATGTGTAGGATAACCATTTTACAAAGTTAGTAATCTTGTCACTGAAAAGAATGAATAAAACCTCTTTTTGATGAAACCATTGTGGCCTTCTGTGATCACTGCATCCTTTTCTAGATATTTACTAGCCATCCATTTAGTAATATATTGTAGCCTTTTCCTTAGGAATTGAAGTTCACTGACCTATACTTTCAAAAGTTCCTTCTCTTTCAAAAAATCTGGACATTTTGTCCTGTGGTATCTCATTCTCTAGTCCTTCAGAAATCACAAACAGTGACTCAGCAGTCATGTATCCCATGTGAGCCAGGTGACTTGAATCTACTGAGGACAGCTAGGTGCTCAACTCTTTGTGGTTATCAAGTCCCATTTTTTCCTGTCCTTTCCAGTATAAAGATCATTTAGAGAAAACAGAAAGAAAATAAGAGTTCTGTCACTCTGCCTTACCAGTGTGGTCAATTATCACTTAGCATCCACCATAAACAATGGTGAACCCCTTCTTTTCCTCAGTATAGCTGAGGAAATGGAAGCCACTTTGTTATCTATAACATTATTATCCTCACCAGCCTCAGCTCATTTTGCTGAGTGTTAGTACTCCTGATACCCTTTTTAGAGGACTATGCCATGCTTTCATAGTCATTGTCCATTATCTGCCCACGTGTCTGTCTCTGTGCGTGTCTTTTAAAGATCTTAAGTTGATGATTTAGTTCCCTGCATTGGGAAAGGTTAGGCGGTGGCATTTGAGTTAGATATTAACAGATGAGTAGGATTTCAGTAGACTGAGTTGGGGCTTGTTATTTCTGGGAGTAGGGAATTGAATGCAGAAAGGTATGAGACTAAGACAGTATGGGAATGTCCGTCAATTGAGGAATGATGGAAGAAGCTGTGCTTCATGATTGTGGTGGAATGGTCTTGCGCTATAGGAAATGACAAACAGGATGATCCCAGAAAAACCCGGAAAGACTCATGAACATCGATGTATAGTGAAGTGAGCAGAGCATAGTGACAGCAGTATTATTCAATGAGCAATTGCGAATGACTTAACTACTCTCAGCAATGCAATGATCCAAGACAATCCCAAGGAACTAATGAGGAAGCTTACTATGTACCCCCATAGAAAGAACTGATAAAAAGAACACTTGTGGATTGTACATATATAACCTAGTTGCGATCTTGTTGGGGGGGGAGGGAAAGGGAGGGAGGGAGAAAAATTTGGAACTCTAAGTTTTATGAAAATGAATGTTGAAAACTACCCTTACATGTAACTGGAAAAGATAAAATAAATGTTTGTTGCTTTAAAAAAAAAAAAAAGACAGTATGGAAGAATCCAGGGGATGCTGTTTGGCTCCAGTATAAGGTTGCAAAGGTAAAGTAAGTTCAGCTTGTGGCAGCAGAATGCAGGGCTGAGTTAGAACTTCAGTGCATAATGAGGAGTCCTAATTCGGGCCCCCACTGACCACGTAATTCTGAGCAAGGAGGGGGCCCCATGTAGGAGTTGTGGAGGAGAGGCTTTTCCCAAGGAGAGTTCCCTATCTCAGTGACTCACACAGTTCCACTCATCCCTTCTTTTCCTTCTTCACCCCTCAGTCCACCTGGATGAGGAGGAATTGAAAGACTTTGCACAGAAACATGACCATCTGCTCCAGATAGTCATGGTGTGAAGAACAGATTGGAGAGGGGAGACGAGAGGCCAAATCCTCAGTATTCCAGATGTAAGGTAATAAAGGTCTTTACAGCATGGTGGCACTGAGTCTAGAAAGGAGGGCCTTGATACAGGAGACTAAGGCAGAATCATTAGGCCTTGGCATTGCTTGGACGTGGAGGTGAGGGAATATCGATCAATGAGGAGGAGGAGGGAGAAAGGCTGCCTGCAGGGGGACCATCTTCCCTCTGGTCTCAGCCTCTTGATGTAGCCTTAGATTGCATTAACTATTTGGGCCCTTGTGTCAGTCACAGTGGCTCACGTTAAGCTTATAGTCTACTGAACCCCCAAATCTTGTTTAGATGCACTGTTCTGTAGCTCCCCCCCATCTTGCACTAGTGAAGGATGATGTTTTTTAAAACCCATGTAAGACTATACTTATCCACTGTGAGGGCCAAAATTTGATATATGGAGCGTTATTTGGGTGACTCGCCTTAATATTGGGGTCCCGGAAATATGAGGGACCTTTTAGGTTCTCCCTCTGCTCTGAACTGCCGTTTTTAGCTATTTCTCCCAGGCCAATAAGAAAAGAGCCTCTAAGCTTTCGTTCACAAAAGGATCAGATTTTATTACTTGGGAATTAATTAAACAACATAAGTGAAACTAATAAAAATCAAAGATAAGGAAATAGGAAAATGGAAATACAGATAGATAGTCTTAACTCTAAGCTTAACCTATTCACTGTCCAGACTGTTTCCAATTAATCTTGTTCAAAGGAATTTAGGGTTTTCCATAATTAACTCACCAACCCCGGACAGTTTATAGTTGCTCACACCACGCTGAGACAGAACAAATACGCGCCACTGCAAGGGGAGTTGCCAGACAGAGAGACCCTGAGAGCAAGCTTGCATTCTGGAAGCAGCCCTCCACCTCCCTTCAGGGAGCGTTCAATCTTTCCTTCCCCAAAAGGGGATGTCCTTCGAAAACTGCCTATGGAGAGTTCTCCTTCTCTGTTCAGTAGCATAGGTAACCTTGAGGTGGGCCAGGTGTGGCCCCTCCCAAATGAGTTAGCTAAAAACTGGAATCTTTACCACAAATTTTACCACACCCCATTAGATTTTATCATCTAAGCTTTGACCCATTGTTCCAGCCTGTCACAATCATTGTGGATCTGGAGTCTTGTCCAACATCTTAGCTATCCCCCTAGGCTTTGGATTATCAGCAAATTATATAAGCATGTAACGTATACCCTTATCCAAACCAGAGATATATTAAACAACAGAGTCACTGAGAAACAGCTGGGACATTTCACTAGAGACTTCCTTCCCTACGTTTTCCTGAGGGCTCATATTTGTGGTGTTACTGTTTGAAGCTATATGAGTAAATGAGATTGCTAAGGAAGAGTGGATGAGAGCTAAGGTGACAGCCTTGGGGAAACCTACCATTAGGAGGCAGAATGAGAGAAAGGAAGAGCCAGTGAAGTGCACAGAAGGGTCACTTGGAGAGAGGATGAGAACCCAGAGAGCCAAGGGAGGCCAAAGCACAAGGATGCCCAGTTTTGTAGAGATGTCAAGGAGGTTTTGGCTTAAGGAAGGTAATAGATTTGGCAGTCAATTGTGACCTTTGAGAAGGCAGTTTCAGGAGAGTGGTGGGGATGAAAGCAAGATTGCAACGAAGGAGGCACAGATGACTTTTTTTTTTAAGTAGAGAGAAAGGGAAATAGTCCAAGATGTTAGTAAGGACTGAGGAAAACTTTAGTGGGTTCAAGAGACCTGGTTTTTTTGTACATAGATGAGAAGGAACCTTTGGTGAGGATGGGATTGTAGATGCATGAAAGAATGGATAATTGATGGAAGAGGATGAGACCCAGGGTGCAGATAGAGGAGATTGGCTTTCCTTTGAGAATAGAGGAGAGGGAGAAGAGAAGGAGGTGAAAATGGGTAATATTTCAGATGTGGAGGAGGGGAATGTGTATCACCTATACTACATAAAACGATTTACAATGTTAAGAGTTGCTGCTGAGAGTATATTCTGATTAATGTTATACATTTTAAAATCTGGAAATCTTATAAATGCTTATATTTGTTTTACAGTCTGTTTTGTTGTTTTTTGAAAGAGAAAAAAAAGCCTGCTTCTGAAATCTGGTGGTTAATTCTTTCACCAAGGAAAGATTAAATTTGATGTGTATATTACTTGAAATTGGTTAGGGGCCAGTAGTGTCCTTAATTTCCATAATTGGAATCTCTTGTGAAAGTACTGGGAATTGTAATTAATAAAAGTTCTAGAAGATAATCCATTAGGGTACTTTGAAATCATAATTAATGAAAGCTGGGATGCTAAGAGTTTTAGATAAGGCTGAAGACATGTTCTGTCTCCTGACCAGTTGATTGTCAGTAATAAATGAGGGTTCTTTAATTTCCTTTACTTACTATACTTTCTTATTCCCCGTGTTTCATCATCCATCCACATGTATCAACACCTGAGCTTTATGAGATGATTGTGGGTTCAGAAAGTAAGAGCAGCAAGAAAAACTTACAAGCAGAGCCCCGCTAATTCAACTTACCAAAGCCAGCTAATACTTCCAAAATACAAGTGAAGCTATTAGAGAATAATGTGCATGTTAAAATAATTGCTTCTTTCCAATGTAGGACACTGTGGCACATGTGTATTTGGGTTAAGGATTCATATCTAGTATTTGTAGATTTTTGCTTTTCTATGAGACTGAAGTGACTGCATAGTTATATTGGGTTTTGAATTTGTGGTTGCTTTTAGCAGTATTTTGTTAGTATTTTCTGAGAAGCTAATGTAGCATTTGTAAATGTTTGCTTATATGTAGGTGATAGCAGCTATCATATATGTATATGTGCAGACATATGTGTAGATAGAATTATGTTAGGATTTAAATTTATTATTTCTTTGGGGAAAGTGCTTTAAATAATCATTTTTTATTGGTTTCCAGAGAAACTCACGAGGGATTGGCATCTCCCTTGAGTCTGGGGGAAAATATTAAACTCCGTTTCTTTTTTCTCTCATAATGACAGGTTAATAGGCATGACTCAATGATATAGTTTATTTCTATTAATAATATATTAGTGTTTGAAGCCACATAGTGATGAAAAAGAGTTTTAGAACGTTGGAGGTCAAGCTCTAATCCAGAGCTGGACGTCATCCAGTCCAGTTCCCTCGTTTTATAGATGAGGGAGCAGGATGAGAAGGGTTAAGCAGCTTGTCCAGGTGCTCTCAGGCCGTCAGTGACAAGGTCCAGTGAGAACTTGGCAATCACTGATCCAAGGCCACTCACTGCCTCAGGCTGCACATCTTATAGTGGTGCTCTCTTGATGAGTGACATAACAACTTTTTATTGTGATAAAGAACACTATTAGGATGTCTTAGAAGTGATTTTACTGAATGGAGAGTGATAGTAGAGCCTAAAAAGGAGGTCACAGAGCACTCAAGAACTTTAGTAGAGGGGGCAATGATGCTGAGTCATGAGGGAGCCAAGATGCATCGAGTACACCGGATAGTCCTCTGTGGGCGATGTTCATCCTTGACTTCCATTTTGCAAAAACAGGTCAGGGAAGAAACACATGGCAAAGTGATTATTAAGTACTTTTTTCTTTAATAGTAGCATCAACGATATGTTATGTCATGGTCTGCAGCTTTCTGCAGATAACACTGTCCTAAAACCATTGGAGTCTCCCGTACCTATTCTAATGTAGTAGACATAACACTGAATTTTGAATCAGTTCTAGTTCTATTACCCCTTTAAGCCTTATGGTCTGGACTGGGCCTGACTGAGGCCAAAACTCTGATAGTTTAGGTTCAATATTTGTATAATGAAAATAACAACAAACCAACCCCATAGGATTGATTTAAGGATCAAATGAGAAGTATTAGAAGAATGGGGAATGGGGGGGGGGCAGCTAGGTGGTGCAGTGGATAAAGCAGTGGCCCTGGATTCAAGAGGACCTGAGTTCAAATCCGCCCTCAGACACTTGACACTTACTAGCTGTGTGACCCTGAGCAAATCACTTTACCCCCATTGCCTGGCAAAAAACAAAAAAACCCCAACAATAACAAAAAAAAAAAAAGAAGAATAGGGAAGGACTAGTATTCCAATTCCCACCATAAATGGGAAGAGAAGGGATTCTGCAAGCTACAGACCAAAGAACTTGATTTGTTAACAAACACAATTCTAGAATATATTTTAATAGAATCATTAATAAATGTCTGGAAAAGAAACTTGTGTCTAAAGAGCATGCCAGACTAACCTCATTCTATTTTATTGGCCATTATTGGATTGGAAGATCAGAAGGATTCTGTATATGTAGTTTGCCAAAAATTTACCAAAATAAAATTGAAAAAGTCTCTTGTTCTATTCTTATGGAAAAAATGGAGAAATATGGATTAGGTGAGATAATAGTATAGTTATATTTGGAACATGTTGAATGACTGTCCCCAAAGGGTGGTCATTAGTGGTTTGTTGGCACTTGCAAGTGAGTTTCTAGTACCCCAAGTATCTGCTTGTCCCTGTGCTAGTTGACATTTTTATCAATTAAAAGTAATAGATGGTATGCTTATCAAATTTGCAAGTAGCCCAGTGTGCAGTCAGCATGACATGTACAAACAGGACCATCTACAGGCCCCAAGGACATAAGATCTCCTCTATGACAGTGGAGAATATTTTTGGTTAGAATACCTTTGTTTAATGCCTTCCTTGATATTAATAATCTGTCATTCTTGTTTAACAGTGTTACCTTTCTGTTTGCATTTATCAGGTAGCCTATGATCTTAATATATGCATAAGAACAGAAGCCTTTTGCTTGTTTTGTAATCAGTGTGGTCTTATATAGAGAATTGTTTGGGAAAACCTACATATTTACTTCTCCTATTTTCATCAAGGATGTCTTCAATATGCATGTAACTAGATGATTATGATAAAGATTTTATAAAGATGAGAAATAAGACCTGATATTCCCTGGATTGCCTTTTTTTTGGTGTTAATATTACCTCTAATTTTTTTTCCCAATTCTTTTAATATATTCCCTTCTCTTCAAAACCTTGTAAAACATGACCTTAAAATTTCTTCAAAGTGACTTACCTGCCTGAGACTCCACTAGAGTAGACATCAACAATGTGTCAAAACTGCTATCACTTCTTCACTCTAATCTATGATTTTGATTCTAGTGATACACATTTTTTTTCTCTTTCCATTTTAACATGTGTAAATAGGCACATGTTGACAGCCTCAGCTCGGCCTTCCTCACTACACATGTGCAGTCCACTGCAGGCACATTTTGCCATTCCTGCCCCTTCTCTGACCTCACATAGGCTCTGCTCTGGTTCGTGCCCCTTACCACTGCTCAGCTGGGTTATTTCAGTCTTGGTCCCTTTGGTCTCACTGCCTCAAGTCTTTTGTGCTACCTCCTTCCTACTCACTAAACATCAGGGGCTCCTTAGGGGCTCCAAGGTAAAACGTGAACTCTGGCTTTAGGGTCCTTCGCACACCGAGCCCCTCATCTTTCCTGAGTCCCTGCACTCTGTGGTCTAGCCACACTGGCCTGCTCTCTGTCTTTTGCATGTCTCTGCCTTTGCACCAGCTCTTCCCCAGTCCTGGAAGATACTTCCTCTGCCTCGTTAAATCCCCTTCTTCCTCCAAGAAGCAGCCTGGGTACCAACTTCTACATGAGAAGTTGTCACCCCACCTGTACATGCTCTTCCTGGCCGACTGCCTGGCATGGATTGTGTGGTGCACACCTATTTATTTGTGTGTACCTATCTATGCGTGTGTGTACATGTTCTCTCTCTGGTAGGATGGCAACTCCTTGAGCAGATACTATTTCATTTTTCCTATTGATATTCCATTATGTAGTTCAGTGCCCAGCACATAATAGGAATTTAATAGATGAATATTTCGTGCTCCTTTTTAGGTTTCCTAGGAGTATACTTCAATTAATCAATTGGCAAATCAGTAATCATTTATTAAATTCCTATTATGTGCTGGCATTGAGCTAGGCAACAAAATAGAAATCCCTCCGAAATAGGCCCAAAGTAAAATATTTTGTAATGGATGAAAACCAAGACCTGATTCCCAAAGTCACTGCCCCTGCCATCATGACGCTTTTTCTTTTCTTTTTCCTTTAACTCAGAAAAGTATTTTGACTTGTTAACAACTGCCCGGGCACAATGGTGAGATACAAAAGAAAATGTACGAGGCTCTTGTGATCATGTGTACCTGTATGACTTTGGGCAAGTTATTTACTTCTGGGTCTCAGTTTTCTCATCTGGAAAATGAGGAAGTTGGAGTAGACGATATCTTAGTTTCCTTCTAGCTCCCAACCAATGACCTTTGACTTTTCCAAATTTTGTATATTACCCGACCTTTTTATATTTAACACGGTGTTTAATTCTATTTCCAACTCCTAAATTATGTAATACTGAAATACTGAATAACCCAAAGGTAAGTTAATTCTAATTATTCTTAGATTGCAAGACTAGAGAAGGATAAAGAAGAGGTACACAACCAGCTCCTTAACGTTGATCCCACAAAAGACAGCAAACGAGTGGAGAAGCTTGTCCGAGAAAAGGTCCAGTTGTGTCAAAAATTGAAAGGCTTGGAGGCTGAAGTAACTGAATTACGAGCCGAGAGAGAAAACTGTGGCATCCAGGCTGAAAATGTCCAGAGGATTCAGGTGCGCCAGCTGGCCGAGATGCAGACCGCCGTCAAGTCCCTGGAGGTATGTTGATTTTAATTGCTTCCCCGTAGGTTATACCATATGTGTTTAAAGCGTACTTGAACATGTCTTGCTTTGGAGAGCATCCGTGTTCAGTAAGCTCACAGATCTGTGCTGACGCATGTCTGGGTTCCCAAGTGTCCCTGTTGTGTTTAGATCTGAGTGAACTTACAGATTCAAAGGCAGCAGCTTTGCAGCGTTAGAGAGGGATTGCTGACTCTGTGTGAATCTACAAGGTCCACCCCTCTGGGGTGAATTTATGTTTCTCCTGCCACAGAGTATATTTGCTAAATCAGAAGAGATGATTTACTAAATGGTGCCCATAAAAACAGAAGTCCGTCCTCTGCAGTTGTTGGTTTATGCTGAGTGTCTCAGATACTTTAAAATCCAAAGTCCTGTTTCAGTAGAAGTGCCATATCTACATCTTTCAAACAGTCTCTGGGCAAAAGAAATAAAAGTTGCCCTTTTACTTACCTGCCCTCAGCTGGTCCCTTCTGTGTTTCCAGAGTCAGGTGGTTGCTGCTTAGGGGGGATTCTGTGCATCTAGATTCCATCTTGTCCGTGCCACCATTCCATGATGCTGCTTACTGCCGATTGGGTGCCCACTCATTATTGAGTTCAACTTTTTTTTTTTTTTAAGTGAGGCAATTGGGGTTAAGTGACTTGCCCAGGGTCACACAGCTAGTAAGTGTTAAGTGTCTGAGTCTGGATTTGAACTCAGGTATTCTACTCCTGACTCCAGGGCTGGTACTCTATCCACTGCCCCACCTAGCTGCCCCGCCCACTCATTATTGATTTGATGTTGTCTGGAATATCCAAAATCTTTTTCTTTTCCTTTTTTTTTTGGTGGGGCAATGAGGGTTAAGTGACTTGCCCAGGGTCACATAGCTAGTGTCAAGTATCTGAGGTTGGATTTGAACTCAGGTACTCCTGAATCCAGGGCTGGTACTTTATCCACTGCGCTATCTTGCTGCCCCCCAAATCTTTTTCAACTGGGGATAGATGTAGTGCTTGTGAAAAGTGGTGGAGATAGCAATGCGGGTAGGTGCCATTCTTAGTCTTGTAGAACTTTTAAATCTGGGCCTGCTTTGCCAGCAAACTGGTAAGAACATGGTGTCCATCTATCTTGCTTGTGAGTATTTGGCCACTGTAGATCTAGAAGAAACTACCGAAGTTCTCACTCCCCTCAAGATCTGTATCTGAGCTCATTCAACATGGTTTCTTTTTCTCTTCTCTCTACTCTCCGATCTTCTGTCCAATTCCTAAAGGATGGGTTGGATCATGTCAGCTCAGAGACTAGCAGCGATTCTTTATCCCTGGCGTGAGCACACAAAAGCTTCTCGGCTGCACTGTGTCCCATTTGGCTACCACCACCTACCTTTCCACCCTTATTTCACACTATTCTCTTTCACAAACCCTGGTTATCAGTCAAATTGGACTCCTAGCAATATTCAAAACTTAATCTTCTGCCTCCCACCTCATTGTATTCGCATAATTTTTCCCCCTTGTCTGGAGTACATTAACTCTTCATCTCTGCCTCAGAAGCTTTTCCTTCCTTCAAGGATCAGCTTAGGCACCATGTCTTCCAAGAAGCCGCCTCTGATGCCCAGATTGTTAGCATGAGGTCTCTTGCCTCAGTTTTCCTTGTAACATACCTATTTATGTGTATGTTGTATTCCCAGGTTGTAGGTATGATGCCTTGTCCATCGAGGTGCTAAATAAGTGTCTACTTACTTGATTTTTAAAGTGCTTTACCTTTTCCATTAATAGTCTCTTTTGTCTTCCTCCCAAAGTTCTCTCTCCATGGGAGAAATTAAAAAAAAAAAACCAACCCACCACCCTCATATAACAGGCAAAACAAAGCCCCCCATTGGCAGTGTCTAAAAATTATGTGTGTCCTTCTGCATTCTGTGAGTTTCTCATCTCTGTCAGGACATGGGTAGGTACCATACTCCATTTATCAACCAGTTCAACAAAAATGTATCCGTTAGGCAGCGACTGCGCACCAGGTACTGAACTGAGAAAAATATAAAACAGGTAAGTCACGGTCCTCCCCTCAGAACACGATCAGAGAAGCAGCCTTTCCTAACAGATCTTCCTCCTGAGTCCTGTGACTTCCTGTGCCAGGATGGCATGGTGAGGAAGCAGCCCCCTAGAGCTCTCACAAATTTCCCCTTCAAACCTACATAAAACTGCCTTTGAATCGTTCCAGGAGCAGGGGAACAGCCCAGGAGGAAGGGCCTGTCTTACCTGGGTGGGAGGGAAGTGAGGTCCAGGAGCAGCAGCAGCTTTTGGGCTCACAGCAGGGGGCCCGAAGCAGGGCTCTGAGCCTGGGGCAATCCACCAGTGAGGCTCCACCCACCTCCAAACCAGCAGCTCCTTGGGCAGCATAGCAGGGACCCTCACCAGGCACCCCAAAGCTAGCATAGATCACCAGGGAGGCTTTGACCCCACTGCTGACCAGTAGTGAAGCCCGGCCCAAGACTGGTCAACAGTAAATTGCCAACCCTGTGACCTCCCAGCAGACTGTTTCTAAGGCAAACCCGCAGCAGGGGACTCCAACCCTCAGCAGATCACAACAAAATTGCCCTTCCAGGACCTGATAGCAGAGTGACTGGTTACCATAGCAACCCAGCAACAGGGGAAGCCCCCCCCAACCAACACACACACACACACACACACACACACACACACACACACACACACAGGTCCTGCTAACAGTAACCCAGCAGCAGGTATCACCCCTGGGGCAGATCAACAAGATTACTTCTCCAGAGCCAGTCACCAGAAAGACTTTGTTAACGTTAATAACCCAGCAAAAGCAAGTGGCAAAGCTCTGAAGCCCAGTGAAAACCCCAGTAAGATCTAGAGCCTCAGCACAAAAACTTGGGATAGTTTAGGAATAGAGCCCAACTTGAATAAAAACATTAAGGCACCAAACAAAGGCACCAAAATGAGCAAAAAAAGTTTGACTATTGACAGTTACTACGGAGATAGGGAAAATCAAAGTATAAAGATAGAGAACAATAGTAACAAAATGGCTGCAGGTAAAGCTTCAAAGAAAAATGCAGATTGGTCTTAGGTCCAAAAAGAATTCCTGGAAGAGCTTAAAAAGGACTTTAAAAAGCAAATTAGAGAAGTAGAAGGGAAAGAAATAAAAGTAATGTAAGAGAACCATGAAGAAGAAATGCAAAAATTTACTGAGGAAAATAACTCCCTAAAATACAAATCTTCCTCCTCTTGTTTCTTCTTAGCTATGGCTGGGAACAGTTGCCATTGGGTGAAATTGCTTTCTCATTTGAATTTGTTTGTTGGATATATACTTTACCATTTGATCATTAAATGCCATTTGAAATACTTATTAGATACCTTTGAGGAATGAGATATACTAAGGAAGTTAATTTTCAGTATATCTGAATGAAGCTTACCCATTAGAGGACCTCAGTTTTGTTTTTAACAGTTATGTGTGAAAGATTTCTAAAATATATTACTACTTTCTTAAACAGAGCATACCAGGGGTGGCTAGGTGGCACAGTGGATAAAGCACCAGCCCTGGATTCAGGAGTTCCTGAGTTCAAATCTGGCCTCAGACACTTGACACTTACTAGCTGTGTGACCTTGAGCAAGACACTTAACCCCCATTGCCCCACCAAAAAACCCAAAAAACCCAGAGCATACCAGACATAAGGGTTCCAGTCCTGTCTCATCTGCTCTCACCTTATGAAAGTTACTTTCTGTCTTGGGATCTCCCCCCCCCCCAATATCTTTAAATTGATTGATTGATTGATTGATTGATTGATTGATTGATTGATTGATTTCGGGGCAATGAGGGTTAAGTGACTTGCCCAGGGTCACACAGCTAGTAAGTGTCAAGTGTCTGAGGTTGGATTTGAACTCAGGTCCTCCTGAATCTAGGGCCGGTGATTTATCCACTGCACCACCTAGCTGCCCCCCTCCCCCTCATATCTTTAAAATGAGAGAATTGAGCTAGATTATCTCTCAAGTACACTTTCAGCTCCAATTCCTTTGGACCTTCCAATAATCTAGTCATTTCTTGGTGACTTTTCTTTGTATGTATCATTTTGACAAAAAGAACAATGAACTTGGAGCCAAAAGGTAGATTCTAGAACTAGGCCACTGGCAAATCACTCACCTCTTCTTTTTTTAAAAAAAATTAATAAAGTATTTTTTTTTCTGTTACATGTAAAGATAGTTCTCAACTTTTGTTTATACAAGCTTTACAATTTCAGATTTTTCTCCCTCCCTCCCCCCTTCCCTAGACAGCAGGTAATCTGATATAGGTTTTATATATATATATATATATATATGTATATACACACACATAATAACATTAATCCTATTTCTGCATTAATCCTGTTATAAGAGAAAAAATCAGAGCAAGGATGAAAAACCTCAAAATAGAAAAAAACAACAGCATCAAAAACAAAAGAAATAGTATGGTTCAATCAGCATCTATACTCCTCAGTTCTTTTTTTTTTTTTCCCTTGGATTTGGAGATCCTCTTCTATCATGAGTTCCCTGGAACTCTTCTGTACCGTTGCATTGGTGAGAAGAATATAGTCCATCACAGTAGATCAACACTCAATGTTGATGATACTGTGTACAATGTTCTTCTGGTTCTGCTCATCTCACTCATCATCAGCTCACGCAAGACCCTCCAGGTTTCTCTGAACTCCTGCTCATCATTTCTTACAGCACAATAGTATTCCATTGTATTCGTATACCACAACTTGTCCAGCCATTCCCCAGTGGATGGGCACCCCCTCAACTTCCAATTCCTTGCCACCACGTAAAGAGCAGCTATAAATATTTTTGTACATGTGGGTCCCTTTCCCCCCCACTCACCTCTTCTAAGTCTCAGTTTCTTTAACTATGAAATGGGTGGTGGTTAAACTACCTACCTTATGAGGTTGTTTTGGGCACATTCCTTTGTAAACTGTACAGCTAGAAATGAGTTATTCTTGGGGTATGAAACAGCCAAATTGTAAGAAACTGTCCTCTGTTACTTGAGAGAGATGTAAAGTCTCTTTGCCTTTATATTTAAAAAGAATCCCTAAAGCCCCAGCTGCTTTGCTTTTTGTCTGCTTTTTATACTTTACCCTTATTTCAGGATTTTAGCTCCTGTTTTTTATTACCTTTTTTCCCTGACCCCTTTCTCACTTGCTGCTTCTCGTCTGCTGTGGGTTTCTAAACCATGTAACAAAGTTTATAGGGATTCTCTGTAAACTAAAAATGAAGCATCTTTGAGTGAGGACCTAAGCATTGCACTGTTGGTCTTTGAAACATTTATTTTGATTGCTCAGCAATCTCCTCCAGTGTGGACAAGTTATTGGCTGGGATTTGGATGGGTGTGATGCTGTTTTAGTGTGATAAGGAAGCCTTATCTCTTGATTTCTGGTGTGTGTGTTTGTGTGAGTGTGCACACATTTGCTTGAGAAAAGCTTTTGCAGTATTAATATGTTTGTTAACTTAGACGTTTTGGTATTTGTCTGTATATACCAACACACATTCTTCAGTTAGATTTTTTGTATTTCAGATTAGTTATAAGAAAGGAATAAAGATTAAACCTTAAAATGTAATTTTGTTTTAACTAAAGGCAGAAAAACAGTCAGCCAAACTTCAGTATGATCGAGTGGAAAAAGAGCTGCAATCAACTAATGAGCAAAACACCCTTCTAATGAGTAAACTGCACAAGGCTGAGCGAGAAATCACTGCTTTGACCAGTAAAGTAAGAGCTCTAGTTCATTCTAAAATGTACTTTAAGCAGATCTTTTCAGACAGAAGAAAGTCATTCATCTGTCTTTGAATTGCTCTGTGAAGATGCAAATGCAGTAAAAAAAAAAAACCAACAAAAACCCTTTTGCTGCTATAGAATAGAAAAGTGATCTTTGTAAATAGAACAGTATATAGTGTGTTGTAAGCAAGCTTCATTTACGTTCCCTGTTCTCTGCACATATTTTTATTGTTTCAAATGATATAATGGCTTAAGTACCTTGTGAACAATTTTCAGACAGAAGTTTTCTACTTATTTGTAAAATATGCTTTGAGATATAAAAACAAAAAAAATGTCTTACTGTGAAGCTTTTTTCTCCTCAAAATAATCTTCTCTCAACAAATATATGAATAATATAAAGAGTACAAAGGTAAGATTAGACATACATGCCTGAAACGTGAAAGAATAATTGGGGATTAGGCATCTCATGATAAAAGCATAGAATTGCAGAATTCGAAGGGCCAGCCGTGAACAAGAATCCCCTTTACCATATCCAAGGCAGAGGTGAGACAGTGGGAAAACTGCTGGATTTCCGTTAGAGGACCTGTCTGAATCTCAGCTCTTCTACTTTAACAAATTTAATTTTTGCTTCAGTTTGCTTGTCTGTAAAATTAAAGGTTTGGACTAGATCAGAGGGTCAAAACAGCAGGGACATTCAGCCCACAATACTGCAGAACCAGATTAAAATATAATTGGGGAATATTTAACAAAATAAATAAAAATACAGTAGAACAGAGACAATGTTTAAATGTGACTTTCTAAGTCAATATGTATTACCCAGGAATCCTTATGTATGGTTTAAAGGTCCCTATTTTTATTTGAGATTGACACCACTTAGATGATCTAAGATCCCCTATAGCTTTCTGTTATTATTAGGAAGATTTTCTTTTCATTGTGCCACATCTACCTCTCCGCAGCTATCGTGTTTTCTTTCCATACTTTTTTCTCCTGACCCATTCACAAGCCTTTTCATTTCTGCACACTGAACATCCTTATTTCCTTAAAGAGATGCTGATATGGTCTTTTCTCTGGTTCCTTTCTTCTCTTGGGCATCATCCTCTTTTGGACATAGTCCAAATTGTCAGTGTATTTCCTAATGGGGGCCCAGCACTGAACACAAGGGTGTCTGACCAGGCAGAGTACAGCAGGACTGTTAACTACCTTGTTTTTTATTCTCTATCTCTGATACAACCTAAGACAGTATTAGCAATCTTGGTGGGCCATTATCATACTATTGAGTCATTGAGTTTGCAATCCATTAAAAACTTTTAGCTCTTTTTTTCAAGTCCTGGTTTGTTTTTTTATTCTAGATTTAACAAACACCAAATAAAATGAGAATTTCCATATACAGGTAGAACAGAAAGAAGATTATATATGAAACCAGGAATTTCTGTTACATACAGTTTTGTTACATACAACTTGCTGAGGAACTGTTGGTTATTCCCCTATCATCCAAAATTTTAGCAGTCTCTCTCAGCTCAATATAATCTTCAAATTTGATAAGTATATCATCTTTGCCTTTCACGTTACTGATAGAAGTATTGAACATCACATGGCTAAATACAGTTCTCCTTTTTATTCTACCAAAGATAATTTTCCATTGATCTGTTTGTTATTGAATGCTCTTTGAGTCCACTTATTCAAATAGTTTCAGATACACTTAGCTACACTATCTTCTAGGCTATATATATCTTCATTTTGTACAAAGGACAGAATGAAAAACTGTCAGATGCCCTGATGAAATCTCCTTCATCTCTCAGTATAATAATTGCCACTCTGACCTATTCTTGATGAAACCAAACCGTGTGGTATCTTTGGTGATCATCACTTCCTTTTTGTAAATGCTTATAAGTAAAACAAATTCCTGTGTCAAAGGGTAGAATGTAAAAAGAAGTTTTAAAAGAATCAAAACCTTGAAAACACTGCTTCAGTTACAGAAAATTTGTGCAGCAAATTCTTATTCTTCCACCATGTTCTTCCGAAGAGGGAGGTTAGGGGCCAAAGAGAAAAAAGCACAAGATGAGAGGATTGAAAAAAATACAACAGTAATAATTTTTACTTTGAATGTGAATGGGATGAACTCACCCATAAAATAGAAGATAGAAAAATGAATTAGAATGCAGAATCCAGTGATGTTTTTTATGAGAAAGCTACTTGAAGTATAAATATTCCCTGGGTGTGGGTGGTGCATGCCTATAATCTCAGCTACAAAGGAAGGCTTGAGGTTGATGGATCTCTTGAGCATAGTAGTTCTAAATTCTCGGTGGGTTGTGCCAATTGGCTGTCTACCCAAAGTTCAGGATTAATATGGTGAGCTGTCAGTGGGGTAGAGAAGGGAGGGAGTTGAACATGGTTGTCTAAGGCAAAGCTTCTTAAACTGTGGGTCGAAACCCTATATGTGGTCATGTAACTGAATGTGGGGGTTGTGAAAATTTTAGCAACAGGAAAAGGTTGTGTATACCTATTTTATATACCTTTATACCCCCGGGTGCATATACATACCCAGGGTCACATAAAAATTTCTTGGGTGAAAAGTGGAAAAAGTTTAAGAAGCCCTGGTCTAAGGAGGGATGAATTTGCCACAGTCAGAAACAGAATTGGCCAAAGGTCCTGGGTCAATCTATAGTGACACCAGTCAGTAGTGAGTAGCTATACTTCTCTACTGTATTAGAGTAGTATTTCTAGCCTGGGTGAGATAGGGAAATGACTTAAAAAATTAAAAGATACAGAAAGATTCACAGAAAGTTAAAATAAGGGGTGAGAACAAAATCTTTTATGCTTCAACTTAACTGAAAAAAGCAGGGATAGCAGTCATGATTTCAGACAAGGCAACAGTAAAAATAGACATGATGGGAAAAGATTAAAAGGGAAAACCACATTATACTAAAGGCATCATAGTTGACAAACTATTACATGTACTTAATATATATTTACTGAGTATCATAATATTTAAATACTTAAAGGAAAAGTTAATCCAATTTTCAAAGAGAAATTACAAAATTATAATAATGGGGGACCACAGTGTGCCCCTTTCAGTTATCACAAAAAGATAAATAAGAAAAAAAGTGAAGGACCAGAATAGAACTTGAGAAAAATTAGATATGATAGACCTTTAGCATATGCTAAATGGAAACAGAAAGACATTTTTACATTCTTAGCCAGGTGCGTTGCCTTTACAAGAATTGACCATGAATTGGGGCACAAACCTCACAAATAAATGCAGAAAAGCAGAAGTGTTAAACACATCCTTTACAGACCATTATGCAATAAAATTCTATTTGGCAAAGAGCTTTTGAGGAAAGAATTAGAATTTAATTGGAGATTAGATAAAATATACGTAACTCACCATTGATAGAAAAAAAGCTCAATATATGCACATATACCAAGTTCAAAGTGCACTTCCTTTTTTAAAAAAAAAAAAAACTGTTATTCCCGGAGTCAGACACTATGATTGAGAACTTAATGTTTCTCTCTATAGAATGTTTTATATGGGATCACATTTGATAAGCCATTTCTCGTCACAAGGATACAAAATCTATTTTAAAATCCAACAAATGTTTACCCAAATTTCATTGACTTAGATATCAAACACGCCCAGGTGTTCCTTTGCATTGCAAACAACTATTTGTTAAAATTGGAAAATGTCGACAACTTCAAGTTGTAAAGAAAACTGTGAACGATGTTTTTGAAATATTATTTAAAATCTTAACTTCTTAATACATTTTTCTTCTATAAAAGCATTCCAATCTAGCCTTAGGGACCAGGACTGTTCTCTCCCTGTACTGATCAATTTATTTTGTGCAGTCATTTTCAATAACTCATTTAGATATAAGGTGATCAGTGTCCCCTTCAAATCTCCATGAAGCCAATCAGCTCTTTATACTGTCTGTCAGTGGACAGAAGGAGCTAGAATGAATAACTGTAAATGTCTCTAGTCCGCTTGTTTGCTAATGGGGAGAGGAAACACTGAAAGGGATATAGCTCAAGGAGAGAGAACGGATGGGAAGTCTACAGGCCACAGATTCCTCATGTGAAAAGACTTCTGCACCTCCCTTAGGAGAGACTTGGGGTTGGGCATGTGGGGGCAGATGCTGGGGTGCAGTGGGCTCGTTTGTGTAGGCACTGATTTTGCAAAGGTCCCCTTCTTCCTTGTCCATAGACTTGTATTCGAGGGGCAAAAGAAGGTACTGTAGTTTCTTATTCGATTTCTTGATCATTCTGTTTGGTGTGAATTTCAGATTTTTGCTAGAGTAGGTATAGGAGATCTGGGTCCCCTGCTTTTGTTCAGGCAGCTGTCTCTGCTACACGTTAGCATGGGTGTCATCAAGCTGCTCCTTTTTTTTTTTTTTGCTCCTTCATTCTTAATGCACAGGGGTTAATACTATTTTTGAGTGGCCTCATCCTAGCAGCTTTTGGAAACAGCCACAGTGACTCACTGAGTCCTTCTACCTTTTCTCATTTCTTCTAAGCCACCATTTTATTTAACTTTCCTTATTGGAGCAGCCAAGATCTTTAATGGCAGGCATCCCTTTTCTCCATCGAGGTTCTACCATCGCTAGTTCTGTCCCTCCTTGTCTTTAACACTCCTCTGATTGGTTTACAGGTACCCACTTGCTCTCAGAAAGGTCTGAAGATAAAAGTGTACTTAGTGTTCTCCTCCCTGGCTTTCACATTTTGCAGATGTAAGGGATTTAATAGGAGGCACAGAATCTGAAGTTCATAGCCCTTATTGAACAGCTGAGAACTTAGTTAGGGATTCTCATTTTAATAGAGAGAGCATTAGACTTGGAAGGATTGGGTTAAAGTCTTTGCTTCGTCACATGTTAGCTTTGTGACTTTGATTAAATCCTCATTGAGCAGGAGCCTCCTCATGTATGAAATGGGGATAATAATACTTAGTTGCCATCAAGCAATTTTGAAAATCAGAGGACATTATATAGGTTTACTCACACACACACACACAAATGTACTCTACAAATCCAAGGTGATATTACCTTTATATACATTACTGATTTAACTGAGTGTAATCATATAAGAAACAGGTGAAATAGAAGAATGAAGAAAATTAAAGAATTTAAAAAATGCAATCTGTTCAGCACAGTCATTTAGTGTAGAAAAGAGATGATTGAAGGATGACTCAATAATGGACTTCATTATTATGTATTTGTTATACAGAGAATGTTGGTACAATAGAACACACAAGTGTTTAACTGTTTAATCTGGAGAGATTGAAGCTAGAAAGAAATATTTCATAATGAGTATAGTTAAGCCATGGCTTTGTTTGGTGAGGAAATGTTTTAGATTTTCTTCAGCTTTAAAATGACATAGATTTAAATGACAGACTCTTGGATCTTATGAACTGGGTGAATTCACTTAGGTGACCTCCTAACATGGGATTAGTTGAAACTCTATCAGAGAGAAATGTAGTACATTGTTCTTAGCCAGAGCCTAGTCTCATCAGCAGCTTTGTGAGAGGATGTATATGTGTAAGAAAACAGCTAGTAATTTTGCTTTCAAATTACCAACAGGTTGAAGAGCTTAAACATTCAAACAAATTAGAAATAGCAGATATTAAACTGGAGGCAGCAAGAGCTAAGAGTGAAATAGAAAGAGAAAGGAACAAGATTCAAAGTCAAGTGGATGGTAAGTATTTCCTGTGATTTTTGCTGTTACTTACAGGTGCTAAATCAGGTTTCCACTTAATTGGCTTATACCTCCATTGGTAGATCTAGAGTATTCAAATTATGTTGCTTTGTTTTTATTTGTACCAAAATCCAGTTTCATAACATTTTGCATGAATGTTGGGATTTTGTACTACATTACAATATCTAGATGATTTGATTGTAAATGCTTCAAATTAGGTTCTACACCTTTTTTGTTTTATCATCTTAAACTTATTTGGAGGCTATGGTCATGCCTCATTTTTTTCTATCCTCACTATTCCATGATCTCTTTGATTTTTTCACGTAAAGATTGAACTTGGTACTTAAGAACTATGATAGGACTTTTCAATGCTCTTGAATTTTTCTCCACTTCATGGTAAATGAGATACTCCTTAGTCCCATTGTTTGATTAGCCAATAGGATCAGTTATATCAAATATATTAAAATAAGTGGCATTTTGCCCTCTACCGACCTCCATGCGTTTTTCTCCCTTTCCCTTCAGTCAACAGTCCTGGCACCCGGATGTGGTGAGATCACTGGGGACTAGAGCGTCCTCCAGGTTGGGCAGGAGCCAGCTTAGAATAGCTCAATTGTTAAATTTTCAGCGTGAGCATGTTTACCTTGAAGACGGGCCAGTGCTATAAATCAGGGATTGATTTATCATTTCGTTGATTGTCCAGACTTAAGAAAGTGATGGAGAAAGTGTAATAACGACAAGTCAAACGAAAACTGTGGTGGCATCCCTTAAATTTACCAGCATGCTTCCTGGCTGTCCTGTAGGACCCTGCATTTGGCACCAGGTCCTTGCTGCTCTGAGGTCCGTACTCCAGTCAGTCTGTGGCAGTTCTTTAGGAGTCCACTTGATCGGAGATAGATTTCCAATTTTAGGCTGAGGACCATTTCAGTCTCCCCAAGTGCTTTAGGCCCTGTCTAAAGTATTGTTTCTGAATTCTTTGGACATGACCATCATGGATCATTTCATTGAACTGGCTTGGGTGAATGGTTTGTGTCCTTTACCTCTACTTAATATTGAGCTGTGGTCACTAGTTAAGTTTTCTCCAGGTTCTTTTCTCAGTCCTGTGTGTTGTTGTATTAAATATTAATGTGCCTGTATTTTTCCACTTGTGAAATAGGATATTTGTCTTTTTAAGAAAATTATGAAGATTAAGTTATAGAGTTTCTGTTTGGGAAAGTATTGGGGAATTCACAGACAGTGTAATTTCTTTTCTCATTATAGTCATTAGGCAAGAAATGGTTCTTTTTTTTTAATCAAAGTTGATGAAAATTTATCCCTTGTCCTTTATCTTGCAATAATTCCACACTTAGGGTCTTCTTTATAGGTGAAATTGTCTTTATGACAAAGCCCTTCTGATAATGAAAACTCCTTGAATGACACTTTGAAGATGAAGGTGAAAGATATGTCAATACTTTTGGTTTTAACAGTTGACATAGATTAACTCTTAAGATTTATTCTCCTTGAGTTTCCTTATGTTGAGGAGAACTTGTTGATACTTTAAAGAACTTATTCAAACTGAAATTACATGTTCAGAGGGATAGTTATTTACTATATAAATTTGCAGAGTTGTAGTTTTTTATTTTTTTTTTAACCAGCATCTGTGAATGCCTGTTAAGCCCCATTTTTAACTTAATGGTAATGATGAAGACAATTCATCTTTTTTTCCTTCTTTAAAAACCAACCAACCAGGACTGCAATCAGACAATGAAATCCTCAAGTCAGCTATTGAACGCCACAAAATGCTTTTATTAGAAAAGGACCGTGAATTAGTACGGAAAGTACAAGCTGCCAAAGAAGAAGGTTACCAAAAACTAGCAGCCTTGCAAGATGAAAAGTAAGGGCTGAAATACCTTGTTTTGTTTTAAATCTCCTTGTAAATGAAAACATTTTGTTGCCATCTTATCCTTATTGTGGTTCTTTTAACATAATTATCATCTGTCGTTTTAGGCTAGAACTTGAGAACAAATTAGCAGATTTAGAGAAAACTAAAGTGGAACAAGATGTCTGGAGGCAGTCTGAAAAGGATCAGTATGAAGAGAAAGTGCGGGCTTCACAGATGGCAGAGGAGTCGGCCAAAAGGGAGCTGCAGAGTATTAGGTTACATATGTGTACATACATCTTCTTTATTCTAAAACCCTGGTGACTCTTCTAACTGCGCATGTTAAAGTCTAATAACCCTTTTTTGAGGTACCCCATCCATTACGTAAAACAGTATCATAGGCTTTTGGAAGGGAGGTTCTTGACTAGGTCAATGAGTCTAGAGTAAGAATACTAGAAGGAACCTGCAGTTGTTATTTCGGAGAGCCCTCAGCTTGTAGAAGTGTCAGGGTCAAAACTAGGCCTGCCACACAACTCTATGTTGTCTTCTTGAAGATCTCCAGGAAGTGGCTGTCTGCCTTCTCTTAGGGAGCCTGCCTCGCTGTTTTATCCCTTGGTTGTTTAAAAAGCCATGCCCTTGTCCAGTTAGGCTCTTTCCTGCTGTAATTTAATCTTCCACTTACTCTTGTTGTGTCTTCTATAGACATAGAGAATTACTGCCTGGCATTCATAAACACCTGCCATTTACTCATGCAGTAATGACCCTGACCCTTAGTTTTCGCTTTTCTAAGCAAAATAGACCCCGTTCTTTTTAACCTTGCTTCCCAGGGATCATTTTCCATTCCATTAATCATTTTGGCCACTGTTCTATATCCCTTTCTGTTTCTCCACCTCCTTTAAAGGATTTGACATACATTAAGTACAATGCAAGAATTATTTTCCAGGTTTTGCATGTTTTATTTCTGCTAATGTATCTCAATATTGATTTGACTTTTTTCTTTTAAACCATGCTCCATTTCAGACTCAGAAGGTTAGCCATATGTCATTCTGTTTTTTTGACTATGTGGTTTAAAAAAAAAGTAACACAGAAATATAATTCAGACATCACTGATCCAGAATTTGTGATGATTCAGAGGGGCTAGCTGGAAGTATAGTGGAAAACAGGATTATTAAATCCTTGAATAACATAAAAGAATATGTTTCCAACTTTCCATGTAACTGTAGAAAGATGCACTTATCATTCAATCAACAAGTATTTATTAAATCTTTTTGTGTGCTTAGGGATAGAAGTACAAAGAATGAGACCCTATATACAGGCATTATAATTATTAGATAAATAGAAGTTGCTTGGGCTTTTGCTTTGGTTTGTTAATTACAAATCATTCTTATCGCTTCACTAAAGCAGGACCTCAGTGACTTGCCTCCACTCTGCTCAGCTAGTTCCAAGTCCTATATGTTCTTTTTTTTTTTTTTTTTTTTTAGTGAGGCAATTGGGGTTAAGTGACTTGCCCAGGGTCACACAGCTAGTAAGTGTTAAGTGTCTGAGGCCAGATTTGAACTCAGGTACTCCTGACTCCAGGGCCTGTACTCTATCCACTGTGCCACCTAGCTGCCCCCCTATATGTTCTTAACAATAATAAAAGAGTTTCTTTAAAAACATTTTAGACTGCATTAATGAAGCTTTGCTGTACTTAGCTGTTTAGCCAGTCTTTTCCTCTCCCATTTCTTTTCCATCCTAAGCATATTGTCTTTTTTTTTTAGTGAGGCAATTGGGGTTAAGTGACTTGCCCAAGGTCACACAGCTAGTAAGTGTTAAGTGTCTGAGGCCAGATTTGAACTCAGGTACTCCTGACTCCAGGGCCGGTGCTCTATCCACTGCACCACCTAGCTGCCCCAGCATATTGTCTTTTAATGTATCCTAGTATAGTGTTGACTTTCTTATAGTAATATTATATTTGTGATTCATAAGATCAACTACATCTTCCAGTTCTTTTTCAGATTAAAAAAAATTCATCCTCATTCAGAATTTGTCATTTAAAAATTTCAAATGGTGATTTAAGACACCCCTGAATTCATTTTCGTTATTGCTAGAGAAATTTTTCTGGTTTATTAAGGTTACTTTAAATTTTACCTAACTTCACAAAATGTGTATTCCAGAAAAGTTTCAGGTGTGTGAAATTTTTAAAATAGAAAAATTTTAAATGAACAAAATGAGCTTTCTGTTTGGAGGAATTTTGTGGCGAGTCCTTTGCAGAGAGAATAGTTATTTCTGAATTTGTTTTTGTGCAAATTCAGGTAAAAGCAGGTACATCTCTTGTCCAATGGCTCCAGCCTAACTAAGACCAGAGAGGCTCATCATAAGAAGGTTATGCATTGTTTTGAGGTTTAATGAAGATGATCTACTAAGGCATTGAGGAGTTGTTGTTTGTATCAGTGGGAGGATCACATGCACAGCATAGATCTCCTGTATCTTTATCTTTCTGTTTTCCACAGTGCAACCCCTCCCCCCCACCCCAGCACCAGAATAATTTAGCTTAGCACTCTTTGAATGCAGTAATTGTTGTTAGTTTTTTGTTTGCTTTTTGGGGGGGGGGCGCGGTGGTACTTTTGGTTTTGTTTTGGGTTTTTTGGGGGGGGTTGGGCAATGAGAGTTAAGTGACTTGAACAAGGTCACACAGCTAGTAAGCATCAAGTGTCTGAGGCTGTCTTTGAACTCAGGTCCTCCTGACACCAGGGCCAGTGCTCTACACCTGCTGCCCCCTGCAGTAATTGTTGATAGACAACTTTGGGAAAGCTTTTCTTTGTTCAAGTATAAAAGACATTTTGGTCCAGGTATGCTACATTAAAATGCAAATATCTCTGGGAGGGGCCCACTCTAGAACCTGTTTCACGAATTCTTAATTATTAGGTGAGCTTGAAATTATTTAAATTTTCCTTTGGAAAAATGGCTTTGGGGCTAATAGTAAGACAAACAGAAAAGTATTTCATTGAAGGAAGCAGAAAGAGATCTGCAGACGCCAGAATCAAGCATATTATATTTGGATCTTAAATTTTGCTCTCAGATTTTCTGACAGTTAAGGTTTTATGAAACCAGAATACATGAAAGATGTTTTCCTAGAGCTCAATTCAAGGAAGAATTTAGTGAGTTGTTACTAGTAAGGATTCGCAATAATAATAAAAATTTCAGATTCAGACCTCAGGCCTAGGAGGGGCAGGAGTGGGATGTTGATGGGGAAATGAGAAAGATATATTTCCATAATGCAGTGCCCAAGACTTCATATTGCCAACTCTAATAGCTTTGGATAATTATTTTGCCCTTTAAAAACAAGTATCCCCTCAGTTCTTTCCTTGCTAGTTAACTCTCATTCATTTAATAAGTATTTGTGAAGTACCTACTGTGCGCTAGGCCCTGGTGACAAAAAGGAAATAGTCTCTATCCTGAAGAAGCTTACACTCAGTTGGAGGGGAAACAGACAAATAAATGCAAAGTGGTTGGGTTGGGTTGGGCTGAGGGCTGGAATACCGAGAAAATATGGGGATCAGATGGGCTTTATGTGAGAAGAGAACCTGAAGGAAGGTGCTGAGGCAGAGAGAGGTAAGGAAGACAGGAAGAAGTTTGAGCTGTGGGAGAGAACCTGGACAGAGGCCTAGGGACAGGAGTTAGAATGGCCTCTGCAGGATGCCTGGGAAGGTGAGCTAGAGGCAGATTGTAAATGGCGTGAAATGTCACATCAAGGGATTGGTAGTTTATCCTAGAGGCCTACAGGAGGGAGGCTGAGAAGAACATGCTCAGAGCCATGCTTTAGGAATGCCACTTTGACAGCTAGCTGTGTGGAGATGGATTAGGGAGGGGAAGAGGCTAAAAGCTAGGGAGGGATATCAATGGGAAGGCTACTGAAATAGTCCAGGTGAGACGGAATGCCAGCCTGAATTAGGTTGCGGGAGGATAGATTAGAACTAGCAGAGGGGTCAAAGTGCAGCCTGAACCAGATTAAAATGGAATTGGGAAATATTTCACAAAATGAATAAAAGGACAATAAATATCAGTAATATTACTTTTTTTTAAAAAGTGAGGCAATTGGGGTTAAGTGACTTGCCCAGGGTCACACAGCTAGTAAGTGTCAAGTGTCTGAGGCCGAATTTGAACTCAGGTCCTCCTGACTCCAGGGCCGGTGCTCTATCCACTGCGCCACCTAGCTGCCCCAATAATATTACATTTTAAAAGTAAATCATCATCCGTCCTGCAGGAGCCTCCATTTCTGTTTGAGTTTGATGCCACAGAATTGAAATATCTGTTTTCCAGATCTAGCTTCCCTAACACTCATTCCTGTTTTGGATCTCTAACTTGTACTTAGGCTTTCTGGATGCAGATAACTTGGTTTTGTGTTTTCCTTGTTGGTGTTCCCATTAAAAAGCACACTAGAAGCCCTTCATTTAATTAGGGCTGGGATTTAGGATAGTCATGGCAGTTGGAGCCGCTGAGGGCACAATGTATATGAAGGGATGCTTATTAATATTATGTTTTATAAATGCACATCATTTTTAATGCTAGAAACTCCTGTGCTTGAGCCAAATGCATTTTTTGGTCATAGTTCAAGTTGAATGTGTTACTGTAGAGGATCCAAGGCTCTCGGGTGTGACAGTTTTCAAAGGGTAGAGGTGCCATTGTCTACCACAGGCCTTTCTTTGTGTTAGTTTCACTGCCCTGCTCCTCTGTCCCCTTTCCTCTCCTTTCTACCCCAGAACATGCAGGACTAAGGATAGGGGAATCGATAAGGGGAGCCAACCCCAATACATATCTGTATCTCTTCTAAGTCTGCTTTCCCTCATAGCAGGAGAGTGTTGCAGAATGGGGAAGTACTGGGTTGAGCTGGAGAGGCTAGGCTAAATTAAGGGGAAGTGGCTGAATGAACAGAATTTGGAGTTTGAAGTCTTCCATATTTGTCTTAATAGCTTAACTAGTCTTCTAGGGAGTAATATAATGTGTAGCCACACACCATCCCTGCCTTTAGCACCTTCAAAAGTCACTTGGATCATCTCATAAAACCAGTGAAGGGGGTGAGGGACATCCTAAATATGCAAAACATCAGTCAGGGACTTCGTAATTGTTTTGTTCCAGAACCTCCAGAGCTTCTATTTTTAAAACAATAGCCATCTTTCTAGAATTCTTTTGTTTGTTAGACCATCTTTCCTTCTGATCTTTTTCTAAACCTGAACTATGCTTGTGTGGAGAAAGAGTGGATGATCACTTTTGTAACGATTGGAATAACGCCACCTGCTGGATACTAACTGTAGAAGAGTTCTGCCCATGAAGCGAAGGTCTTTGAGGGCAAGACCAGGAGTCTTTGGTATCAGGAAGTGACGCGGACTAGTGGGAGGAGGAAGGAGGAGACGGAGGCTCTCTTCCTTTTGGACTCTGGCGGAGAGCGGAGCTAGAAATGTGCTCTCCCTTTAATAGATAGGAATCTAGGCCTTTCTTTCTGTTAAGGGCTAAAATTCTAGCTAAACTGTCTAAACTATTTAATGAGTGGTCGCCAATAAATTATAAGCTTTAGCAAGAATTAGGCTTTTAAGCATTTATTAAGGAGAATAAGAATTTGGTAAAGAAAAAGAAAGGCCTAGATTCCTATCTATTAAAGGGAGAGCACATTTCTAGCTCCGCTCTCCGCCAGAGTCCAAAAGGAAGAGAGCCTCCGTCTCCTCCTTCCTCCTCCCACTAGTCCGCGTCACTTCCTGATACCAAAGACTCCTGGTCTTGCCCTCAAAGACCTTCGCTTCATGGGCAGAACTCTTCTACAGTTAGTATCCAGCAGGTGGCGTTATTCCAATCGTTACACTTTAAATCAGTCAGCAAACATTGATTAAGTGCTGCTCTCTACCAGGCACTGTGTTAAGCTCTCAGGCTACAGAGAAAATAAAAGCAATCCCTGACTCTAAGGAACTTCCATTTGGGTGAGAAGACAACACAAAGGTGGCCAGAAAGCATAGTGAGTAAATCACTGGACTTGGATGATATGCAAGCAGAGCCTTAAAGAAAAGCATAGCTTGGCCACAAAGGCACTAGAATTTTCCAGAAGAAATGAAGCAAGAGTTTAAAATGATATAAATGAAATGAGTGCTAGAGAAAATCACTCGGAAAGAAATGACACATTTGAAGGACAGACTTTGAAAGTGAATTAACAGTACAAGAAGTACAAAACTTTACCTTAGTATTAAACTTTCTGAAAATTAGAATGGACTAAGCAGAATTTAATGGTTCCATGAGAAAATAAGAAATATTAAGATAAAGTCAGAAGACTGAAAAAATAGAAGAGAAGGTAGACAACAAGCATTTAATAATGTAATATAATGAATATATTATGTGAATACTATCAAAAACAACTGACATACAAACAGATCAAGGAGAGGTAATGTAAGATTTACTGAACTGTGATAAACTTGACCAAAAAGGAAAAGCCTGGATATCATGGTTTAAGAAATGATGAGGGGGCAGCTAGGTAGATAAAGCACCAGCCCTGGATTCAGAAGGACCCAAGTTCAAATCCGGCCTTGACACTTACTACCTATGTGACCCTGGGCAAGTCATTTAACCCTCATTGCCCCACCAAAAAAAAAAAAGAAAAGAAATGATGAGAGAAAACTGTCCAGACTTTGTAGAATCTGAGGACAAGGGAAAATGGAAAGAATCCATCAGGCATTTTGAGAAAGCAGTCCTACATTTGAGAACACAGTTCTGTTTTGGATATGTTGAGATGCCTACAGGCAGCTGGGAATGCTGGCCTGGAGCTCAGGAGGAAGACTAGAGCCAAAGAAACCTGTTAATCCTCAGCATAAAGATGATAACGGAATCCCTGTGTCTCTGATTAGGTCAAGTGAGAGATTAGAACAAGAAAAGAAAAGAGGACCAGAGTAGAGCCTTTGGGGAGGGCACCTGTAGTTAGTGGGTGTAACTTGAAGGTCCAGCAAAGGAGACTTGTAAGGAGCAGAAGGTTGGAGGAGAGTGAAGAGAGAACGGAGTTAGGAAAACTTAAAAGAGAAGCAAGTGGTGGTCAGCAGTGTCAGATGCTACTGAGAGGTCAAGAAAGGTTAAGGTTCGAGAGAAGACCTTTATTTAAGAGGTGATTGGTAACTTTAAAAAAAATTTTTTTCCAATTACATATAAAAACAACTTTTAACACTTGTTTTTTTAAAATTTTGAGTTTGAACTCAAGGTCCTCCTGACTCCAGGGCTGGTGCTCTGTAGCCAAAGTTACAGTCAAAGGCTTGTTTTGTTCCCAATTTACTTTACTCTCTTAACACCACTAGCAGACCACAGCTGTGACTTAGTAAATAAATTTCAGGGAATTTTCAAGAAAGGTTAAACTAATTTCCTGGAGCAAGTGCTAGAGGTATGGTTTGAACCAAAGTCTTCCTGAGTTTAAGTCCAGTGCCATTCACGATGCCTCACTCTCCCATAAGCAGCTAACGGCCCAATGAGTGGCATAGGAAATAAGTGCTTTGAGTGTGAGGAGGAAAGAGATAGAAACATTTAAACCTGGTATAATATCTCTGCTCCCTAGGCTAATGAGTCTGTGTGTGTGTATGTGTGAGTGTGTGCCCACGTGCACACATGCTTGCACACACACCCCCTCCCCCACACAGGATCCCCACTTTCCTCTTTCCCTGCTGTGAAGCTGACATTTTGACCAAAGGATCTAAAATGTTCTTTCCTGCTTTGTACTGCCCGGCACCATGGGGATCAAGGCTCCATATGCTAGAACCTCCCAGGGTGTGCAGAGTACAGTGCTGTGGACTGGGCAGGATGGGCTTTCCCTAAAGATGGAGTAACCTTTCAATATCTGACTTCACTAAAAATCTACCGTTGGATTATAAACTATTAATTCATCGTACTATTAGTTTTTAATGACATACTTTGTTACACTGTCAAATTTTTAGAATGAAGCTTCAGCAGCAGATGATTGCTAATGAGAACGTTGAAAAAGAAAAAGCTGAAAATGCTGATTTGAAACAGGTAAGAGCCTATAGAGTGTTGGTTAACATTTTAATTGCTTGTTTAGAGAACTGATTCAGTCAGACAGTCTCAACTAAGTCATTAAACATTTATTAAGTACCTACTATGTGTCAGGCATTACACAGAGGCTGTGGAAACAAAAAGAGGCAGAAGACAGTCTCTACCCTCAAGGACATTGAGCCCCTTTATTTAGATTTTATACTTCAGCATTGTAAAAAAAATCCCATCACTGGAGTTGCTAATATGTCAGTGACTTAGATTTTTAAAGTTTCAGGAAGTTTTGGAAGTTGCTGTTGCCCTCTGGTATTTTCTTAAGATACTTATCTGCTTGGATCTCCTTCATGATTCTTACTTATTATAATCAAATACTGTCTTGTTCCAAACCAGAGCCCCAGATTGTATAGAATCTTAAGTCACTGTAGGTGAATTGCAGGTACCTTGAGTTTAGTTTTTTAATTTAATTTTATTATTTCTTACAGTATCCTCAAGAGATAAGGCAATAATACAGTATTTTCAGAAATGTTGATTTTATCATTAAAAACATTGAGACAGAAAACAAGAGATTTGCATGAGGTCATACAGTGCTTTAAAGCAAAAGGGAAGGAGCATCTCCTCACAGAGCCCTGCTTGTGTACACTTGGCCATGTTGCATTTGGAGTCATAACTTAGTGGTTACAGAGGAGTTATCTGGTACTGGTCACTTTGAGACCTATCAGCCTGCGGCTTGTGAGTGTTTTAAAAACTGCCTATTCATTTAGCTGTCATGCAGATTGATATTTGCTAAAATTCTAGGACAGAGGAGAGAGCAGAGACCATTTTGAGTATTCCATGGACACTTGTTTGCTGAACATGCACACACCTGCGTTATTTGGTTTTTGTTACATATTACGAGGGCCAAAATTTGATATACAGAGCGTATTAGGGTGACTCGCCTTAATATTGGGGTCCCGGAAATATGAGGAACCAGGGATAGTAAAGTTTCCATAAGACGAGTAACATCAGCCCAAGTGGGTTGATAAGTATTAAATATAGTCCTTAACTGTGAAATTACAGTGTTTGGATTTTGATCAAATCTAGGGATGATTGTTTTCCATGCGCTCAAGTCATTTGGGCTAAAGGGACTGTATTTTCTAACCCGTATTAGTGCTCCCTTTTTGGTATGTTCTATCGCTTCCTGCAGGGGGGGCAGTTTCTGCCAATCTGATTCTAAACTTGGATCATATTCAGCAGAGGGAGCTGTCTTAGCGTCTCTTTTGACACGTGACACTTTCCCCCACAGTATAACAATGATAATAGTGAAAATGAAATTCATAGTCGTTTGAACTATGAATATGGTATTAAAATGTATTTCAACTGCAGGCATGAACTTTCTACTAATATTAAATGTGTTTTCTGTAAAATTCACCTGGAAAAATATGCAGTGTCCCTGGACTAGCCTCCCACAGCGATTTGTAAACAGTCCCACATTATTTTCCCAAATTTTACAACAGGATCTAGCCTCCATTACCTTTAAAGGCTCCACATTAGTACAATATGTTGATGACTTACTTTTGGCCTCCCCTAATGCTGAAATTTGTCAGGAAGGGGGGAGAAGAGTGAGGGAAGGGAGGGAACTTCTGGGAGGCGTGCATGCGCAAGGAGTTGGCGGTCTTTCAGTTGGTCTTTGAGTGTGGTGGCGTTTGGGGGACCTATGGGAGCACGTGTTTTGTGCTCTGTTTCAGCAACTACTGAGTAACTACAGACTGACTGGGTTGGTGAGTTTAAGCCTAAGTTCCATAGGCTAAGCTTAGAGCTAAGACTATCCCTCTGTATTTCTTCTTCCTTATTTCCCTAATTGGTTTCACCTTTGTGGTCTAATTAATTCCCAAGCAATAAAACCTGATCCTTTATCAACTAAAGCTCAGGGACTCCTTTTCTTATTGACCTGGGAGGCATGTATAAAAGGGGAAGTTCAAAGGGGGAGATTAATGCTCTGTATATCCAATTTTGGCCCTCACAATATACAAATAAAAGTCTGTAGTAGTACCCTCCAAAAATTTTTTGATTGTATACCCATCAAAAAAAAAATCAAGCATTCCCCTAATATATGTATATCTGTTTATAAATTGAGAGCTGCTAGGTAAGCTCAGTGTATAGAGCTTTTTGAATCCAGGCCCTAGAGTCAGGAAAACCTGAATTCAGATCCAGCCTTAGACATTAGCTGGGTCACCCTGAACAAGCTGTTTGCCTCCGTTTCCTCCACTCTAAAATGAGCTGGAGAAGGAATGGCAAACCACTCCAGGATCTTTTCCAAGAAAACCCCAAATGGGGGTCACAGAGTTGGACATGACTGAAGTGACTAAACATTTATAAATTCTACACATGTGTGTATACATTTGTATTTATACATACATTAACACATACTGCTGTAGCTATAGAGAGGCAATGGGTATAGGGGACAGAGAAGTAGTTGTGAAGGGAAGGAAGATTGGCCTTCAAATCTTGCCTCCAGCATGTACAGGCTTTGTAACTGGGCAAGTCACCACCTCACTGCTTACACAATTCTCCAGGACTATAAGTTGCAGAGAAGGTACCTCCCTAATTGCATTGGTGGAGGGAATTTCCTTACTTGGAAGCTCCCTATAGCAATAAAATTACAGTTATAATCCCTATACCTATCCTACTACTGTACTAAGTAGATTTTTATATATATATATACATACTGTGAGATTCAAAATTGGATATATGAGCATTAAACTCCCCTTTTTAACTTTTCCCATATATATATATATATATATATATATATATATATATATATATCTCCCAGACCACTAAAAAAAAGAAGCTTCTGAGCTTTAATCTGTGAGGGATTAGTTTTTATTGCTTGGGAATTAATTAGACAACAAAAGGTGATACCAATTAGAGAAATAGGGAAGTAGAAATACAAATGAATAATCTTGGATCTAAACTTAGTCTATTTTCCTTAATAAAACTCACCGAATCCCAAACTGCCTGCCAGGCCAAGAACCGGCACACCCAGAGCCGAACACCAACCGCATGCGCCGCCACAGCTAAGTTTAAAAGCCAGAGAGAGTGAACTTCCATTCCTCCCTCAGTTTTAAGCGGGCGTCCCGGAAGTTTGTTGCGGTCTCCTCCCCAAAAGGGAGGTCCTTCAAAAGCTGCTTCAGTAGCATGCCCTCGACTCTCAAATGATTCAGCTAAAACGTCCATTTTTTACCACAATACTAATATTGATATAATGCAGATTATAAGATATGCACAAAAATAGAAATTTTAACAAGGTGAGATAAAGATGCATTTTAAAAACATTTAAATTATTATTTACCAATGATACAAAAATCATTTTTCCTCACTAAAAATATAATATTTTTGTTAATAGTAATATAATGTAATATAATTGAATATGCTCCATGATTTTGGAAGAAGCCATACATACCCTAGGAGATCGGGCGAACTTAGGAATAATCATTGTCAAGTTAGTTTGAGCAATATAGGTAGCCAAGTAGGTAATTTCTTTTGGTGCTTTATTAAATGGTAGACAGTATGGCTTCTAGCAGCAGTCTCGGGAATCCTGTTTCCCCGTAGATAGAATATTGAGTTCAATTGACCTTTGATGAGGGCTCTGCAGTGTGCAGTCTCGATGCACTCCTCTTTATGGAGTTCTGGGTGCTCAACGTCATCCCTGACTTCCCTGTTTGTGTCTCTGAGTGTGAGGACCTGAGTTGGTCCACAGGAAGCCGGGCGGGGAATCCTGTACTGTATGGCTATTCAGGGCAGGTTAGGGCCAGGTTGGAAGGGTGTTAATGCCCACCAGTGGTCTCTGTTGGATCCCAGGATCAGCAGGAAGCTGTTGGAGTTGATAGAAGAGGGGCAGGTGTGTTTTCAAATTTGTACTTCAGGATGGTCACTTTGGCAGCTTCATAGGAGATGAGGTGAAGAAGAGAGACAGTTCAAATAGGGAAGAGGCTATTGAGAAGGAGCTGGATTGTCTTGAGATGTCCAGGTGAATCTGTTACCCATTACTTGTTCTCTGAATGGTTTTCTGTTTACCTGAACTCAGGGCCTGATATTTCCAGGAGACAAGGGGGTAATTTTGCTACAAGAACATGGTGATGGTTAAATTTGTTTTCTTTTCCCAACCGTCCCACTTTACTGTGAGGAAGATGGAGGAGAAAGACTTAGCAGGCTGGGCGCTAGGCAGATACTGGCCACGTGCACTGCTACTGGCCACTGCAGTCTGTGGCTCAAGCCTCTGAAGGCACCTTTAGGGGCCACTTTGGGTGGGGGGAGGGAGTGGCCTCTGGGTTCTTTCAGTTTTACATCTTTAATATTTTTGTTTAATAACCATCTGTTTTTCTTCCCCCTTGCTTTGTCTTTTAAAGCAAATCAGTGGTTTGCAGATCCAGGTGACCTCCCTCACACAGTCAGAGACTGAGTTGGTGGATTCTAACCGAATGCTGAAGGAGGTGGTGGAGAGGCTGAAACAGGAATGCCGCAATGCGCGGACTCAAGCAGAAAAGGCTCAACTAGAGGCTGAACAGTAAGCTCAGCTAGAAGCTTCCTTAAGGACAATGCACAGCAAGCACACTTCCCAACAGTCCTGGCATCTGTTGTGCACACATAGAAGTGTGTGCGTGTACGTATACACGTACAATATATATGTGCGTTTTATGTGTACACATAAAATGCTTCTGTGCATTTGCATATAGCCATAAAAATGGGGGGAGGATGAAGGAGAACGTGACTGGGCTTCACTGCTCCCAGCAGCTCTCCAGCTGCAGGGGGATAGCATGTTTCAACTTGAATCCTTGGGAATTGTGATTGGTCATTGTGTCAGGCAGAGCTCAAAAGTGGATTCCAGCTTGTTAGTGTACAAATTATTCTCTTGGTTCTGCTCATTTTTCCAAATACTTTCTTTAGTAAAAAAGGCATGAAGTACTTGGCCGTGGTGGGCACCAGAAAGCATTACCCAAAATGAAATTGATTCTATGGTAGCAGATAGGAAACACCTGGTGGCCAGTGTAGACGTAATTTCCAGGTCATCTGTGTAAGTTCCTACCATGAACCTGTGCAAGACAGATCAGAATCAGTGCCTGATGAGAAGCTGTGGAGCACAGCTGAGGCAGCTCCCACCTGACCAATCCCAGCAAGCTGTTGGTTCTGAAAAATGAGCAGCCAAACTGATGGTAGAGAAGTAGCCTAAAAGATGTTCTCAGATAATTAAATACACGATGAGAAAAGGGAGTTGGCTGTCTAGGGATTCGATGTGATGACCAATGGAGAGCCACTCTTCTCTGTTGTTGGGTGGGCTCCCTGCAAAAGATTTCTAGGCAGACATGGACAAGAGAAGGCAGTCTATACCCTTGGAGGGAAATCATAGAGTCTTCAGAGAAGGTTAGAACTCATCCAAGCTAGGCCTCCCCACCCTGTTGAATAAGAAATGGGGGTCCAGAGAGGGATGATCTCTGATCACTTTCACAGACCCGTTTTCAGTCCTTGGGCACCTTTATTGAGGGACAGATGTGCTGACAAATGTGGGAGAAGTGCCCAGTCATTGCATTGTGTGGTGGAAGTCAGGACAGTCAGGGACATGGATGTGCATTATTTCATTTGGGGCAGATGCCATAGCTACTGTTCACCCCTTTGTACAGAACATGATTTGGGCAGCGTCGAGCACCCTGAGGAGAACAGGCCACATTGCCTTCAGGGCAGAGCTCGCTTAAGTATTCCAAGCTTGCCAGGAAAGCAGAGGCCCATGTTTTTAATCCTGGCCTCCTGTAGTTGTTGCTCTGTGCCCATGAGTTAGGGAGTACAGCTGTCCCTGGAGGTGTGAAAAGAAGCATCAGCCAGAGGGCAGTGGGGAGGTGCACAAAGGGCGCATGTGTACGTGTGTTCGCTTGTGCATCTGTTTGCATGCGCAGGAAGCAATTTAGAGCCCTTAAGGGGGCACACACTGAACAAGAGCAAGAGGAAAAGATGTCATTCAGAGGCTATTTGATGAGAAGAGAAGGGGCCTGGTCATGTGGTGAGGGGGAGGGAGCCCAGTGGACAAGAAGGCCGCTGGCAGCCTCATGAGGTCAGACATGGGTAGCCAAGGACCTCCTCTTGTGAGCTTGTGGGAGATTGAGAGCAAGGGCTCCAAGGGAGGGGCACGTAGGGAGGGGCAGTATCAGTGGAGAGAACTTAGGATGTCAGTACTGTCACAGAGCTAAAAAGAATCAGGATTTGAACTCAAGGCTTCCTGACTGCCAGGTTTGTTACTCTCCCATAATACCCCTCTGCCTCCTCCCTGGCCTAGGAATCAGGAGGCCTGGGCAGCTCTGTTCATTTCTCAGGGCCTGCATTTGCTGAATCGTCAAAAAGCATTCTGCACTCCATGCCTCCCGACAGCCCCCTCCAACTTGCAGGATCTGTGTTTCTGTGGTGAAACTTAGTAGTGAGTTGACTGTTAAGTATCAAAGTAATCTTATGTTATTTATTTATTTAGGAATTATTTTAAAAATTATTTTCTTCTGAATTTATTTTTGACAGTGCATTGGAAGAGAAGCGGGTAGAATGGTTGGAAGAGAAGCATAAACTTCATGAACGTATGACAGAAAAAGAAGAGAAATATAGCCAAGCCAAAGAAAAATTGCAGCGAGCTGCACTTGCTCAAAAAAAGGTAAGGCAATGGCTTATTACTGGTATTGGTAATTTTGTTGTTGTTCAATTGTGTCTTACTCACGATGACCCCATTGGGGGTTTTCTTGGCAACAATCCTGGAGCTCTTTGCCATTTCCTTCTCCAGCTCATTTTACAGATGAGGAAACTGAGGCAGACAGGGTTAAGTGACTTGCCCAGGGTCACACAGTTCGTAAGTGTCTGAGGCCAGATTTGACCTCAGGAAGATGTGTCTTCCTGACTCCAGAGCCTGCACTCTATCCACTGTGCCACCTAGTTGCTCATTATCAGTAATGCTAATTATAATAATAGCAATGATAGTGGTTTTCCCTGCTTTAAGATTTGTAGAGTTCTTAAGGAACTTTGAGAACACAGAGCGCAGTAGAGAGATGCATGGTGGGTATGAGCAGGCTGGAGCATGTACCCAGTGAGGAAGTGTGAGAACAAGAGGGAAAGTATGAATCAGACATGGTTGTTCAGAAGATAGGCGTCTACCTACCCCTCCCTTCTTTCATGTCAGCGGTGTGATGGGCTCTCAGTGGCAAAGGCAGCTTCGGGGAGCAGTGTTGGGACGTGGCTATGTCAGATTCCTACCACCATTAACAGACCGATGCTCCCTGTTTGTGTGAGAGAAGCCAATGAAACATTTGTCAAAATCTCATAGGCAGAGCTAGAGTGGGCCTTAGAGATCACCTGTATCCACTTCTTTCATTTCGCAGTAAGGATACCAAGGCCCCAGGGAACCCAGCCAATTCACGGTAGAACTGGGACTAGGCCTGGCTCCCGATTTTTCTCTACTCCCTAAGAAGGCAGTTCAGTAGGTTACTCTGCATTGGGGAGCGTGGGACACACTGTAGAATCAGCTTCCTATTTGTGAATTGTTCTTGAGTTAGGAACCACCTATATATTGTGGGTAAACATCATTCATTGGGGACACTGGACAGCTGGCATTTCTATCTCACTCTGGCACTTTCTGACCCCTTTTCTCCTGCAGTAACAAAGTTATAGCAGTGAAATAATGAGTAAAGGTCATTTCTCACCTGAAGCTTGTCTATGCTTTCCTCACGTCTTCCTGCTCTCGATGGTACTATTTGTGTCTGGATTTTCCATGTTCCAGGATGACTTCATCACACAACTTCCTTTTACTGGTTTAAGCCCTAGAATGTGGGAAGGACCAAATTCTTGGCTTTGATATAAAGAGACCTGCCTTTTACTTTTCTTGAGGAAGCTTTCATTTAAAGCACCTTAGATAGAAACTTCTTCAGTTGGTTTCAGTTGGTTTTGAGTTGTATGATTCTGGGGCCAAATGGACATAGTGACTGCCAGTCATTTTAACATCTGGGGCCTCACTTTCCTCATCTGTTAATGGCTTTGGAGTAGTTCAGTAGTCTGCAGGGTTTTTTAATCATACCACCCCTGTCAATAACATTTTCAAACATGAAAAATATGTGTAACTTACTTAAGAATGAGAAAGATAAAATATTTTGAAAATATTTTATTTATTAATGGCACAAAAAAACATTTTTGCTCTCACTCAAGTAATGGTATTTTTAGGGAGAGCAATGTGATTGAAGATGTTTCATTCTATTTTGAAGATCTTGGTAAACACTTTGTGTTCTTGCAATTCAAGCATCTGCTTCTAAGTTTAGCTTATCTTGCTTGATAACTTGGTTTTAATGATTGTCAGCTGAAAAAGATACCTCACAAGCTTGCATACATCTGAATGAAAGAAGTGTATCATTGGCTCTGCTTACTAAATCACCACACTCATTTTTTAGCCCCATGCTCCAGTAATTCAAGTTATTGTTGAATCTCAGCTAGTAAATTTCCATCTTCCCTGATGTCAATCACTTGTTCTTATAAACAAGCTCTATGAAAGATTCTGTATTTTCTGATAAATGGACCCAAAACCCACTAGGACCCTTCGGAAGTTGTTTAAACAGATCAAATCATTCTTTTCCCAAGGTTTTAAAAGTTTGCAGTGATGACCTTTTAGAGGTGATACACATTATTTTCAGCAGCCCAGACAGTAAGCTTCCAGAAGGGGAGGCTGTCGATAATGTCAGATGCTAGAGAGGCCAAGAAAGATGGAGGTAGAGGAGAGGGTTACAGATTGGGCAGTTGAGAGAGAGCTGCTTCAGTGGAGGGTACGAGGCAAGAGAATGTGGAGACTAAGAGGGGTGGGTTTGGAGGGAAAAAATGTCAGGAAATAGACAGGAGATTGTAGCTCAGTGCTGCAGATGAAAGGTGGTGAGGCAGAGCTCTTAGTCACCAGCCACTTCCCTTGAGGGCAGAGCCCATCATCCTGTCAGATACCACTGATGCCAACCATGAGGTGACCGGGAGGGCAGGGAAGAGGAACTTTCACAGTGGCACCACGAGGGCTCTGGAGGGTGTGCAGGTACCCAGATCTGGAGAGGTGTGGAGTCAGAGGGTGTTGTACACTATACTGTAATGATTGGAATGACGCCACCTACTAGAGACTTGCTGTGGGAAAGCTCCACCATGAGGAAAATGCCTCAGAGGCATTGTGGCTTTTCCTTGGCGTCAGGAAATGACGTTTGCTCATGGGTGCTGTCTATCAAGGCTACCAGCCAATCAACTTGAGGAGCCTCCTATGGTCTGGGAGGAGACAGGAAGGAGGAAAGGGAGCCTGCGCAGAGAGCGCGGGGCTTTTTGGCTTCCTGACTTGATGGTGGTGGTGGCAGAGGACTTCACAGGAAATTTGAGGAAAGATAGGAATGCCAGGCTGTTAGAATTCTGTTCTCAATCTTTTTCTATTTTCCAATAAACCCTTAAAAACCTAAACTCGTTTTATCAGTGATTTTTAGTCAGTTTCCCCCAAACTGGGGGAACAGATTAGAATCCACATTTAGAATCTTAAATTACACAGTTCAGTCTTTCTAATACAGGATTCCATTGCCTTCAGCAATGTTTCCCTTGCATCTTTCAACATATCAAAATGCTTAGGGTTATTGGGGTCCCAGTCAGGGTCTTGAATAGGCCACCCAATATCAACCTTTCCCGTGGCTTCCAGGCTGTTTGCTGCAGCTACTATATCTGCTCTTTCTCCTGGGGACAATATTATTTCCATAAGGTCAGTAACATCATTCCAAGTGGGCTGATATGCTCTAAAAATTGCTCTAAACTGCCTGATAACTGCTGTGGGATCTTCATCAAATTTAGGAGTGCTTTGTCCCCATAAAGCCAAATCCTTGGGTGTAAAAGGTGTGTATTGTCTGAGCTTACGTATAGTACCTTTTTGACCATGGGCGAGGATCTCTTGAAGGGGAAAAATTTTTACTTTCTCTGTCTCCTCTACAGGGGAATCATTTCTTTCTTTCTTTATTTGTTTGTTTGGCATGGAGGAAGTGGAGGGTGAGGGAATAAGAGTTGGGTCATTTGGAATTTCAGTCTGAACTGCCTTGGATTGAGTTGTATTATTGGGCATTTCGGTTTGGGAGGCCATGTCTTTCTGCCAGTTTATTGTTTCAGTTTGGGTGGCAGACTCAGATGTAAACTGGGGCCTGGATTTTCTTCATTTTATATTTTTAGTATGATAATTTTCGCTTGCTCTGGCCCAGATTTTCCAATAACGTAAATGTTCAGGTGGACATCTACTTAGGGTTCTTTGCAAATGCCTCAATGTTTGGGGATCAAATGACCCATATTTGGGCCATTCTTCCTGTAATTCCTCATGCCACATAAAACACAGTCTGATAAGCTCTCCTCTGGTCATGGTTGTATTTAGTCTAAGTTTTCCCTCATTCCAATCCATAAGTAGCTTTCCTAATGGGGAATCCCAGGGAATCATCTTTATTCTAACATTATCTAGGGCATGCCAAATTCTCCATACCACACCACAAAGCCCCACAAAACCACAAAGAGTAATAAAAATATATTCAAATTCAAGCTGGCCAACATCTCTGATTAGTGAAGGTAAAGCTAGAAAAGGGGTACTTAGGATGTTTAAAAGATCCATTTGAAATTTAAAATAGCCTATACTCGGTAGTTCTTTCCAATTTTAGGGGACAAGGGAGGGGAAATCTTACCCAATCAGAAGATCAGAAGATGAACGTTCGGTTTTCCTCTTCGTGGTCAGCCAAACTGTGTAATTTAAGATTCTAAATGTGGATTCTAATCTGTTCCCCCAGTTTGGGGGAAACTGACTAAAAATCACTGATAAAACGAGTTTAGGTTTTTAAGGGTTTATTGGAAAATAGAAAGAAAAAGATTGAGAACAGAATTCTAACAGCCTGGCATTCCTATCTTTCCTCAAATTTCCTGTGAAGTCCTCTGCCACCACCACCATCAAGTCAGGAAGCCAAAAAGCCCCGCGCTCTCTGCGCAGGCTCCCTTTCCTCCTTCCTGTCTCCTCCCAGACCATAGGAGGCTCCTCAAGTTGATTGGCTGGTAGCCTTGATAGACAGCACCCATGAGCAAACGTCATTTCCTGACGCCAAGGAAAAGCCACAATGCCTCTGAGGCATTTTCCTCATGGTGGAGCTTTCCCACAGCAAGTCTCTAGTAGGTGGCGTCATTCCAATCATTACAATACCATGAAGCAGAGGGCAGGCTGGAGAACTGAGCCCGTTGCCTCGAGAAGGGCCATGTAGTCAGACAGTTGATGCCTAGTTTAAAAATGCTCTGGTCTATATTTTTAACTCTAGCTTTGTCTCTAAAAAAGTACTCTGCTCCCCCAGAAGCAACTGCAGTAGACCAGAAAAAACATTGGATTTGAAGGAATGGGAGTTGGTTTCAAATCCCTCCTCTTTTGCTTTGTAGAGGGGCCAGTAACTACTTCTCTAGGTCTCCATTTCCAAGCACGTCCCCAGCATGGAGTAATGTTCCTTCTCCCTGTGTCTCGGTGTTGCCTTTTTGTCAACGTTACCGTGTGTTGTGGGGACCTTTTGGTTGCTCTGAGTCCTTGCATCTCGAGAACCCAGCAGAGAGCCTGCCTACAGAGAGCTCCTTTCAAATGGGTGGTGTTGGTGATTACTTAATATGCCAGTAGCCATCATTTTTTAAAAAATGAGAACACGTGGAGTGCGCTGAGACACTATTCTAGATAGGTCCTAAAAGAACGGATGCCTTGTTTAGTAATTCCATTTTTCAAAAATGCGCAGAAGACTTGGAAGCTGCAGTTAGTAGAAATGAACAATCTAATATTTATAATAGTCTTTCTCCACTTAGATACACTTTTACAAAACAGGTAATTATTTGCAGTGTAGCAATAATTATTCCTTTATTTAAAGAAATTACCTAGTTAGCCCTTTCATTAAAATGAGATTTTTTTCTCATGTAATTTTAAATAAGGTTACATGAAGAAAATTTAATTTTCAGAAATATTTTTCTTAATAAAGTGAGGTATGTATGGCTGTTAAATTACCTTGCATTTTTAATAATTAATTCAGCCCTTTGAAAAGATGTTTTAGTTTTGACTTCGGCCGCATAGCAGTTTATAAATTTTTGGAAAATGCTTTTATAACAAGGTACCAGTTGTGGGCAGACTTAGGCTCCATCAGCTTCAGTAATGCAAGTGATTTTGGCCCCAAGATCTTCAAGTATTTGCTGGCCAATTAAAACTTCCTCCTTTGGGTGCAGGGTTGGGATGGTTCTCCAAGACCTTTTAGAGGGCCAGGACTTGGAGGCCCACCCTCCCATGTTCAGAGAGCTTTGGGCTGAGAAAAGTCACAGGTTGTGATCTCTAAGGGAGGGGAGGCACTGTGCAAAACACAATTAGTCACATCCCACTCTTGCATTTTTTTTAGATTATTTGTAGTTTTTGTTAGTGATACCAGTTTTTCTGATTTAGCATCGATGATGTTTGTCAGGTCAGTTGAGAATGAAAAGGAAATGTGTGGTTGATACCTTTGTTAGCTCAATAAAATCTTGTCTTTAAAAGCATTTAAAGGAGGTGACTAAAGGCATTGTGGGACTTTGGGGGAGGGGCAGAGAAATGTATTTAATATGACATTTTAACTAAGCAGAAGATTGTGAATTCCCATATGTGCATTAAACAGACACCTCTTTATATTTGTAGAGAAAATCCCTCTATGAAAACAAATTGAAGAAACTTCAAGAAAAAGTAGAACTTCTGGAAGCAAAAAATGAGGAACTGGAAACTGAAAATCAGGTTTTAAATAGGTAACAAAATCATTCCCTTGGTTCTTTGGAAGCTCGGATTATATGGTTAACCTTTGGCTTCTTTTAAGATCCTTTACCCATAAGCCTCCTTGGTGTGCAGTGGCCGGGGTTCTGGAAACCACAGCAGCAGTCAGTGGTCTGGGGGGCTGGGCTACCACAGGTTTTTTCTAAGAAGCAAAGCCCTACAAACAACAGCCTGTGGTTTGTTAGCCAGGGACTAGGCTTGGGGCCCTTGGGGCAAGGTTGCTGGGTCTTGCATTTGATCTCCCAGCTTCACCCTTAGCCCCAGGAGAACTGGTGTCAGCAGCATTCACTCTGAAGAGCCGAGGGGCTTCTCATCAAATTGTCCTGAAACCAGCGTGAAGTATTCATTTTCAGTGTGGCTCAGACAAGGTAATTGTGTTTAAGGGTGTGCAGTGGTGTTCTAGGGAGTAGGTACCACCAAAATGTTCATAACATCACATTCCTTCCCTAAAAGAACATGTAAGCTCTTGGCTGTGCTCCATATCCACTTCGCTACTAGATAGCAGTAGCAGAGAGACAAAAAGGGGGTGTATTTTGGGATCTGATGTTTCTCTAATATCAAAATGATAGCAGGCTATGAAAACCCAACAAGTGAGCTCCCTTCCTCCTCTCTCCATCCCCCACCTCTTCCTTGGTAACTGGTCCCTGCTAAAATTGAATAGCACCACTTGGGCAAAAGACCAGCCTAAGCTGAGCATTTCACATCTTTTCTGAGTTATAGGAGGTAGTAATTTGTTATTTTGGCTCAAGAAGACTTTTCAGAGTTTTAGGTGGCTATGGAATTATTTTAAACTACACTTAATCAAATGACTGATAAATATCTGATGCCTCAGCTGCTGTAAAGGTAGGTTGGGGTTTGAAGGCCACCTATGGCGGCAGAGCCTAACAGCAAAAACGATCAGCCACTAAGTAATAAATTTGGGGAGTTGGTATCACAGGGGATGCTATAGCATATACTATACTGAGGCAATAAAATTGGGGATCTTGGAAAAACTCCCTCCAGATCAGTGATCTACAGTCTAGAGTGAGGCGGTAAACACTTTATCCAGAAAGAGCAGGCCTGAGAACCCTCTCCCATTCAGTGTGCTGAATAGCACACGTATGTCAGGGGAACTGTATTGTTAAGGGCTAAAATTCTAGCTAGTCTGTCTAAAATATCTAATGAGTGGTCGCCAATAAATTATAAGCTTTAGCAAGAGTTAGACTTTTAAGCGTTTATTAAGGAGAATAAGAATTTGGTAAAGAGAGAGAGAAAGGCCTAGATTCCTATCTATTAAAGGGAGAGCGCATTTCTAGCTCCGCTCTCCACCAGAGTCCAAAGGAAAGAGCGCCAGTCTCTTCCTTCCTCCTCCCACTCGCCCGCGTCACTTCCTGACGCCAAAGAAAAGACTCCTGGTCTTGCCCTCAAAGAGCTTCGCTTCATGGGTGGAACTCTTCTACATTAAGTCTCCAGCAGGTGGTGTCATTCCAATCGTTACAGTTATGACTCTTCTCTTTTAAAGACAAAATGTGCCATATGAAGACTATACTAAGCTCCAGAAACGACTGAAGGATATACAAAGAAGACATAATGAATTTCGAACTTTAATCTTGGTTCCCAACATGCCCCCAGCAACATCATTCAATTCCGTTAGTTTCTTGCCTTCTGGTGTGGAAACATCTTTCCCACCCCACCTTCCGGTAAGAATGCTCTCAGATCTTTTCTTTTATAGGGGGAAAATAATTAGATTCAATCTTCTACAGTTACATTGGTGTGTGTGTGGGCGCATACATATTTGTTGTACGTATTGTGTATAGTTGACCAGAACACTTGAAAAATTCACAAACTCCCTTTACGCCCCCAAATTTAATCTCCTCCCCTCCTAAACTATTTAGTAGGACAATTTAAACAAGTAGTGGAGTATACCGATTGGAGTCTTGCCTGCTTACCTTCTGGGGAGTGAAGTGCCCCCAAAACTAGTAGCAGAAAGACACTTAGCAAAAGTGATATTATGAGACCAGCACTGGCCAGAAGCTCTCAGAGTTTTCAAAGCTAGAAATAAGTTGCATTTTGTAACATAAGTTGTGAACACTGGGAATTCAAAGCGCCAAACTTCAGTTGGTTTCAGTGTTTCGTTTATACATTACTACACAAAATAAGGCCCTGTATGAATACAGATGTGATATGGAAGTGCATTCTTATTTCCTAATTAGCTCCCTGCTGAAATTTACAGCTTGAGAAGATGAGACTTTCTCAGGGTTACAGTGGGAGGCAAGAGAGGAGCCAGGACTAGCTGATAATTCAACCCCTGTAGGGCAGATGTGCCCTTCTCTTACTGGCAGACTGGGCAAAGGAATAAGGTATCGTGGACTGTGGCTGAGGCAAGCAGGGCTGTTAACTCTCTCCTCTGGTGTGCTTCTCCCCTGGTTTTAAGGAAGAGGAACATCAAAGAGAACTGTCTCTTCTTCGAAAAAGATTGGAAGAACTAGAAACCACTCAGAGGAAGCAGCTGGAAGAGCTTGGGCCTCCTGGGGAATGAGGCTACAGTGCCAGGCAGTCCAATCAGTGACTCAGTAAAGATGGAAATTGACACATTTGTGGCATTTTAGAGGCTTCATTCCCATTTGCCAAAAGAACCAGATGCCTGTAATTGGAAAAAGTACCGACTATGTACCGTGTTCCTTAAGTGTATGCTAAAGACAAGCTGCATTAAAGAATCTTTTTCAGAAATTTGTTAGGATGTTTGCTTATAGTCCTTTGAGAAGTGTGTGTATACACACACACACACACACACACACACAGGAGTTGTGATATGGGAATCAATGTTTACAATTATTTCCTTAATTTTACTCTTTATTGAGTAAACTCTGGCATTCTTTCTGAAACCTGATTCCCTGTTGCATTCCATCTTGGAGATAGCCACTAAGAAGGCCTGATAAAAAATGTTCAGTTGTAATCAAAATCTGGATATTTTTTAAGGGCACTTCATTGTCAGCACTATAGGAAAGAAACTCTTGATCTCTTGAAATGTATGTTCATTATGAATGTCTGCTTTTTTCAGAAGCACATAATTTATTTTGAAAGTTTAATAAATATTTTTCTATCGGTATGCATCGCCTCATTTTTAATTTGATGCTGATGGTAGAGCAGATTGGCAGTGGCCTAATGGATGGAGAGCAGGACGACCAGCATGCTGAAGGGCCCTGAATCTGTGACTGAGGGGGATCAGAACAGCTGGGCATGTTTATCCTGGAGAAGATTGGGGACATGTCCACTCCCCTCCTTTTACAGATGAGGAAACGGGGTGGGGGAAGGGGCAGAAAGGGCAAATCCCTTTGCTCCCCTGGGGAGCAGGGCACCTAGGAGTGCTGAGCTGAGCTGACCTGGGACACTCTGTACACCACCTTCTTCCCATGCTGGTAAAAGAACGAACCACCAACGCATAGCTCATTCGTGCAAAAAAAGTTGTAGAACTGTCCCTTTCTTGGCCATTTATACACATTATGTTTCTGAAAATAGTAATCAGGTTCCCACCTCCTTCTTACCCCTGCTAATATGTGTGCATTTTACTGTTTGCAAAGCACTTACCGTGCACATTATCTTATTTAATCTTCGAGGCAGCCTTGTGAGTGAGGTAACCCAGTTAGTCCCTCATACCATATGTGAACACCAAGACCCATCAAGGTGAATTCACTCTTCCTCAAGGTCACTTAGCCAGCCAACTGGCAGAACCAGAATTTGGACTTAGGTGTTCCCAATTCCATCTCAAAGAATTCTTTTCACTCCATACCATTTTGTCTCTTATCCAGCCATGGCTTTTTATGGATCGTTAGGGGAAATCTGGAATAATTTCATTCCAACTAAAGAAATCTCAACTCTACAAAACAAAATGGAATATTAGTTATCTAGAAGTCTTCCTAAAAGTGCCACCTTAAATATGAGTTGCTGTGATTATTTGAGAGAGAGTAAATCGCAAAGTCCAAGAATGTTTTCAGGCAGGGGCTCACTTAGCAAGAATAAACTTCTTTACCATTCAGTACATCTGTCCACAGCAAAAGTGTGTCTCCTAAGAATATTTCCAAACAATTCCTTCAAAAATTAAAAAGACACGATGGAAGTAAGTCTAAGTGGCAACTGAATAGCCTTTGATACATCAAAGTGTTTATTTTGGATATACACATTTAAAACATTCATCTCCAAGAACAGCTTCAATCATGTATACAAGAAATAGATTTTACATCCTAATACTGAAAAAGTAACCGAATTAATCATAAAATGCTGCTGCAGACACTAGTGTTAGGAAAAAAAAAAGCTTATAAATAAAATGATCTTCACCCCAAATCAGAAAATAAAGTTAACAATAGAAATCGTTTGACAGTTGTTTCTCTGGCTGCTGTTTAATACGGACTCGGTTACTGATTGTCTTCAGCACGTCTGCTCGGCCTATTCACTGCCTTGGGCTAGTGTGCTCCAGAATGCTGCTTTAGATCATGCTTTCCATGGGAGAATCAACGAGCACTCTACAAACATCAGTGAGTCTTCATACCACCTCTGTGAGGTAGCTTAGAAAGATTTTCCAGAAATTGAGGCACAAAGAGGTAAACAATTTGCCCAAAGTTCCCACCAGCAAAGTCACCGGAAGAGCTAACTGGTAACCCAACCCTTGCAATACTTGTGTGCCAAAGGGTTTGAGGGGAGGGGGAACCCTAAAGTATTATTCAGCAAATACTATGATAAAGCCACAGCTGATCATCTGAGTTCTCACCCTTTTCATAGTTGTCCTTCTATACCCTAAAGAAGGGACATCTTTTGGGAAGCGGTCTCTTCTACCACTGATTGCCATACCTGCTCTTTCACTCAAAAACTCGGCCGTGTTTCTTTCAAAATGGTAGCAGCTTTATTTTGGGACCCATCCTCTCACCTTTTACACCTACAGGGGAGACTTTTTGGTAGTATCTTTGAGGTGTGTCCACAGGACAGGCAATGGTCAAAAGCTATGGGAATCGGGAAAAGTGCCTATTTAGGGCATTTACTATTCTCCTTGCTCTTTGTTTGGGTGTTTGATCCTTCTCATTCCACCAAATACAGAGTGGGAGGAGAGAGACACTTGCATTCATCTAAGATAAAATGCAGATTTTAAACCTGATGTCATTACAGTGTTGGCAAGTGCTTCTAAAAGGGGCGTGGGATCATTGACTTGTAGGGAAATTTCATAGGCTGGAACTGGGAATTCTGAACCTCAGCCAAGAGGGTGAGGGTGAGGTGCCACAAGAGAGGCTGACACTGATGACAATTTATTCTGCTATACTATAAGGGAAACACAGTGGTATTGAACTTGGTCGTGAGCAGCAAAAATCCAGGATACAAAACCAGCAATAAAAGATTACAGTATCACTAGAAAGGGATCTGAACGAAGGCATGAATGAAAATGGGTATTTTTTTTTTTGGACTTTTTCCTTTGAGGAATACTTTTTAAAAATACATAATAAGACAAAGATACCAAGCTGTATACTAATACCGTTCAGGCCTCGGGCCTTTATATAGATATAATACTCCAGTGTGTACAGCAATTTCATGTCATGTAATGTAAAACGTATCATCATCTTACCACACACTTACAGGTGTTAATACCCATTGATTTCACCTGAGACCTAAAGCAAAGAGGATGTGAAGAACTGATAGTTTAGACATGGCGGGATGGACGCATGAGGCGCTCTACCAAGGAGAGCTCTGATCGAATTCTCGTGCCGAGTTTGTGCACAGAAATGATAAACGTCAATGTGGAGGGTTTTTTAAAAAAAACAACACATGGAAGTTATCGGCAAACACGTTCACCATCAAGTACATTTGGTGCTTTTGAATAAAAACAAGTATGCAACACAAGGCAGGAACACAGCGCCGTGGCAAATGGCTACTGCATCCAGACAAACCAAAGCACTTGCTTTAGGCCAGTGGTGAAATCCAGGTGAGTTTGATGAAATGCAGTTGGTGACTACTGAAAAACACGAGCCCTTTCAACAATGTTGCCACACTGTTAAGTTTTTGGTTTAAAAAACACACACACAAATGCTAAGTGTACACACCACCACATTTTGCAGTCACCTTTTCCAAGAACTACTGGGGACGAGCGCCGACACTGCGGGTCCTCAGGGTTGCCCCAATAACCCGCCACCCACGCCTCATCGTGGACGGGAGATCCCACCACATTTCACATTTTGCGTTTGGCATCGGCAGCATCCTTCTACTATTGGATTTCAGTGTCATCACAAGTGCTACATAGCTGTAGTTTTGAGACAAAACCACTTGAATCATTGTGCTTAAGTGGAAACTGTAGTTACAATAATACTGACACTTGCTTACTGGCCCTGTATTCTCTGTAAACGAGGAGGCTGTTTACAACCACCACGACATCTATATTTACATAAGGGTCTCCACGATATTTACAACAGGCACAATGGCTGGTCAGCTTCTCTAAAAGTTGTGCATGTGCCTTGGTCTCCTACGAAAGACTTGCTGTTCAAAGTGGAATCTATGTGCAAACTTTTTTTCTTAAAAAGGCGCCAACATAGCTCGAGCCACCATTTTGTTCCAAGCTGTCGGAAGAATTTCACCATCTTAAGCCAGGCCACAGCGTGATGTTCACACCCACTTGCATTTCTTCTTCTCCTCAAATAGGACTTTTATGTGTAAGAGCTGCTTCTGGGCATCTTCTAACCCTCGTTCTCTTTCTAGTTTATTTAGAATCTGTTGACAATTAGAACAGTTATTTTGGATATTGCGGCTTTAAGCACTACAGCTCCCTCCTTTGTGCATTCCCAATGCCATGAGTGGGTAAAGAAAACAAAAATCTCTATGGAACAGATGCCAACGTTTGCCTCGGTCATTTACATACTCATTCTGCAAGTTGTTTTTTCTAAGTCATTATCACAGGATCAACAACACTCCTGCTGGAAATAGCAGCTCCCATGAAATACCGTTTATTTACTTACAGATAGGAGGCCAGCCTCTCCCTGACCAGGTTATATGCATTATTATCATAGCCATTCCAAGCACCACAAGCAACCGAGGCAGCCAACATGCAGGAAGCTGTTTCACCTCCATCCAATGCAGCAGGCCAGGGGGTAGAGGGGGAGGGGAGGGGATAGGAATTAAGGGGTGTTGAGAGGGAGGGTCAGGCACCCTGATCAGAGAGTAATAGGATCCCGCCCCACCCCCTTCCCCACTTCTACCCTAGTCACCCCTGCCCCTTGAAAACAAGGATGCTGAATCATTTTGAAGGAACTCATCACCTCTACCCTACCTTATTGCTTCACTTGGGTCTTCAAAGTAGAAAATGGAAAGGGTGAGCTATTCTCACCACTGACATGGATAGCCTGGCCCAGCATGACTGAGTGGGGGGAATGAGGGAAGGGGGGGATTAACATATATTTGGAGACTGTGTATTCCATGAATGCTTCTGCATGAATTCCAAAAGAAAAACCCAGATCAAGGGGAATTAATTAATGGTGGAGAATGGCTTTACTGAAATAATCTTTCCCTTTGTGTGGAAAAAGAAATGGACATAATTTCATCTAGATAATCACCGAGTACCAAACCTAGGCAATACAACCACCTATTACTAAAGCGGATTACAGGGTTAGTGCTAATTTATGATTAAGCACAAGCCAGCCCCATTTAATATCAAGTCACATTAAATGGGAAAAGTTGACTTTTGTAAAGTGCTTGCCACAGTGCCTGGCAGACAGTAGGTACTTAATATATATATGCTTGGTCTCTTTCGCCCCCCCCCTCCCCCTTTTGAAGTTAAGTTTGAATCTGTGTGACTGGCAGGCCAGATCCACTTTATGCCCAGGGAGCAGGGGTCAGGATTGGGAGAATTAGAGCCAAATTCTGGCTTGGTGCCAGGATCCACCCAACTCATGACTGTCCAAAGGTCAGCTCAGATCAGTAATATGGCCCAATCCGAATCCCGTAACATCCTTAGGTAGAATAGAGAAATAATTGTTACAATTTTAAACTTACCTCATCAAAATATTTTACGATGTATTTGTAGATTTCTGTCAAGGCCACTTCTTCATTAAATTCATTTTCATGTTTCTTAAAGGGATATTAAACAAAGGGTTGAGAGTCAAAAAAAAAAAAGAATAAAAAAAGGAATTCAACAAATATCAGCCTGCTTTGGCTTTCTAGTCATACCTTAGATTCCTGAGTTAAAAATTCTTCCATTTCCAAAGACGACAATGGAGGCAAATCCCTGATTGCTTTATAATAAGCTTTCACTTCCTCTTTGTAGTTGGGAATATCCTTGGCATAAAGAAGTTTATTAGTTGGTGCCTCCTTTAAAACAAAACAAAAGAAAAGCGTAAAGAGTAATGTCCGGTTTGAAATAGCATGCGTTTATTCCAAGTTGCCCACGATTCTTAGTACCTAGTCAACTGTGGCCAGCACACGGGTGGCATTTAACAAATACTGTTGACTGTATGTCTGATTGACATCACTATGTGACTCATTGTTATTTTCAGGTGGAATAAATGCTAATATATTCTGCCTTCCTCTCATAAAAAACCGCAAATGATTATTTTACATGATTTTGAGTTACTGTTAACAATGGGCCTCATTTCAATCATAATTCATTACTAATGGTAGTAAAAGCTTGAAATTAAAACATTTGCTCCCATCCTCACCCATCAGTGAATTTCAGTACTTGTAAAAGATTTGATTGTAGACTTGATTGTCTCAAAAGTAAGTGGGTTCTTTATATTACCATGGAACCAGTGAATAATTGGTAATTGGCAGTAGCGATTTCAAATCTCTTCTACCTACCTCTCTTTTAGGGGTAGAGGCAGGGAAAGGAGGAAGAAGGCCATTTTGGGGGGTTGCAAAACTTCAGTTTCCACAAGGAATGGCACTCTCAGTACCATTGATTAGCCCACACATTTCACATAGTTGGCATGAAAATCCTGAGTCTTGTATAACTTGGGTGAAGTCACATAAAGTAGAATGAAGAAAGCGGAGCCAAAGGAGCAGGGCATAAAACATACACAGTGGCAAAGACCTGCACTTTGATCACAGGGAGAGATCTAGTCATTTAAAGAGGCAGCGCGATAATGTAGAAAGATCCCCAGTGTGGCCTCTGGGGCTTACAATCCATGTGATCCTGGGCAAGAAAAAGTCATGTCTGGTAAAAACGCAGTCATCGCGTAACAGGATCCTCCATCTCTTAGCTCCAGACATTTTCTCTCGCTGCTTCCCACCACACCTCTGCCTATTGCTCATCCTGGCTTCCTTTATATCTGATCAACTATGATAATTCTAGTTAATTATTTCCTATTTTTCCTGTCGCTTATTTGTTCACTTGTCTCCCTTAATTAGACTATGAGCTCCTTGGGGGGCAGGGACTGTCTCTTTTGCCTCTTACTGTATCCCTGGCACATAGTAGGTGCTTAATAAATGCTGACTGACTGACTGATGACCTCCGAGATCCCTTCTGTTCCCAAATCCATCATGATGATATTTGTGTAACTTAAATAAATGACTCCTCTTCTCAAGGCCTCGGTTTTCTCAACTGAAATGAAATGACCTGGACTAAATAACCCCTAAGATTCCTTAATGCTCTTAATCTATGATTCTCTTGGTGTGGGAATTCCCTGTGCAATGCACATCAGGAACTCACCTATAACTCCGTCTCAGACAGTTGCTTGGAGGACACACAGATTCACTAAGTGACTTGCCCAGAGTCACACAGCTAGTAAGTATCTGAGGCTAAATTTGAACTCAGGTCTTCTGGACTCCAGGCCCAGCACTCTATCCACTGTGCCATTTTGTTGTTGTTGTTCATTCATGTTTGACTCTTTGTGACCCCATGCCATAGCCCTTCTACCCTCCACTATCTCTTGAAGTCTATCCAAGGTCATGTTTGTTGTTTCCACGACATTATATATCCTTCTCAGACTCTGTTGTCCCCTTTCCTTTAGCCTTCAATCTTTCCCAATGTCAGGGTATTTTCTGATGAGTCCATTCGGGCAAAGTATTCAACAAGCTCCAGCATTTGACCTTCCAGTGAATGGTCTGAATCAATTTCTTAAGTACTGACCAATGTGAGCTATTTGCTGTTGGAGGGACTCCTAAACTCTTCTAGAGCCACAATTTGAGAATGTTGCTTCTGGGGTGCTCAGCTTTCCTTATAGTTCAACTCTCGCCACCTTCCATCCTTACTGGAAAAACCATAGCTTTGACTATACAGACTTTTGTTGGCAAGGTGATATTCCTGCCTTTTAGTATGCTGTTCAAATTTGCCATAGTTGTCCTTCCAAGGAGCAAGCATCTTTTAATTTCATGGCTGAAGTCACTGTCTGCAGTGATCTTCGAGCACAAGAATATAAAATCTGACATTGCTTTCATTCCTTCTCTCGATATTTGCCAGGAAGTGATGGGACCCGTTGCCAAGATTGTAGTTGTTTGTTGCTGGTTTTTTTTCTTTTTTAAATGTTAAGCTTCAAACCAGCTTTTACACTCTCATCTTTCATCCTCAACAAGAGGCTTCTTAAATTCCTCTTCACTTTGTGCCATCAGTGGCATCATCTGTATTTCTGAGATTGTTGATATTTTTCCTGGCAGCCTTAATTCTGGCTTTTGATTTATCTAGTCTGGCATTTTTCATGATATACGCTGCATATAAGTTAAATAAGTAAGGTGACAATATGTAACCTTGTACTCCTTTTCCAATCTTAAACCAACCAGTTGTTCCGTGTTTGGTTCTAATTGTTGCTTCTTGGCCCATATACAGGTTCATCAGGAAACAAGAAAGATGATCTGGTACTCCCTCCCATCTCTTTGACAGCTTGACATATTTTGTTGTGATCCACTCAAAGGAACAATGTCCATGTAGTCAATGGAGCAGAAGTAGATGTTTTTCTGCAACTCCTTTGCTTTCTCTGTAAGCTAGCCAACGTTGGCAATTTGGTCTCTAGTTCCTCTGACTCTTGGAAAGCCGCCTTGCTCTTCTGGTCATTCTTGGTTCACATATTGCTGAAGTCTAGCTTAAAGAATCTTAAGCATGACCTTGCTGGCTTGCAAAGGGAGTGCAATTGTTGGGTAACGTGAACATTCTTTGTCGCTGTCCTTCTTTAGAAATGGGATGTAAACTGATCTTTTCTAATCCAGTGCTCACCGTTGAGTTTTCCAAATTTGCTGGCACATGGAGTGCAGCACTTTAACGGCACCAACTTTTAGGGTTTCAAATATCTCAGCTGGAATTCCATTCTCCCCTCTTCCCCCCACCCCCACTAGCCTGATTGTTAGCAAGGCTTCCTAAGGCCCATTTAACTTCATTCTCCAGGATGTTTGGCTCCAGATCAGTAATGACACCGTCATGGTTATTGGTGATGTTAACATCTTTCTTGTGTAGTTCTTCTGTGTACTTTGGGCACTTCTTAATCTCTTTCTACTTCTGTTAAATCCCTACCATTTTTGTCTTTTCTCATGCTCATTTTTGCATGAAACTTTCTGGTTTTTACAGTTGTGTCTCACCCATTAAGGGTTTTCTTGGCAGAAAAACATGACCATTTCCTTCTTCATCTCATTTTACAGATGAGGAAACTGAGGCAAACAGGGTGAAGTGACTTTCCCAGGGTCACACAGCTAGTAAGTGTCTGAGGCTGGATTTGAACCCAGGTCTTCCTGACTACAGGCCCAGTACCTATCCATGGCATTGCCTAGCTGCCAGTGTACATTAAAGGCAGATCTAAAGCCAGGTACTATTGACTTCCAGACCCTCTTTAGTCTGTGCAGATTAATTATTCTTATTTGGCATTTAAAGACCTTCAACATCTGGTCTGCCCTACTTTTCCAGGATGATTACTCATTCCCCTGTCTTACACATTCTGTGTGCCAACCAAAGTGACCTACTTACTGTTCCTCAAAATATGGTATTTCATCTCTGTTTGTCCTTTGCCCAGGCTCTCCCCTTTGCCCACCTTCCTCACTTCTACCTCAGAATCCCCAGCTTCCTTCAAGGCTGAACCAAGTGTCCATCCCCCAACTGCTGGCATCCTCTGAGAAACTCTATTGTACATGTTTTATATTTGTTTATCTGTGACTTTGTAGTTTTCCTCCCCACCCCTGCTTCATTTCAGTCTTTGCATCCTCAGTGCCTTGCCCGTTTCCTGTAACACAGTAGACATTTAGCAAATGTTTGTTGAATGAATAAATGATGATACAAGTATCCCATCACTGGTACAAAGCCAGATCCTGGGAGATTAGGTGAACTATCTTGAAGATAAAGGTTTACAGGGAACCTAACAAACCGAATTGCATTAATTGTTCTCATTAATATTTTCCTGTCCAATTATTTAAGTGAATGCACTAGCACCAAGCAGTTGACTCCATTCCAGACACTCCAAAAATGTGACTAGGGAAGAGCCAAAGATTCATATAAACATTTTCAGAGAATTCTATCACAGCTGTTGCTTAGGAAGTTCAGATACATTAGGGCCCTCAGATGTCATGCAAGGCACTTTCTCCAAAGTATGTTTTTCCCTTTTATCTTGGTAAGCTTTTTTATTTTGTGCTTTTGATCAGAGGAGAAAGCCAGGAAAACAATATTCTCAATGTGTTACTGATCTGGAAAGCCAATGGTAAATAGAAATCCTAGGCAGGATATTGTCATCAAGAAATCATTGGGTTATATTCAAATGGACATTCTTTGTTGATATTTAAACCCAGCTTGATTGTATGAATTTCAGTGGTTTCTCTTTATTAACAATTTAAAATGTTTTTAATGTAAAAATTTCCCAGAAAGTAAAAAAAAAAGAAAAACCCTCAAAGATTAGATAGTCCTCCTACTCCCCTACCCCCAGATAGAAATCTTCCAAATAAGGGGACAAAACCAAACCCTCTACTTTAGTTTTCATTATCTATCAGTCAACAAGTACATATTAAGTACCTACTATGTGCGTGAGATACAAAGATAAAAACCAAACAATCCTGGCACTCAAGGATCTTAACATCCTTGTTGGGGGAGAAGATGGCATGTTCATATATATAAGTGTATTATTTTAGCAACAACAAACCAAGGTGTAAATAATAATCCACAGGCAATTTTGAATATAAATGGAACAAATACTATCCAGATGGTCTCTTCTGAGCTGGTTTAAAATGTTTACAAGAAAGGCAGACTGCTTTAAACTCATAGATTACAGCATAAATACAGGAAATAGCAGAACATGTCTCACCTTCCCCAGTTGTTGTTCCGCAAGAGAAAACGCATCCATGAAAGCCTGGGCAATTACTGACAAACAGCTGTCTATGTGTGGTGTCTTCTTAATATCAAAGACGAACTGTGGGTTCTTCAGGATATTGACCCAGAAACGAAGAGGAAGACTGCCATGAAACAGGAGAGTTTCTTTGTCAGTAGATTTATTCACCAGAGACTCATGATATGTCTATCCTATTCTAGAAACAGGCATCTTTATCTTTTTATTGGAAGAATATGAAGACACTTCCAAAGCACTGTGGTGCTGTGGGAAATGTGTGCCATATGTAGGCAGAGGACCCGGGTTCAAATCCTGCTACTTAAAACCAGTGTGAACACCTTATCTCTGTGGACCTCAGTTTCCTCATCTGTAAATTGAAAGGGTTGGACTAGATAACTTCTAAGGTCACTTCCAACTTCAGACCTATAATATAACTAAAAAGCTGATGACTAAGATGTCCTAAGATTAGTTGGTAGAGGTGGAACCAAAGGGGAGAAACAACTTGAGACGTGAAAGTGACAAGACAGCATGTTCTCCAAAATAATGATAACTCACATTAAAGTTGATGAAGTCATTCCTCATGATGAAGGACCTTGTGGGGTAGGTAATGCAGGGATTTTACTTCCCCCCTCCATTTTACTGATGGTGGGTGGAGGTGGAGAAGTGATTTGGCCATGGTAACACAGCTGGTGAATCTTAGAGAGTTGCCCAGTTTGCCACAGGCACACATCTTGTAAATACAATTATAATACATGTATACTCCCATAGAACTTTAAGGTTTGCAAAACACCTTATATACTTTCTCTTACGACAACCAAATCAGGTGGGTACTTATCCTCACTTTACAAATTAGGAAACAGGTTAGGTATCCCAGTAGGGAGAGTGTTGGGCCTGGATTCAGGAAGACCTAAGTACAAATCCAGTCTCAGATCTTTACTAGCTGTGTGACCTTGGGCTAGTCCTCTGCTTGCCTCAGTTTCCTCATCTGGAAAATGGGAATAAAAATCAGGCCGCTAAGACACTCAACAGCTGTGTCACTGCAGCCAAGTCACTTCCCCACCATTACCACTTCCTTAAGTATCAGGTGTAGGTACTAAAAACTATACCTCCTTCCAGGGTAGTTGTGAGAATTCTGTGAGATGAAATCTGTAAAGTACTTAGAGGGGAAGGGAATAAGCATTTCAGTATCTTACCACCATATTCCAAAATGAATATATGTATTTTTAAAGATCATACTAAAAACATTAGAAGATGATTCTCACAACTATGAGCAGGAGGTATAATCTTAACCAAACAAGAGACAGAAAAACACAAAAGATAAGAGATAACTCTGATTACATGAAAATGAAAAGCTTCTGCATAGACAAAATCAATGTACCTAAGATAAGAAGGGAAGTGGCAGAACAGGAAAAATAAATCTTCGTATCAAATTTCTTCAAGTGTTTGGTATCCAAAACATAAAAACAATAAATACGCATAAGATCAATGGCCATTCCCCAGTAGATGAATGGTGAAAGAATACAAACAACTGATTCTCAAAAGAAGAATTACAAAGCATTCACAACCACAAGAAAGAATGGTCCAAATCACTAATAATAAGAGAAATGTAAATAAAAACAAGCCTGAGATTTCACCTCTTACCCTGCAAGTTGGCAAAGATGACAAAAAATAGCAGAGGTCAATTTTGGAGGGGTTGTGGAGTGACAGGCACACTAATACATTGTTGGTGAAGCTATGAAATGGTACAACCATTTTGGAAAGCAATTTGGAATTATTAATGAAGTGGCTAAAAATGCCCATACCCTTTGAACCAGACTCCATTACTGGGATTATACCTCAAGGAGCCATTGATAAGAAGAAAGTCTCCATATACACCAAAATATTTACAACAGCACTTTGGGGGATAGCAAAGAATTGGAAATAAAGTAGATGTCCATTGCCTGCATATGACTAAACAAGGTGTGGTATATGGATGTAATAGAATATTACTCTGCTGTAAGAAATTATGTATGTGATACATTTAGAGAAACATGGAAAGATCTACACAAACTGATGCAGAGTGAAATAAGCAGAGCCAAGAAAACTACACACAGAAATTACAACCCTGTAAATAGAATGATCAAGTACACATCAAAAAACCAAAAGGGAATTAGCAAAATTATAAAGATCAAGCATAACTAGAATGACATATGAGAAGACACCCCCAACCTACCCCTTTGTGGGGTGGTGAAGTCCACAGGTGTTCTGTACTGCATATACACTCAGACTTTTTCAATGTATTGATCTTTTTTGTTGTTCACACACACACACACACACACACACACACACACACACACACACACACACACACACACACTCTTTCATTGAAAAAAAAGATAAATTCGAGTAGGAAGAGCTTATCATCTATTAGGACACAGAACAGAATACAATAAATACTAATAGATGTGGTAGATGTCAGAAGAAACTAAATGTCTGTTGATGGAATGAGTGATTTATTGTGGCAGTGATTTACAATTTGAATTAAAAGGGAGACAGATTGAAGACCAACACACTCATTAGGAATCTGTTGCATTGATGGAGATGATAGGCAACCAAGGCTCTGAATTGTTTTGGAAAGGAAAGGGCAAACATGTGGGAAGGACAATGAGGAGACAGGATCCAGAGATTCACAATAGACAAAACAACAAATAGTAGGACAGACTCCCTCCCTGGAGAAGCAATGTGGATCAAAAGATCTTGGGATCCCAGACTTAAGGCTGGAAAGGACCTTTGAGATTGTCTAGTCCAATCTACTCACTTTACACGTTAGAAAACCGAGTATTGGAGAAGTTAAGGGAGGAAAGAGTTTTAAGAATTGGAGTGGAGGGGCAGCTAGGTGGCGCAGTGGATAGAGCACCGGCCCTGGAGTCAGGAGTACCTGGGTTCAAATCCGACCTCAGACACTTAACACTTACTAGCTGTGTGACCCTGGGGAAGTCACTTAACCCCAATTGCCTCACTAAAAAAAAAAAAAAAAAAGAATTGGAGTGGAGAGATCTTCAAATTCCACCTCCAACAACAACCATTGCCATGAGGCAATAGGCAAGTCATATAGTCAGTCTATAAACATTTATTAAGCACCTACTATGGGCAAGTTTTGTCTTTTGTCTCAGTTTTAATCTCATCTACAAAATATAGCTAGGTAATACCTAGAATACCTAATTTATTTGTTTTTGGTTTGTTGGGGTTTTGTTTTTTTTTTTGTTTTTTTTTTTTGTGGGGCAGTGAGGGTTAAGTGACTTGCCCAGGGTCACACAGCTAGTAAGTGTCAAGTGTCTGAGACTGAATTTGAACTCAGGTCTTCCTGAATCCAGGGCCAGTGCTTTATCTACTGTGCCACCTAGCTGCCCCATAGAAGACCCAATTTAAAGGGTTGTACCAAGAAGGATTAAATGTAAGGATTGATGTATTTTATAATAATAAGAAGAAGAATAAGAAGAATAATTGATAACATTTACATAAGGTTGGCAAAGGGCTTTACATGTTTTATTTTTGCAAATTTTCTTCATAATAATGCTGGGAGATAGATACTATTATTATCATCACTGTTTTAGAGATAAGGAAACCAAAGTTAAGTAATGCCCCTAATAAGTGTCTAAAGCCAGATTTGAACTCAGGTCTTCTTGACTCAGTCCTAGCACTCTATCCTCTGTGCCAACGAGAGACTTGCCTAGGGTTGGACAGTAAATGAAGGGCGGAGCAGGATTTGAATCCAGATTCTGCATCTTTTACCATTCATAACATACTGGCTCCTTCCCATTTAGGGGGTGGTGATGTAGATGATTAGATAATCACCATGGCAGGCTATCAAAAGTACCCAATAAAGGCCCCAACCAGTTCTATGAGAACACAGAGAAGGGGAGGTCAGATGAGGCTGGGGGAGGGGGAGGGATGGCATAAATGGCTTCATTTCATGGGAGAGGTGACACTTGAACTTGAATGATGGGTAAGGAGCTCAACTACCACCTTCCTGTCCAATCCAGAAGATTCTCATATCCTGGAGAGAGCTAGGAAGAAAATGTCCTTTCAAGATTACAGGCTTCGTCTATCTTTATTTGATTTTCAAGAATCCTAGGAAAGAAATTACAGAGGGTATTTTTTTTATTGTTTTCAAGACATTGATAAAGAAGTCTCAAATGTGCTGTCAGATGGTTGACTCTTCCATTAACCTCCTCTGTCCTTTCTTCTCATTAATATGCTACCCGAAGTTTTCATAAACAGTCAGTGAAGCCACACATTCTTCCCCATCTCCTCCACTTACCTGTTTGTTTTCCAAATATGTACAACATCAGGATCTGTGATTTTTTTATTCTCAGCCTGGGCATCCAAAAAATCAAAGAAGTATTTGATGGCAAACGGGGCTTTGCTGTTGGGCAGGCTCCAGATGCTTCGGAAAAGCTTTTCCAAGACAGAGTGAATGGCCACCTGAAAGAGGGGAGAAGACCAGGTCGTAAGCCAATGGCAAAATCTATGCCATACAAAGTGAAGAGACAGAATCTGAGAATCAAAGCCGATGACACCCACAGCTGGAAGGGCAAAGCTCTTGCCTGTGGGGGCTCTAGATTCAGATTTGGTTTGGGCAAAATAACAAGCCCCGACTCACCAACAGAAAAGTTGTTTAGTCAATAGGGAAGTGGGAAGACTCAAGGCTTCCCAGGCAAAGCCAAGTGCCCAACTGAGAAGACAACCCTACTGGAAGGATGCTTGGTCCTCATTAGTGATATCCAGGTGGGAAAAAGTCAAGTGGAGATGGCAGAGTGGGACAATTTCCCCTCTTACTGCATCTATTCCAAACCTAGGGTCTCACTGTGTCTTTCGAAAACATGCGAGTGTTATACAAAAGCCACACAGGGCAGAACGATTCAGGACAGCAAAGACCGCTGCTGTTCTCTGTGCACTACCCAAATCTACTGGGCTCTAAACAAATTCAGTTCTGTAATCCGGAACAGTGTGGTCAGTACATTTACAGCTACAAGGCCCAATGGAGATAATAATATTTTCCTAGGCTTACTTTAGGAGGAAAATAATCCAGCATGTCTGTTCCTTCCACCAAAAGCCAGATAAGTTGAATTGGCTACAGATTTGGCATTCTACCAGTTTTTACTTCCAGCACTGGCCATGATGTGAACAGAATTCTTAATTTCATTTTTCTTTAAAGGCAGCCACAGAATCCAGGTTTATAACCACTGACCCTTCTCCTGCTTTCTTGTTTTGAGTACAAGGAAGGAGTTTTGTTGCTCATCCAAAATAATGAGTTAACAAAGAAGGATAATTAGACCATCAAACTAAAAAAAAAATACATGCTGCAAACCATGGGGGAAGGGCCAGGGAACAATAGAAGAGTCCCATTTTTAGACACTACTGCATGAATTGGGTAAGTGCTGTTATTTCTGCAATTGGCTTTTTTTTAAAGGAGGGAAATAAAGAAAAGGCAATATATACAATTTTAGCTTTCATCTTGCTTTGCTAAAAGTCACTAGGGATTTATAACATTTTCACACATCAGTAGAAATTAAGTCAAACACATCATAAGCCCCTTGGTAGAGGTAAAAGCATTCCCAGGATGCTTAGTGTACCTTGGTTGACAGCAGCTTTGTTAAATACATTTCCTTTACTTTAAACTTGTGCTTCCCTCGGTGTCTCTTGCCTTGGACATCTTGGAATGCTTCCGAGTCTGGTAAAATCTACAGAAAGAAGACTTGATGGGTTAAACCCCAAGTGGCCATTCACTCTTTAAAATAAAAAATAATGATTTTGTGTTTATATCCTCTATAGTTCCTTTCATCTATACCATCTATAGTTCCTAGTTTATCCCTCCCCATTCTCAAACCCAGAGACTTATTCCTCACAACAAAGAATAAAAAGAGAAAAAAAGGTGAGCAAAATTAACCAGCTCATCCAAAAAGAAAAATAAATTAAAATGGCCGGTCTTTCCACATTTCTCTGTATTCATCATATTCATTGTTTCTCAAGGCACAGGAATAGATTATTAACATTCACATGCTGTTTAGCCATTCCCTAATCAATGGACATCTACTTTGCTTCAAGTTCTTTTTGTTGTGCCAAAAAGGGCTTCTATAAAAAAGGGAAATGTGATACTTGTGCTCCCTAGAAAAGAAATGGAAATCTGGGAATTGTCTAATAGGCATCCAGGGATTTAGGGGACAGTAGATTTTGACACAGTTCAATAAAAAGTTAAATAGGATGCCATGAACCAAAATTATATGGGTAATGTCACCGCAGGAAGTAGAGGAAGCTCTCAGAAGTGAAATCCTGAAGACCCAAAAAGGGAATCTCGAAGAGGGAAAGGAAGGGTCATGTACAGAGAATGATGTGGTTGCATAGGGAACTCGCCAGGTAAATGAGATCATAAGCATGAATCTTCTCAGAAAGGGCAATTAGCAAAGGATGAGTATGACTGCGTGGCACCATCTTGTCAGAAGAGTGCCAATGGTGCTAGGCTGTAGGGTAGATTGAAGTTGGCACAGAAAGCTCAGGATAAAAAGTGGGGAATTTTTGTTATAGTGAGAAAAAAAGGCAGCTGAAAAAAGGTACAGGACCGCTGCTCAGGGCGGGCAGACGGAAGGATTATAACTGATGACTGAGAGCCGCTCAATCCTGATTTTGCTTCTGTTTTCTCTCCCAGGGAGAATGATCTTTGGATTAGAAAGAACAGAGGAAAAATGGCTAATAACCAAGATAAGAGAAAGTAAGCTGCCCTTGCTGAGTTCAAATCACTTAGCCTAGATGAACTACGTCCTAGGGTAGCGGAAATTGGCAGATGGGATTGCTGAGCCATTGTCAATGATCTATGAGAGACCATGGAGAGCTGGAGAGGGGCGGCAGGATTACAGAAAGCAAATGTTCTCTGGAGCCTCAAAAAAGGGAGGAGAAAGCAGCCTGTAAGCAATAGGCCATTGAGTTGGTCTTTGATTCTTGGCAAAATTCTAGAATGTATTCAAAGGGACTGCTAGGGATTATTTAGAGAAAGAAGCAGCAATCACAAGTAGCTCGACTGGCAAAAAGAGAGAGCATGCCACATTAACCTTCTTTCCCTTTGAGAATGCTATAGATGTAATCTTTCTAGATTTTACCCAGAATTTGATAAAGTTCCTCACGTTATCCTTTTGGGGAAGATGAAAAGATATCATTCAGTAGATTTGGAACAGATTGCAAGGGGGAAACTCAGACTCAAGTCATTAATGATTTAATGCCTTCTTGGAAGGGGGTCTCCAATGTTCCTAGAGAATTTGTGCTTGGCCCTATGTTGTTTTGTATATTTACAAGTGACTGGATGAAGCATTGATTGTATGCTTATCAAATCTGCAGATGACAGAAAACTAGGAAGAAAGGCTAACATCCTAGATGACAGAATAAAGATTTTAAACCTTAACAGACTAGGAAAATGGACCTCATCTACAAGATGAAATTGAATAGAAATAAAAGCAAAGACTTACATTTAGGTTTTAAAAAAAATAAACCACACAAGTACAAGATGGAGGAGGTATGGCATCTTGAAAAAGATATGGGGGGTTTAATGGGCTGCAAGCTGAATGAGTGAGGAGAGCAATATGGCAGCCAAGAAAGCCAACGTGACCCTTAGACTACATTAAGAGAGTTATTGTATGTTGGAGGTGAAAGTCTCCCTCCTGCACTCACAGCTCTGGGCATTTCCTCTGGCTGTCCCCCATGCACGGAGCACTCTCCTGTCTCATGTCTACCTCTTAGCTTCCTTCAAGTCCCAGCTAAAAGCCTTTCCCACTCCCCCAGGGCCTAGTGTTTAATTGGTTCTGTATATGGCTTGTTTGTGTATAGTTGTTGGCATGTTGTCTCCCCCATTAGTCTATGAGCTAGAGAGAAGGGACTGACTTTTGCCTCTCTTTGTATCCTCGGTGCTTAGCACAGTGCCTGACACACAATAGGCACTGAATAAACGTTTACTGGCTTCCTGGTTAGACCACATCTGGCACACTGTTCTGGGTGCTCCATTTTAGGAAGGACGTGGATACCTGGGAAAATGTCAGAATGTGGCAAGTAGGAATGGTTAGGAGCCTTGAACTTAAGTCACAACAAGATCCGCTGAAGCATTTGAGGAAGCTAAGCCTGGATAAGGCCCTTTAGTGAATTTTCCCCTTCTTAATCTCCAATTCTTCAAATCCCTAGGCTTCCTTCACTATCTCAGCTCAAGCACCACCTCCAACAAAAGGCCTCTTGAGCTCTTTGGTTGTTGGTGCTGAAAATACTTTGTGTACAATTACTCCTTTAACCAGCCTTCCATTAGAACATAAGCTTTTCAAGGACAAAAAGGCTTTCCTTCTTGTCTCAGTATTTTTAGTCCTTGGTCAACTGAATTAAGAGGAATGTGATAGGTGCCTTCAAAGGCTGTCCTGACACACAGGTCTTATTCCATCTGGTCCGAGGGAGAATTAAGATCCATGGACAGGAGTCACAGAAGGATGAATTTAGACTTGACAGAAGGAAAAGCTTTCCAAAAATTCAGCCTATTCCAAAATGGAGTCGGTTGCCTAGTATGGTAGTGAGTTCATGCTCCATGGGGGTCTTCCAACAAAGTCTGGGTGACCACTTGATGACCACAGGCCCAAGTTTGAATCTCAACTCTGCCCCTTGGTACCTGGTATGACCTTGGACAAGTCACTTGGGTCTCAGTTTCCATTTGGAAAATGAGGAATTTGGACTGGATGAGCTCTAAGGTCCCTTAGCTCTCTGTCGGCCTGTGTCCCCATCTGTAAAGCGTTGGGGGAGTGGTTTAGATGACCTCTAGGTATATTCTGTTTTGTCTGATCTTTTGATGGAAGGCAAGAACAAGAAAAAACACTTATTGTCTACCTGCTGTGTACTGGGGGCTATCCAGGCACTAAAGAAATAGGAAGTTTACAAGAACATGATTCCTGTCCTTATGGAGTTTACAAGCCAACAGACCTAGCAGGAACCATGTCAGAGAATTCTGTCTGGGTCAGTGGACCAGAGATGTAGTGCCTGGCTTCCTTTGTAATCTTATGGATTTTATATTATACATCTAGAAATATTACTCTGAGAGGGGGTCCACAGGCTTCACTGGATTATCAGAGGGGTCCAGGACACAAAAAGGTGAAGAACCTTTGAAAGTCCAACCTGCTTATTTTACTGATGGGGAAACTGAGGCTCACGGGAGTGAAAATGACTTGGCTAAAGTCACACAGCTAGCTGATTGGCAGAACAAGAATTCAAGCCTAAGTCCCAGTGACCACAAATCCAGCATTCTTCTTTACATCCCCCAGGACCCTTCTTTAAATTTCCATTAGCTACCAGCACATGGCAAGCCCTTCAATATTATTTATGTATCTATCTACTCATTAATTCATTTATTTTGCGGGGCAACAGGGGTTAAGTGACTTGCCAGGGTTACACAGCTAGTAAGTGTCAAGTGTCTGAGGCCGGATTTGAACTCAGGTCCTCCTGAATCCAGGGCCGGTGCTTTATCCACTGTGCCACCTAGGTGCCCCCTGCTCATTTATTTTTAAAAAATATTGTCCGGGGGGGGGGGCAGCTAGGTGGTGCAGAGGATAGAGCACCGGCCCTGGATTCAGGAGGACCTGAGTTAAAATCCGGCCTCAGACACTTGACACTTACTAGCTGTGTGACCCTGGCAAGTCACTTAACCCCTGCTGCCCCGCCAAAAACAACAACAGCAGCAGCAATAAAATAAATGAACAATTGAATGAGGTATCTGATTCAAGAGTGAGCACAGATAAACTCACCAAATGACAGTGATGTTCGGAGTATTCCACATCTGAAAGACAAGGGAAGAAAACAAATCATTAACGAAGAAAGTCACTGGCCAATTGGCTAGCTCAGAAATGACCGACCGTTATAAAGAGAAGGTGACTTGAACATTGCAGGTGTCCAGGGTGTGTCTTAATAGATCTAAGGATTCCATACTAGCAAACAGCTTTCCCAAGGGCACCAGACACTTACTTTTCAGGCACATGAGAGATTTTTTCTTCTAAAAATGCAATAAACCCTTCATTTCACTGTATGGGCAATCCTCTACAACATGCCTGTCTTTCCCTGTGGTTAACTCAGGTAAATTAATGTAGGTTAACTCATATTGAAGGGGGCAGCTAAGTGGCACAGTAGATAAAGCACCAGCCCTGGATTCAGGAGGACCTGAGTTCAAATCCGGCCTCCAGACACTTGACACTTACTAGCTGTGTGACCCTGGGCAAGTCACTTAACCCTTATTGCCCTACAAAAACAACAAAACAAAAACTCATATTGAGCTTAGAAAGAAATGTAATACTCCTTATAACAGACTTTATAATAATAATAACGATAATAATAATTATTATTAACAACAATTAACATTTATATTGTTGTTCGGTCATTTTCAGTCATGTCCAACTCTTTGTGACCCCATTTGGGGTTTTCTTGGCAGAGATACTGAAGTGATTTGCCATTTCCTTCTTCAACTCATTTTACAAAGGAGGAAACTGAGGCAAACAGGGTTAAGTGACTTGTCCAGGGCTACCCAGCTAGTACATATCTGAGGCAGGATTTGAACTCGTGTCTTTCTGACTCCAGGCCTAGTGCTCTATCTGGTATACCACCATCAAGCTTTAAGAAAACTTTTTTGAGGGGCTGCTAGGTAGCACAGTGGATCAAGCATGGGTCCTGGATTCAGGAGGATCTGAGTTCAGATTCGACCTTGATACTGGCTGTGTGACCTTGGGCAAGTCACTTAGCCCTCATTGCCCCCACCAAAAAAAAAAAAAAGGCAAAAAAACCCCAAAACAAACAAGAAAACTTTTTTGAGAAAAAGCATTTTTAAAAACTTTTAAGAAAACTTTAATGGAAATTTACCATAGGAGACTATCTTAACTAGATAACTAAAGGTGTTTCTGAACTCCTAAGTCCTCAGAAGAGATGCTGCCAAAGAGTGATCCTCCCTTTCTTGTGATATTTCATGCCAGTGAACATACTTGTTTGTGGGATCATAGATTTAGAGAGTGATCTCTAAGGTCATCCAACACAGAGATGTTAAACCTGCGGCCTGCAGAGTCCCCCAATATGGCTTGAACCAGATTCAAATGTAATTGGAAAATGTTTAACAAAATAAAACTATAATACACCATAGATAATGTTAATCTGTGGTTTTCTTAAGTCAATATAAGACACTCAGGGATCTGTTTCTATCTGAGTTTAACACCCCGGATCTAGTCTTCAATTTAGAGACTTTCAGCAATTTGCCTGGGGCTATAAAGGTCCTAAACAACAGATTTAAATCCAGTTCCTTTGGCTCCAGCCAGTGATCTTTCCACTGTACCAGCAGCTCTGTTGTTTTTCCCTAAATAGCCCAACATATCAAGTCCCCAGAGAGCCTTGGTTTGCGATGATTAGCTATATGGGTGTGATTTTCTTCCCCCTTCCCAGGGTCTGCATTTTAAGGCTGTTTCCAATGGAGAAGACAGAAACCCAGGAGTACATCCAGAGGGCTTCAATAACTATTAATTATTATTAGCAAACAGCCTTTCTAGGGGACTAAAGTCAGGTCTTAGCTGGAATATACCAGCTCTAAGGAGGATAGATTTGGGGGGGGGGGGTTAATTGAGAAGCAACACAGCATGGCGGGCTGGAGGGTTGGCCTTGGATTTGGGAAGACCTTCCTTGGACACTTGCTAGCTGTGTCAACTTAGGCAAGTCACTTAATTTTTCTGCACCTGCTTGTTCTCTAAAATGAGGGAATGGGCTGACCACTAAGCCCTCTTCCACTTCAACATTTATGAGCCCCCTTCAGCAGGGAACTACAGGTAGAAATCTGGCCTCAGAGCCAGGAAAACCTGGGCTCAAGTCCCCTTGTGACATGTACTAGTTTGTGTCACTTAGGGAGCTGGGAGTTGGGGGAGAGTTTCCTGATTGTGTCAATGAAATCATAGACCTGGTTGCTATCTTTTATGACCTAGAGGATTCCAAAGGAATGGAACCTTATCACATGGGATCTTCTAGCCTCGGGTCCTGAGGGTATGGGAGCAGGGCCCAAGTAAGCCCTGTTCATTCCGGCCCTAATAATTTCCTACAGGGTGGGTTGGAGAGAGTGGCACATTCCATTTCCTCGGAATCTCACAAATGCTAGCGCATCTGCACAAGTGGAAATTCTATTTTTAATAGAATTTCCCAAGGCAATTATCTGGCTTATTCAGTAGTTACAGGGCCTCTGAGCTTATCTACCTTCTTCCTGCTCTGGTCACTAGAATAACTTCCAACATCCTCCAAAAACAAAACAAAAAACACCAAACCAAACCAAAGCAAAGCAAAACCAGTGACTAGACCTGAGATTTCAGCTTGAGGATGGTCCTGAACAAGAGGCAGTCTAGTAAAGTGGTTAGAGACAGCCTCTGAGTCAAGTCTTGCCTGTCACATGCTGACTGTGTGACCCTGGGCAAGTCACTTGCCTCTCAGGGGCCAAGTCATTAAGTCTATCAATTGCATAGAGAGTGGTGAACTGCATTTGTAGAAGGAATGTCTTTATTGGGAATTCCCTAAAATCAATGAAATCAGCAAATTAGATAATATTAATAGGGGCAGCTAGGTGGCGCAGTGGATAGAGCACCGGCCCTGGAGTCAGGAGTACCTGAGTTCAAATCTGGCCTCAGACACTTAACAAGCTGTGTGACCCTGGGCAAGTCACTTAACCCCAATTGCCTCACTAAAATAAATAAATAAATAAATAAATAAAAATTAGATAATATTAACAATAATTCTCAAAGAGGTGGCACAGAGGCTGGAGAGCCAGCCCCACTCAAAGTTAGAAAGATCCAGGTTCAAGAACTGCCTCTCACTCATTCAGGCCGTGTGACCCTGGGCAAGTCACTTTAACTCCCTCAGTGCCCTAGGCAACACTCTAAGACATAGATTTTGGACAAAATTCTGAGCTGTGTTGGTGGAAGGAGTTTCTTCACTGGGAATTCCTGATCCCAATGAAGTCATGGATGTACTTTTTTTAGGAGAAAGAAAGTAAAAAGAGAAGGGAACAGAGGAGGAGAGGAGAGGAAAGAAGGAAAGGAAGAGGAAGAGAAGAGGAAAGGGGAGAAGGAAAGAATGGAGGAAGGAAGAGGGGAGAAAGTGAGAAAGGGAGGAAGGGAAAAGAGGAAGGAGAAGGTGGGAGGACTGGAAGAGGGAAGGAGGGAGGAGAGGAGAGAAGGAAAAGGAGGAAGAAGGCAAGAGGAGGAGGAAAGAAGAGAGAAGAAAGAAGGGAAGAGTGGAAGAAGGGAGGAGAGAAGAGGAAAGGAGGTGAGAAGCATTTTCCTTGGCAATGTCTTGAAGGAAGTTGCAAGCAGATGAAGTGTTGGACTTGGAATAAGGAAGGCTTGAGTTCAAATGCTATTTCAGACATTTATTAGCAATATGATCCTGGGCAAGTCACTTAATCTTTTTTTGCCTCAGTTTCCCGATCTATAAAATGTAGATAATAATGGCACCTACCTCTCAGGACTATTGAGAGGATCAAATGAGGTGTAAGATACAAAGTGCCTTAAACCTTAAAGCACTGTATAAATATTCAATAGTAGTGGTGGTGGTGGTAGTGGTAGCAGAAGTAGTAGTAGAAGTGGTAGTGGCAGTGGTATCATAATTCCCCCCCCCCCCCTACCATCACTATTACTTTTCTTGCTGCTGCTATTCCTATCTCTTCGTTTTAAATGGTGTTATTACTTCGGTTTTTCTTTGGGCCTCATTCCCCGGATTTTCTCAGAGGCATTCGATGGCCCACAGGACTTCCCTCAAGTTTCTCTGTAGACTCATAGTAACAGCAGAAGCCCCATTTGGGACTGAGGTGAACAGTTAAATTTTTCTTGAGACCACAAAGGCCCCCACACCCAACACTGCCCTTGTTACCTGATGTAAAGTTTGATAGCTTCTTGAAGACACTGATGGTAGAACCGTTTGAAATCTGAAAGTAAAAAAGGAAGAGACGGCTCAGTATACAGGTTGGAAGTAATTAATCCAAGAATCCCAGAGCTCACCAGGCCCTGAGAGGAAGCCCGGGACAGAGGACTCCCGGAGCAGGGACTTGGTGGTTTTAGTTTTGGCATTTGTTGGGACTAACAAAACGAGCCAGATGTACATGGAATGGATGATTCGATTTCAATGAGCTTCCTCTGCTTCTGGGAGGGGAGGTGCTCTCTAAATCATCTTAGACAGATAGGAATCTATCTTCTTTAAAAAAAATAATTATGGGGGAAAAAACAAACTCCTTCATTCTTATATGACCTAAGTCATAGACCTATGTCAAAAGCAAAGGTTCTTAACTTGGGGTCCACAGATTTCCAGGAAGTTCATACACTTGGATGGGGAAAAGAAATGAATTCATTTTGGTACAATGGGCTTCCTTTGTAATTCTGTGTATTTTACGGATTCTAAGAAGGGGACAGACTCCCAAAGGGGACCACACACAAACACAAACACGCAGAAAAAGTGAACAATTTCAGTCTACAGGGACAACAGTTGCACAATGTCTGAGGACATGGGGACGATGTGGCAGCTGAAAATTGCATTTAAAGTTGCTAGAATTCTTTTAATAGAAATTTCAGAAAGGCGGGGGGCTTCCGGGCAGAGCATATGAATGGAAAGGATTAGAAATAGTCCATCTTTTGGCAAAACTCAGTTACTTTGAGTTGACTCTTAAATGCTAGTAAATCATCAACAGGCCAGGTAGTGGGAAAACCTGCCTTTATGGAGCAGAAATGAACCCTCCAGCCCCCCTCCCCCAACCCCGCCCCCAACAGCTACTTTCTGGCCCTTGTGGCTGCTGGCACTCACACACACAGATGCCAGTTTCACCCTGAACCATATGGTGAGGAGTTGGCTCCTGAACTTGGATGAAAATCTGGGCCCTCTGTGAGGCTTCCCCATCCCCCCTCCTCCCCCTGCAGTATATCATCTCCTTCATTTTAAATCTCATTATTTTGTGTAGTTAGCATGGCGGCAAGCCTGGGTAACTTTTATTAGCGTATGGATTCTATGTATTCAGACTCCAAAACAGTCATTCCATGATGAACTCTGTGTTGTTTCTGAAGCTCTTTTGGCTTTTAATTTTTATCCAGGAACCAAGAGACTCGTTCAGTGTGCTACCTGGGTCTGCTTTGTGTGGGGGGAGCTAAAAGAGATAGAGGCAGGACTATGTGTAGACTCTTAGTCACAATCCTGGGGCAGCAAGGTGGATTGAGCACTGGGCTTAGAATCAGGAAGACTCATCTTTTTGAGTTCAAATGCAGCCTCAGACACAGGGTGACCCTGGTTGAGTCACTTCACCCTGGTTTCCTCATCTGCCAAATGAGCAGGAGAAGGAAATGGCAAACCACTCCAGGATTTGGGGGGGCAGGGCACGGGGCAATGAGGGTTAACTGACTTGCCCAGGGTCACACAGCTAGTAAATGTCAAATGTCTGAGGCCAGATTTGAACTCAGGTCCTCCTGAACCCAGGGCCAGTGCCACCTACCTGCCCTGCACTCCAGGACCTTTGCCAAGAAAACCCCAGATGGGGTCACTGAGAGTGCAACATGACTGACTGAAAAACTACTCAACAACAATTGTGCGGCAGTTTTTCCTGATGTCAAGCCTAACTGGTCTCTTTGCAACTTCCCTTTACCAGTCTGGGTTCAGGTCTTGCCCTCCCTCACATGACAGCCCCATAGCTACCTCCCTGAATAGTCTCTATTCTCGGCTAACTGTGGCTAACCCATTTTCATATGACTTGGACTTGGGGACTGTCACCATCCTGGCTGCCCTCTGGACAATCCAGCCCCTCAGTGGTGTCCAGAACTGAACACAATACTCCAAGTAAGGTCCAAAAAAGGGCAGAGTCCAGTGAGATTATACCCTCCCTATTTCTGGAGGCCATGATCTAACAGCCTTAACCAGACTCTTCATACCTCTTTTCTCCAAGGAATGTTGTTTACCCTTCTCGTGAATACTCATTCCAATTAAAATGAAAATCAACCCCCCTTGGTGAAGCTCTCCCCTCCATGACCACCCAATGCCACTACCTCCTCTACTTTAACAAAACTTCACATCAAAATGAGCTTGAGGGAATATTTGAAGAGTTGTACAAAATCCCTCCTCCATTCCTCATGGAGAGTTGGATATACTCTGTTCCTCTGCCAATAAATAACCTATTTTTTTTTAAAAAGGAAGCAAGTGAATCATTGTGGGTAATTGTCAAAGAATGAATCCCCAACAGACCCCGTTGAGTGTTGAGCCAATACTCCACTGCTGTCAGATTCTGTGTTTTGCCAAAAGCAAGCACCCTTACTCTATAATCACAAACACAACGGACGGGCCCCTCCGATAGGGATCTTTGCCAGAAGTTCAAGTGTCTTTTCAGAAGCTGGCAACAAAGCCAACGGCTGGCACTGATCTCAGGCTTTAAGATATTGTGCAGAAAGATGAGGCTGGCGTCCAAGAGATTTTACTCTGAAATTATCTCTCAAGAGCAAGTGTAAATGTATTTTATTAGTAGAGGGTATGTGTGTAAGCTCGTCTGTGTGTATGTGTGTGTGTTTGTGCGGCTGATGTTGTTTTAAAGACAAGCCTAATCTTATCTTGTGAAGCGTTTCACAGCTGCTCTGGGGCTGGTACATTTTTTTTTTCCCCCATAAGACACTTTAACTCCATTGTTCCTGTACAGATGTGTATGGCTTTTTTCTTTTAAATATATTTCTGTTTTCTCCTTCATGCTGCTGAAAAGTTGAAGAGAGAAGAGCTTTTGGAAACATCTATAAAATCACAAGGGTTAAAAATGGTTCTGTGTGATCTGTATGAGGAAGTCCAAAAAGCTCATTAATCGGGAAGCAGGTAGCTTCTGATGGGCCTCTCTGCTCGGGATGGAAACTAAATTAAAGGTTAATGTCACTGGCTGAATCTGTGGCAGAGACAAATTTCTCCAACCAAGGGCAAAACAGGTCCCCCATGTTAAGTTGAAATTAAATTCCTTCCAGCTTCTCATAATACTCAAGGGTTGGATGAAAAAAAAAAGATAATTATTTTTCTTTGACCAACTGGACACTTTGGTATGGGGGGGAGGGGGAAGAGGAATGGTAATGACCCTTGAAGCCTTCCCATCAATAGAAGTAAGAGTCATAAGCACATAAAGAAAGTCAATAAATCATGTGACATTTTTGAAATCCAATGAGACAGAGACACCAGCACATAGGAGAACAGAGTTAGCTTTGGAATCACCAAGAACTAGGTTTGTTTTGTTTTGGTTTTTGGTTAAGAATTAGGTTTGAATCCAGCTTCTTACACCCACTGAAATCGATCTGAATAAGTCACTCTGACTCCCAAGTTCAATTGGGATCCCAATTCAAATTCCTACTTTCCACTGCTGTGATAATGAGCTAGTCCTTAATTTCTTGGAGCCTGTTTCCCTCACATGCAAAAAGGTGAAAGGTTTGGATTAGATGACCTCCCAAGTTCCAAGTTAGGCCTGATGTGACAATTTCCCAAATACTAATTTTCTTGGAAAATATCTATTGTTATGGAAATATATCTATATAACCTTTATCAAATTGCTTGTCTTTCTCAATGAGGGGAGTAGGGAGGAAGAGGATTTGGAACTCGATTTAAAAAATGAAAGTCGAGCTAGGTGGCACAGTAGATGAAGCACTGGCCCTGGATTCAGGAGGACCTGAGTTCAAATCTGGGCCTCAGACACTTGACACTTACTAGCTGTGTGACCCTGGGCAAGTCACTTAACCCTCACTGCCCTACCAAGAATAAATAAATAACGGATAAATAAAAATAATTTTGAAAAGAAAAAAAAGAAAAAGAAAAGTTAAAAATAGTTTTTACATGCAACTGGGGAAGAATAAAACACTTAATGAACAGAAAAATATCCATCATTAATTTGCTTCAAGAACTATATTGAAGTCATTCTGTTTGAATTACAGATTGGATATGCCATGTTCCTACTTCTCCCCGCTCTAATCATGAATGAAGAAAATTTTAAAACCTCTATAAAAATCCAAACATTCCAATCTTTGATTTGGCAAATGTGTTAAAATGGAATGACACAGAATCATTATTTTGTGTCACTGGGCTCCTTCCTCCACCCACCTTCCAGCCTTTCAACCACAGCCCAACTCTGTCTCCAAGAATGGAATCTAAAACCAAAGGAACGCCATTCAAAGCTCCCCCATCCCTGCACCTCGACTCTGCTCCCAAGGCTTCAGGACCATGACCTTGCTCGGTCCTTCAGTGAAGGGAGCTCAGGGCTAGTTGGCACCGACCTGTCAGAGTGGGCACGTCACATCACATCACATCACATCAACCTGACTCCTGACACCCAGGACAGAACGTCCAAAAGAATTTCCAAAACAGGGCAAAACTGTGAAGATGCTCGGTCAGCGCATCCCCTTTCCTTCCTTCTTTGTCTGAAATGAGCTCTGGCCTGGCAGGACTTTCTTTTTAGAGATTAAGAGCTTTGAGCATGCTTATATGTTTATATGTTGTCTTCCTTGGTAGAATATAACTTTCCTGAGGGCTAGGATTGTTTTAATTTTGTCTTTGTATATCCTTAGTGCCTTGCACGATGCATGTCATATAGTACGCACTTAATAAATGCTTCCTGACTGAGTGAAGGGACCTCAAAGGAGATCTCATCCAATCTTCTCATTCTACAACAGAAGAAACTGAGGCCCAGTCACCACCAGCAAGTATGACCTGGCAGCCTGAGCAGGGAGGTAGACACCCAAATTCTTCCTGATTCTTTGTTTTAGATAGAGCTTCTCTGGGGCTGTTAGGACTGCTAGATAATAGTGATAAAGGACAAAGAGGGACTTGGGGCAAATGGAGGCCTCTTTAGGGTATCCCCTGAGCTTTAGCGAAGTTTAAGTCCGAATTACTTAAAAATGCACTAAGACGTTTGAAACACACCATATTTTTTGGATACGGCCAATGCGGGGGGGGGGGGGGGGCCACACACACACTTTGTTTTGCTTGATTATAAGGGGGTTTTTCCATTTCTTTTTCCTTTTTTTTAAAAAGGAAGGTAGAGGAGAAAAAAGGAGAGAACAAAAATTTTTCATCTAAAAATTAAATTTAAGTTAAATTTTAAAATTAAATTATAAAAAAAATTTTAAAGAGAAAAGATTTAAGTAAATTTAGTTCAATTCAAAATGGGATTTGTGGGAAATTTAAGATGGGAGACAGAGTAAAACCCAGACACTGCCCACCCCTATCTTTTGGAAGCTAATGCCTGAGACGGAACTACCATTGTCTTCTATCAATGTCCTAATAACTCCTTCGTGTATCCATCAAAGATTCAGTATGAGGCTCAACAGATCCTGGATTTGGCCCAGTATTAATACTTGGCTATGGGGCAGCAAGGTGGCACAGTGGATAGAGCACTGGCCCTGGATTCAGGAGGACCTGAGTTCAAATCCAGCTTCAGACCCTTGACACTTACTAGCTGTGTAACCCTGGGCAAGTCATTTAACCCCAATTACCCCCACACACACACACACAAAAAGTCTTGGCTGTACGCTGGCCTTGGGGCTCCAGGCAGACTACTCAACCTCTCAGTGCCCTAGACTAAGACTAGAAGTTACTGAGTAGCTAATGACTTGCACTGAAAAAAGGTCGTCTCCTCACTGGGAATTCCCTTCAGTCAGACATTCAATAAGCATTTATCAAGCACCCACTTTGTGCTGGGCACTGTGCTGCTCAGTACCAATAACACAACAAATCTGGACCAAAATAAACTATGAAACAAAAAACCAACCCAAAACAAAAGCAAAAAAATCTCAAATACCACTTTGTCCTCATAGGGCTACAACATGTCTTGAATTCTAAATATGAAAAGGAAAGACTTCCCAATAAAAAGTGTTAGTTCAAAGACGGAAGGGCGTGGGAAGGGCATGGGAAGGGAATGAGTTTATAGGAGCACAGATGTAGAGTTAGAAGGGACCTAATTGGGCATCTAGTCCAAAAGTGGAAACTGGGGCTAAAAAAGCTCAAGAGGCAGGATTTGCACTCAGGTCCCCCCAACTCCAAGTCCTGAATTCTATCCAATATTTCATGCATTTCCCTTCCTAGAGATAAGCAAGGGGAAGCTAGATGACCACTTAACAGGGATGTCTCAGAGGGCCTTCCTGCTCCTGTGTGGCTTGGATTAGATGAGGGGTCCTTAAAAACCTAGGATCCATTCATTTATTGGGTTTTTAAAAATATATATTTTAATAGCTGTATGCTAACATAATCAGTTTCTTTTATATTTCTATATATTTAACCTATGTATTTAAAAAATTATTCCAAGACTGGTTCCAGAGGCTTCACTGGCCTGCTGTTGAGGTCTATAACTCAAAAAAAAGGTTAAGAGCTCCTGGTTTCACTTGTCTCTGGGGGCCTTTCCAACTCTCAGGTTCCCTGACACTGAGGAATAGCTGTGAATAGTAATGGCTTTTGCAAACCTGCAGCAAGGAAGATTTTTCAGTCAGAGTCAAGGTAGTAAATGATGGCCAAACTTTTCTCTACACCTCACAACTTGATAACTGAGTGACTGAGGGGCTTTGGGGTTGTAATTTTGATTCCCTGAAAAAAAAAAGGCATAAGGAAGGGGGTTTAGCTGTTATAGGACAAGAGGTAACCTTAGAGGTAAAGATGGGGGGGTGGGAATGGATGGATTCTGGAGGAAACTGTTGTGTACTCAAGGGGTGTGTTTCTCCTGAGAAACTGTTCGTGCACCCATAGGGGCACTCAGGCATCAGTAGGTTTCATCAGAACAGCCCACACGAAGCAAAAGTCAGCGAGAGAAGCACTTTGGGGAGGATTTAATTACAGTGAGGAGAAATGCTGCTCCCTTAATGTGTTTGGAAGGCGGTCTGTGTATAGGCTTAACCCCTTGGCTGCTGCAAACCTAGCAACATCTGGCCAGGACAGAAACAGAAGATAGAGGGCTTATCCCCCTCTGCTAGGGCCAGACTAAAAGCAGTCATGACCGTGTGGGCAAGATGGTTTTCTACCTGGTCAGTGGGTCTCAAATATGAAGTTGGGGGCTCCAGTAGCTGAATCCAGTCTACAACACCACAATCACCCTCTTTTACACTGGAGGGTACCATATTGTTGTTCTTCAGTCCTTTCGAACTCTTGGTCACCCCATTTGGGGTTTTCTTGTAAAGATACCAGAATGGTTTGCCATTGTCCTTCTCCAGCTCATCTTAGAGAGGAGGAAAATGAGGTAAACAGGGTAAAGTGACTCACCCAGAGTCACACAGTAAGTATCCAGAACAAGATTCAAACCCAACTCTCGCTCCAACTCCGATGTTTGTTCTACTAGGCCAAGCTCATAGCACTAACAACAGCAACAGCACAATAGCTAATGTTTATATGGTGCTTTAAATTTTGCCAGGTACCATGGAATACATGATTGGATTTGGCCCTTGCAGCTGCCTGGAGGCAGGTGTCATTATTATCCATATTTTTTATTGTTGTTCAATTGTTTCAATCGTGACCAACTCTTCATGACCCCATTTGGGTTTTTTTGGCAGAGATACTGGGGTGATGTGCCATTTCCTTCTGGACCTGGAGTCAGGAAGATTTAAGTTCAAATCTGACCCCAGATACTAGCTGTGTAACCCATAGCAAGTCACTTCACCCTGTTTGCCTCAGTTTCCTCATCTGTCAAATGAGCTGGAGAAGAACAGGTCAAGTATCTTTGTTAAGAAGACCCCAAATGGAGTCATGAAGAGTCAGACATGACTGAACCACAAGTGCCTACCACGTGCTGGATACTATGCTAAGCATTGTACCAATAACATCACAGGTCTGGACCAAAACAAACAACACACAAACAAACAAACAGAAACCAACCCCCAAACAAAAGCAACCCAAAATCTCAAAAGCTATCATGTCTTTATAGAAGTAAAAAATGTCTTTTGCATGCTAAATGTGATCAATTAAAATGAAAGAGAAAGACTTCCCAATAATAAGAGCTAGCTGAAAGTGGCTGGCTGGAAGAGAATGGGTTCACAGAACCAGAGGTGTGGACCTAGAAGGGACCTTATTTGTCATCTCTTCCAAAGAAGAAAATTGAGGCACAGAGAACTCAAGGAATTGTCCCATGATCTGAGGCAGGATTACATCAGTGCCCATTGGGTTGCTGTTCAAAAGCTTGTAACTTGAAAATTCAAGGCCTTCAGTTGCCATCACTTCCTCACCTACACTTAATGTACTATTATAGCTATATTCTGCATCTCAAGCCCCAGACCAGGTGAAAAATGTGTGAGGGGCTGGGATGCTTCTTCAGTAGCTGATCATCCATATTTCATACCCCATAGAGATTTATATGGAAATGCTTACAGTCAGATTGGCTGAAATACTGACATTTCTAAGACATTTCAATGCTTTATGGGGACAGAGGGGCAGCAGATTTGCCAACAGGATTGTCTTGAAAAGTGCAGGTTCTATGGTTGCCAACCTTGAATCAAAAAGAGCAATTTATCAGGCTACCACTGTGTATATGTGTGTATGTGTGTACATGTGTGTATGTATGTATGTATATATCCTTTAAGAATAAATACCCAATTCCTTTTGCTCAACAAACAACCTTCTAATAACTAATGTAGCCTCCTGAGTGGGATACCTATCAGGAAATAGTACCTTGTGAAAATGACTAGTCATATCACCCTCCTATATCACCCCCCCCATACAAACGCATCAATCTGCATTCTCATAAATAATACAAGTTTGGCTTGGGATGCACCAATCAGTTCTGGAGGGACTGATAAAATATAACTTCTGAATCCTGAATAACTTGGTTTACATCATTCTCCATGTGCCTACACTCATCAATCAATCAATGACTCAATAAGCATTTATTAAGTACTTGCTATTTGCCAGGCATTATACTAAGTACAGGGAATAAAAAGAAATAACAAAAAAAATCCCTGCTAAGAGACAACAGGCATATAATTGGGTCCATAATAGATACATACAAAGTAGGTATTGCTAGAGGGGGAAAGCACTAGAACCTGGGAAAAGCCCCCTGTAGAAGATAGCTACATCTTAAAGGAAGCTGGAGTTCTAGAAGGTGGAGGGGAGGAAAGAGAGCATTCTGGGCATTACCAGTTAGCTGTTTGGTCACTGGCAAGAAACTTAGCCTCGAGGCAGCTAGATGGCGCAGTGGATAAAGCACCAGCCCTGGCTTCAGGAGGGCCTGAGTTCAAATCCGGCCTCAAACACTCTTGACACTTACTAGCTGTGTGACCCTGGGCAAGTCACTTAACCCTCATTGCCCCGCCAAAAAAAAAAAAAAAGATACTTAGCCTCACTGAGTATGTTTCTCCATCAGTAAAATGCGGTTGTGAAACTCAAATGACATTTCACAAGGACAAGGACCGTGTCTTGTGTAAATTCTGTTTCCAGGACCTAGTGTAATATTCTACATACATTAGGTATTTAATAAATATATGCCGGATGACTTCAGATTGTGGAACAGATCTTAGATTAGTGCTTGCACTCCCAAGCTACCATACTACCCGATGAGAGCCAACCTGAGGGGCCAAGCAGCTTCCTTTCAACATCAACAATAATATTAGCATCTCAACAGATCGACTGTTCAATCAACAAGCATTTATTATGCATCCACTATATACGAGGCACTATGCCAGGAGCTGAAAATAAAAAACGAAACAATCCCTATCCTCAAAGAGCTTACATTTTATCATATGAAAAGTATGTTGTAAACCTTAAAGCACTGTAGTAGTAGTAGTAGTAGTAGTAGTAGTAGTAGTAGTAGTAGTAGTAGTAGTAGTATCATCAAATAGAATTTTTTTCCCAAATATTCTAGCATTGCTCAAAGTATCCTAAATATAGAATTAGTACTGTCTTATCATACTGGCAGATATGGAAAGAAACTCTAAAAAGCTGCTGAATACATTTTTCTACAGAATTCTGAAGAAATAGTATAGGTTTCCAGAGGACTAATGCTGAAACACACTACCAGTGTTCTCTATACACACCTCCCCACCAACTCCTGGAAGAGGTGATACATAATGGGACACATTTTGGGACATGACCAACATGGGAATTTGTTTTGCTTGACTATGCATATTTGTTACGAGGTTTTTGTTTTTGTTTTCTTTTTTCCCAGTGGATATTAGGTAGGAGGGAGAGAAAATAAATACTTGGTCAATTAGGGAACAAAACAAATAAAATTTGAAATGAAGAAATAGCCAAGTCCTTCGTCTTGTTTGTGATAGCTTTGGGCCAGTCCAGTCCAGCACAGAAGGCTGGCCACTCAATGACCTCATAGGCTTCCTTTGAGCTGAGTTTCTCCGGCGTGGGTTTTAAAAACCTAAGGAGGACTCTTTAGCCCTCGAGTTCTAGTCTTGTCATTTATTACTACTATGCGGCAATACTCTGGTATAAAGCCAATAAATCATTTGGACGGGAAGTGGCTGGAGGCAGGATTAATTTCATTATCATCCTTAAGCAGATAGGTGTCTAGCATGGCCGCTGTCTCCAGTGAAGACTGATTCTCTATCTCCCTTGACAAGTCTTACCCTTGCCTCACTGACAGCTCTAACAGTTCTTCATTTTCCCTGCTCCAGTCACTTGTTCTGTCTTTCTCAATTAACGAAAATAAGTGGAATCAGCCTCTTTCCTACAGTGCCTGTGCCCATTAGGACATCGTTACCATGCCAGGCAGAGAGACTCACTGATGCTGGCATCGCCCTCATTGTCACAGCTGCACAGGTCAAACAAATCAATCAAAAGCAAAGAAGCGAGGCATTTCTCAGTGGGCCGGGCCTCTTGACTTCTGGACACACCAGCTTGCTGCCTGGGCCCAAGGGATAAAAGCAGACCCTTAAAGGAAACTGAACAACAAAACTTCACCCTGGATATTGTGTGACCCTTGGCAAGCACTCAGATCCCTCATTCTCTCTGTCCCCTCTCCCTGACATCTGAAGGAAATACCACCTATAGTAACATCTGACTTAGAATCTATAACCTAGGCGAAGTTAGCCAAACATGGCAGCCAATTTCTTTGCCAGTATGTGAAGCAATTATAATCTAATGACAAAATGGTACATATCGGAAAGTAACTCAAATATCCAGAAAAGCTGGAATATATATGAATATATATTTTAATTTCCATAAAAAACATTAAATGAATAAGGATATGCTTAACTCTCCCAAATGTGGCTGTGGGGAGTCAGGAAAACCTAGGTTCTAGTTTTGATTCTGCCACAGATTAGTAGGCCTCACTTCCTTTATCTGTAAAAATGAGGGGGTTGGACTTTAAAGCTCCTCCCAGCATTAACATTCTATATTTTGATAATAGTTATAAGATATAGTCTCTTCCATCCCTGTTAGAATGTAAGTTCTTTGCCTGTGAATAGCTCCAGCCATTCTGGAAAGCAATGGAGATCTATACCCCAAAAGTCACTGAACTAGCCACCCCCCTTCCCCTAAAAGAGATCAAAAAGGATGGCAAGGACCAATATGTATAAAATTATTTATAGTGGCCCTTTTTTGTTGTAGCAAAGAACTGGAAACAAAGTGAGTGTCCCATCAATTGGAGAATGACTTCACAAATTATGGTATATGAATACAATGGAGTATTATGGTGCCGTAAGAAATGATGGAAGAGAAACCTGGGAAGATGTGTATGAACTGATGCAGAGTGAAGAGAACCAAGAATATAATTTATGACAGTAACATTGTAAAGAAAAACAACTGGGAGGGACTTAAAAACTGCGATCACTGCAAAGATCAACCGTGACTCCAAGAGTAATGCTGAACTCAGCTACCCATCTCTTGATGGAGAGGTGACAGACAAGACATTACAGAATGAGACACCCATTTCTCAACAAAATGGTATCCTTGGTCGATGGGTGGGGAGGTTTGGCTTGACTAACTTGTTATAAGGAAGGTCTTTTTTTTTTTTTTTTTTGCATATTCAGGGAATGGGAAAGTGGTGGGGAGTGAGAGTGATATAGAAAAAATTTAAAGAATATGAATGAAACAAAAAACACAGAAAAGAGGAAAAAAGTTTGGGGGTCATGTAGGGAAGTATTGTAACTGCCAACTGAAAATTAATGTATATTTAAAAAATAAGCTGTATGTAGTAGAAATTCAGAGTTTATATGCAATCCCTTTTTTTCTTTCCTTCTCTGTATGAGAAAATATTCATGTTTGTTGATATTTGTGAGGTTCACAATAATAAAAATAAATTAAATATGTGTGTGTGTGTGTGTGAGAGAGAGAAGCTACCTTCCAATTCAAAATCTATGCTACTATTCCTCAGTTTCTCTGTCTGTAATATGAAAAACATACTACCCACATAGAGAGGACCACATGGGACAACAAATGGAGAATGTCTCTGATGCCTAAATACCACTGGAGTAAATGGATGTCAGCTCCTACCTCATAATGGCCGATGGTATTTAGCTTGGTTATTCCATCCTCCAGAATCACAGAAGAGCTATCAATGTCTAAGAGTTCTTTCTGCCGTGTACCCAGCTGAAGCTCTGAAAGAGACAAAAATCATTTTTTCCCTTATTTCAAGACTCCAAATGAGAAGAACCACTCATGTGAAACGTTGCCCTCTCATTTTCAAGAGTTTTATTTATGATCAAATAACGCTGAAGGATTAGCTGGGTGGGCCCAGAACAACTCTCACACCTCTCCCTTCTGAGATGACAGTTGCCTCCACCTTTCTGCTAGGGGCATGGCTCTTCTGGGGAGGGATTACAGGTCCTAGGGCTCTCCAAAGGAGACCAAGACCTCACGAATGTCCCCATGTACCTTCCTATGCCTTAGACACACACCCTGAGACTATTCAGGAAGAAAAAATGGGGCCATGGTTTCTGAATCTGAGCTGGGAAATGATTTATGGAGAACTTCCCTGGATTCATTTGCATTTTTAAAAGGGGAGGATCAATCAGAGTTTAGAACATTTTTAGAGGTTTGCAAAGATTTATCCACACTGACCAGTAGTGACCCTCCCCAATCAGTCACATTTCTACTGTCATACAGTGGAAAGCAAGCCAGAAATGGAGGAGGAGTTCTTAAGATAAGGTCCGAGGACCCCATGAACTTAACTGGGACAGGAAAAATGACCTTTATTTTCACTATAGTTGGTTTCCTTTGTAATTGATATCTCGTTTTATGCATTTAAAGATATCATTCTGAGAAAGGGTCCACTAGACAGATGGCCTAAGGGGTCTAGAACACACAACCTCTGATCTAGAAGCAGTTGACTGTGAGTCCAAATTCTAAGCTCTTCTCCTGGGATCTTAGGCACCTCTCAGTCTTAGTTTCCTCATTTATAAAATGAGGGATTTGGACAAGGAGGCTTCTGAAGTCCTTCCTATTCTTACATCTATGCATCCATGACCCAATGTTAGAAGAACAAAAACTTCTGCATATGGCAAGGGTAGCCTATTACCTCTGGAAAGGGCTGTTGATTGGCTGACCAGACATTACTGTGCCCACCCAGTGATGCCCCAGACCCAAACTCCCTTCCCTGGTCACCTCTCCCCAAAACATGTTGTTGCATCCTATGAGAATGTGAGTGAGCACTTACATAACAGCTACTCACAGTTTCATGTACAATCCTCTCCTATTCCATGACGCATCTGGAAATGCTCATTTTAGGTGAATGTTTAAGTTCAGAAATAATATAAATGAATGAATGAATGAATGAATGAACAAATAAATAAAAGAATAAACAAATAATTAAGGAGCAATCTTTCTGTTTTCCCCTATTTTTATCCCTGGCTAAAACTTAGTTCATCACCTAGCACACAGTAAGGCCTTAAAAAGTGCTTTTTCACTCATTCATTAAGGAGGTTTTAAAGAAATAAAGATAATAGTATTGACCCAGCCTCTATAGGACATGAGCTGGGAGTTTGTTGTTCAGCTATTTCAGTCCTGTCTGTCTTTGATCCCATTTGGGGTTTTCTTAGCAGAAATACTGGAGTGGTTTGCCATTTCCTTCTCCAGCTCCTTTTACAGATGAGGAAATTGAGGCAAACAGGGTGACTTGCCCAGGGTCACACAGCTAGTGTCCAAGGCCAGATTTTAACTCAGGAAGAGGAGGCTTCCTGACTCCAGGCCCAGCGCTCAGTGCACTAATGGTACCACCAGAGACAATTTGAAAGTCTATATCCTAGATGGATTGCACTGAGTCATCCACAGTCCCTTCCATGGCTCCCTGTGAGACCATTGTAGGCTAAGGAAGAATCACTGTGAGCTTGCGGTCCCCAACACATTTTTTTTTCATTTTTGAACAACTAAGTGGACACTGACAAACAGCTGGGAGGCGGTAGAAAGGGATCAGGCCCCTGAGTCAGGAAGACCTGGGTCCTAACACATACTGGCCATGTGACCTTAGGCCAGTCACTCTTGTGGCCCAGGCAGCTCTCTTACTCAATTACATTCCAGAGGAAGCGCCAATCTACACAGCTAGAGGAAGCTTTCTCACCAGACTCTCCCAATAATAATGACATCATAGGTCTAATCAAAAAAAAAAAAGTGGACTCTCTTAGGCTTACAAATTTGGGAAGGAGTATGGTACTGAAATCAGAATGCCTGGGTTCCAGTCTCAGTTCTGCCACATACCTACATGTGTGTTCACCTGCATATCGTGCTGCTTCTCTCACTGATTTTTTTTCTGTCTTCCCTGCTTTCTTTTCAGATAGGACCCACAAATAAATGTGTTCTTTATGGATTTGCTGAAGCTACCTACTAGCCCTAGGACCAGGCTTGTGACTAATCTCCAAGATACAACTGGGAAGGGTTGCTTGTTTTTTTTTTTCTTTTCTTTACTATTATCTGCTTAGCAAAGGGCCGTGTCTCAAGAAGAGATGAAACTTGTTACACACTTGTAGCTGTGATTTCTCAGCCTGCCTTCCTTCTCTACCCCATTATCCATTATCTCCTTGAAAATCCTCTGGCAGTCTCTGGGGGATTACCACACAAAGATGAACTTAAAAATGTTTATGAACATTTGAGAGAAGCAGGTCCCGGTTACTTTGCTCACGCATATGTTCTTGATTTCAGTGTACCAATAAGAGCCCAAAAATGAATTCACAGCAGATGCTACTTTATGTAGGAGGAAGGCAGAGAAGACACTTAATGCTGTATGCGATTAACGTAAAATTAAAAAAAAAGAAAGAAAACAGAACTGATAATGCCCTTCCCTAACACATTGATGCTAATGATGGCTCAGCCCCCAATGTCACAACAGACCTGTCAAAGATGTACATACAAAATACCTAGAGTGCACTGAGCTCTTACCAGTTATATTTTTCAATGCAAAACAAGTGCAATATGTCAGTACCTAAAAGATACTTAAGAACATGATGTTATAGAGAATATTTAATTTTTAAAAAATTCTCCTCTTCATCCCATGTTCCTCCAAGAGGAATCATTGGCTTATCCTTGCCTTCACTCAACCTTTCTCCACAATACACATCTAGGGAAGGAAACTTTGTGAAATAGGGGGGGAAGGCCACAAGACTCTTCTCCCCCTCTCTCCCCCCCTCACTGTCTTACCCAGGCCAATTTCATTGATCTGGAGCCCATAGAGAGAGCCGTTCTTGCTTAAAAACGCTTGGAAGATCTTCTCCTTGGCTTGTCCTATGGTATCACAGTCTAGGACATTGACGGCAATACTCCGACAGACATCGGCGCTCTCATTCTCTGGGATTTGTTCAAACACAGCATTCAGTGCCTGAAAGGATGCAAACACCATATTTCAAAGCCTATTCGATAATTGAATTCATAAGCGAAACAAACCTTTGTAATTCCCAGCAATACCTCTGACAGCCTATTAGCAAACACTGTATCACACTGCATTACCATTAATCTTTCTTCCCATAATTTGTTCTTTTCAGGGATAAAGGTAAGAAAACAAAACCAAAAAAAAGTGGAATCATTGCAGATCAGGCCTATTTGAAAGGAAAATATGTTCACATAAATATTTTTAAATTATTATTTTTTATATCAACCTCAAAAAAGGGGCTGTGAGGGAAATTTTCACAGTAAATTTGAGAAAGCTAGCAACTACTTTTTGCCTTCCCCTCCTCCTTTTCTTAAAGTGACTATGGCTTCTGAGTGATGAGCTGAGTGATAAGAGGTAGGGAGGTCACTGTACTGGGCAAGAGGAAGGCTTATTATTATTATTTTTTTTTTTGTGAGGCAATTGGGATTAAGTGACTTGCCCGGTGTCACACAGCTAGTAAGTGTCAAGTGTCTGAGGTCAGATTTGAACTCGTCTTCCTCACTCCAGGGCTGGTGCTCTATCCACTGCACCACCTAGCTACCCCCAGAAGGCTTCGCTTTTTTTTTTTAAAATAAAGTATTTTATTTTTATTTTTCCCATTACATGTAAAGATAATTCTTAACTTTTGTTTATACAAGCTTTCCAATTTCAGATTTTTTCTCCCTCCCTCCCGTCTCCCCTAGACAGCAGGTAATCTGATATAGATTTTATATATATATATATATATATATATATATATATATATATATATATATATATATATATATATGCACACACATAATAACATTAAACATATTTCTGCATTAGTCATGTTATAAGAGAAAAATCAGAGCAATGAGGAAAAACTCAAAATAGAAAAACAACAGCACCAAAAACAAAAGAAATAGTATGGTTCATTCACCATCTATACTCCACAGTTCTTTTTTTTTTTCCCCTGGATTTGGAGATCCTCTTCCATCATGAGTTCTCTGGAACTCTTCTGTACCCTTGCATTGGTGAGAAGAATATAGTACATCACAGTAGATCAACACACAATGTTGATGATACTGTGTACAATGTTCTTCTGGTTCTGCTCATCTCACTCATCATCAGCTCACGCAAGTCCCTCCAGGTTTCTCTGAACTTCTGCTCATCATTTCTTACAGCATAATAGTATTCCATCATATTCATATACCACAACTTGTCCAGCCATTCCCCAATTGATGGGCGTCCCCTCAACTTCCAATTCCTTGCTACCACACAAAGAGCAGCTATAAATATTTTTGTATATGGGGGTCCTTTCCCCCTTTCCATGATTTCTTTGGGAAAAAGACCCCAAAGTGGTATTGCTGGGTCAAAGGGTATGCACAGCTTTATAGCGCTTTGGGCATAATTCCAAATTGCTCTCCAGAATGGTTGGATCAGTTCACAGCTCCACCAACAATGCATTAGTATTCCAATTTTCCCACAGATTCTCCAACATTTATTATTTTCCTTTTTTGTCATTTTAGTCAATCTGATAGGTGTCAGGTGGTACCTCAGAGTTGTTTTAATTTGCATCTCTAATCATTAGAGATTTAGACCATTTTTTCATATGGGAATAGATAGCTTTGGTTTCTTCATCAGAAAACTGCCTGTTCATATTCTTTGACCACTTGGATTCTTATAAATTTGATTTAGTTCCCTATATATTTTAGAAATGAGGCCTTTATCAGAAGTACTGGCCATAAAAATTGTTTCCCAGCTTTCTGCCTCCCTTCTAATTTTGGATGCATTGCTTCTGTTTGTACAACATTTTTTAAATTTAATGTAATCAAAATCATTCATTTTGCATTTTATAATATTCTCTATCTCTTGTTTGGTCAAAAATTGTTTTCCTTTCCAAAGATCTGATAGGTAGACTATTCCTTTCTCTCCTAATTTACCTATGGCATCACCTCTTATGTCTAAAGCATGTATCCATTTTGACCTTATTTTAGTATAAGGTGTAAGATGTTGGTCTATGCCTAATTTCTGCCATACTATCTTCCAGTTTTCCCAGCAGTTTTTGTCAAATACTGAGTTCCTATCCCAGAAGTTGGAGTCTTTGGGTTTATCAAACACTACATTACTAGTGTCATTTACTACTGTATTTCCTGTGCCTAGCCTATTCCATTGATCCTCCACTCTATTTCTTAGCCAGTAACAGATAGTTTTGATGACTGCCGCTTTATAGTAAAGCTCCAGGTTTGGTACCGCTAACCCACCTTCCTGTGATTTTTTTTTCATTATTTCCCTGGATATTCTTAATTTTTTGTTTTTTCCAGATGAATTTTGTTATTATTTTTTTCTAGCTCTATAAAATAATTTTTAGGTAGTCTGATTGGTATGGCACTGAATAAGTAAATTAATTTAGGTAGAATTGTCATTTTTACTATATTGGCTATGCCTATCTATGAGCAATTGATATCTTTCCAATTATTTAGATCTGATTTGATTTGTGTGTAGAGTGTTTGGTAATTGTCTTCATAGAGTTCCTGGGTTTGTCTTGGCAAGTTTTATGTTATCTACTGTTACTTTAAATGTAATTTCTCTTTCTATCTCTTGCTGCTGGACTTTGTTGGTCATGTATAGAAATGCCGATGATTTATGTGGATTTATTTTATATCCTGCTACTTTGCTAAAGTTGTTAATTGTTTCAAGTAATTTTTGAGTTGATTCTCTAGGATTCTTTAAGTATACACATCATATCATCTGCAAAGAGTTATACTTTTGTTTCCTCCTTGCCTATTCTTTTTTTTTTTTTTTTGCTGGGCAATGGGGGTTAAGTGACTTGCCCAGGGTCACACAGCTAGTAAATCAAGTGTCTGAGGCCAGATTTGAACTCAGGTACTCCTGAATCCAAGGCCGGTGCTTTATCCACTGCGCCACCTAGCTGCCCCCCTCCTTGCCTATTCTAATTCCTTTAATTCCTTTTTCTTCTCTGCTAAAGCTAACATTTCTAGTACAATATTAAATAATAGGGGTGATAATGGACATCCCTGTTTCACCCCTGATCTTATTGGGAAGGCCTCTAATTTATCTCCATTGAATATAATGCTTACTGATGGTTTTAGGTAGATACTGCTTATTATTTTAAGGAAAGCTCCACCTATTCCTAAGCTCTCTAGTGTTTTTATTAGGAATGGGTGCTGTATTTTGTCAAAAGCTTTCTCTGCATCTATTGAGATAATCGTATGATTCTGGTTGGTTTTCTTATTGATGTGGTTGATTATGTTAATGGTTTTCCTAATGTTAAACCAGCCCTGCATTCTTGGTATAAATCCCACCTGGTCATAGTGTATTATCCTGGTGATCACTTGCTGTAATCTCCTTACTAATATCTTATTTAAGATTTTAGCATCAATATTCATTAGGGAAATTGGTCTATAATTTTCTTTCTCTGTTTTTGCTTTGCCTGGTTTTGGTATCATCACCATATTTGTATCATAAAACGAATTTGGTAGAACTCCTTCACCAATTTTTCCAAATAATTTGTATAATATTGGAATTAATTGTTCTTTAAATGTTTGGTAAAATTCACCTGTAAACCCATCTGAGGTTTTGCTTTTTAACAGACACTGTTCATTACAGATATGGGAGCCATCTTCCTTCTACCCAAGATCTGTGCTGTTGTTAAGTTGTTTTAGTCATGTCCAACTCATGATCCTATTCGAGGTTTTCTTGGCAAAGATGCTAGAATGGTTTGCCATTTTCTTCTCCAGCTCATTTTACAAATGAGGAAACTGAGGCCAACAGGGAAAAGTGACTTACCCAAGGTACACAGCTAGTTAGTGTTTGAGGACAGATTTGAACTCAGGAAGATGAGTCTTCCTGACTCCAAGCCTGGCACTCTATCCAGTGAACCACCAAGACTTGTTTTCAAAGCATTTTAAGGGGTCTCATGGAAACCCTAAGGAGCCTTATTCTATGATCATATCACCTCCCTGTTTGATAGTCAATTAATAAGCATTTATTAAGTGTTTACTACTGTGCTATGTTCTGGGGATATAAAAAAGGCAAAAACCTTAAGGAACTTAAGAAGTGGTTTAGAGGGGTGGGGGTGGAATAGGGGGAGATGGAAATAGGCAAGTAATGTGCAAAAACTAATAAGATATACAGGATAAACTGAAGATAATAAATTCCAGGGCTTCCTATAACCTCCAGGATCAAATATAAAATCCTGTGTTAAAAGGACATAAAGTCTTCTATTAAAGCTTAAAACCATCCAAAGACTTTTGGGACAACCTGTATATATTTATATTTATATTGTTGCCCCTCCTCTCCCCCCTTAGAATGTAAGTTCCTTGAGGGCAGAGACATTTTCCCTTGTCTTTGCTTGTAGGCAAACTAACAGATAGAGGCAGCCAGGTGGCTCAGTAGAAATCAGGAAGACCTGAATTCAAATCTGGCCTCAGACATTTACTAGCTAAATGACCCTGGGCAAGTCATTTAACGCTGATTGCCTCAGTTTTCTCATCCATCAAATGAGCTGGAGAAGGCAAACCATTCCAGTGTCTTTGCCAAGAGTTCCCCAAACAGGGTCATGAAAGGGGAGTACAGGCCTGAAGGAACTAACAAGAGATTGGCAGATCCTAGCTGGTGACCCTGGGACCATCCCTTAACTCTCTAAAACTGTAAGTCACAGAGAATGGTCAATCTGTATAAGTCCAGGGAGTTACTCACCTGGAATTCCCTAAAACCACTAACATCATAGGTCTGGTCAAAAAGAAAAAAAAATCTATAATTGGACTTTAAATTCTTACAGGGGAAAAAGCAACCTGAAGTAGGTTTGCAAAGCCCTTTATCTCATTTTATCCCCATTACACCCCTGGGCAGCAGAACTAGACAAACAAGAATTTATCTCATGGAGGTCCTGAGGGGGAATTGGTTTGGTGAATAGATAAAGAATATCTTATAATAATCCTATCAGACTTCCAGGGTGGTAAGGAAGCATAAAGATCTTTTAGTACAAAAAAGATAGTTTCATAGGATGGACTTGGAAGGGGCACAAAAGGCCATTAAGTCTAAAGCCCCTCCTTTCATAGATGAGGAAACTGAGTTCCAAAGAATTTAAGCGACTTACATTCATTAAGCCCAGGGTCACCAAGGGGGCAACTAGGTGGCCCAGTGGATAGAGCACCTGGCCTGGAGTCAGAAAGACTCCAGAAAAACTAATCTTCATGAGTTCAAATTTAGCCTCAGATGCTTACTAGCTGCATGACCCTGGGCAAGTCACTTAACTCTGTCTCAGTTTTCTCAACTAAAATGAGCTAGAGAAGGAAATGACAAAGCACTCCAGTAACTTTACCAAGAAAATCCCAAATGCGGTCATGAAAAGCAAGACACAACTGAAACAACAAAACAACAACAAATTCCGTCCTTGTGCCCACCATTAGTTCCACAATACGCATGGGTTACAAAGAGTTTTCTGAGCCCCCAAACCTTGAGCCAACCCATTAATGCAACGATACTGATAGAGAAGAACATAGATGCGCGTATGCTCTTCCAGGTCCCTTTTGACTTAGACATCAATGATGCCATTGGTTTCAGGCACTAGGTGTCCTACCGGTATTCTCCCTAGGCTTGTTTGTACTAGTTCCTCCCTATCTCCCCCCACAACGGTCTCCTGATCTCCTCTTCCCCTCCCCCACCCCACTAGAGAGCGTCAGCCCTATTGCCCAAGCTTTCATCAATTAACTGATGGAGACCGTGACACACACCAGGATCTATCACGGCATCTGATATTAGATCCCAAACAGGAGGATCTGCAGTCCTAAGTCGTGTTAGTACCTCTGCTGCCTCTCAATGTGGCTTCATGCACGTCTCTTCCAATTTCAGGGGCTGGGTCTTCCTTTGGACAGATTGGAAGTAATGATCGTGCAGCTATGTCGAAGGGTTTCCCAAAGATAAAGATGAATATAAATCGCCTATTCAGGACAGAGCCCTAGTGATCATAGCTCCTTTAAAATGGACTTAAAGCTATTTAAAAAATAACAACAACATTCTGTTAGTACCTAACGGGCACGATTGCCTTAGATCACGCATGCCTTTGTAGGCAATAAATGTCCTCTTCAAAAATCAGACCAGAAAAAAAAAAACCTTAATAGGATGTAAAATAATGTAGAGTTTCTCCAGCTTACTGGGTAGGAAAAAAAAGGGGGGGGGGATGACATTTCCTCAAGTCCCCAGGGAGTATTGAGAGTAAATTCAGACACAAATTGATTTATGTTCATTTTTATGCTACTAACCCAGAGAGCTCACATAGTAATTCCTTAAAGCATAAATGTATGAAAAGAGGCAGGGTTGGTGGGTGGAGGGGAGGGGCGGAGAGAAGAGAGAGGAGTGCAATAGAAAAAGACAGGGAGAGGACCCTGGGTGGAGTTAAAAGATCTGACTGAACCTTGGGGTTGCAAGGGACCACTGAGTCCAACTCCCTCCACAAAGATCTACTCAAGGTCATTCAGGGAGTAAATATCTGAGGCAGGATTTGAACACAGGTCTTGCTGACTCTAAGCCTAGGGCCTTATCCACCACCACACACTCTCTCTCATCCTAATTCTGCCACTTACTACTTGTGGGATCATGGCCAATACTCTTCCCATCTGAGTCTAAGTTTCCTCATCTATAAAATGAAGGGGTTGGGGTCGCTAATCTCTATAATACCTTCCACTTCTAATTCTGTGATTTCTAAAGCTTCTTCTTGTCCTGTGAGAGTTGGGTTTGTTTTTTTTTCCTGCCCTTTAGAAAACTCTCACCATCTAGTCGAGAAACAAGGAAAGCCTCGGTGAGAAGCTTAAACTGTCAAGTGTGTGTAAGTGTGTGTGTGTGTGTGTGTGTGTCTTTTACTTCAAACAAGGCTCTTAACCTTTTCTGGAGCCCTTTGGATAAAGGTAAAGCTTAAGAGCCTCTTCTCAGGATAATGCTTTTAAATAACTGATTCATTTTACTTAGAGGTTAGTGAAAATAAAGATGTAGTTAGGGCAGCTAGGTAGCCCAGTGGATAAAGCACTAGCCCCTGGCCCTGGATTCAGTAGGACCTGAGTTCAAATCTGGCCTCAGACACTTGACACTTACTAGCTGTGTGACCCTGGGCAAGTCACTTAACCCTCACTGCCCCCACCAAAAAAAAAAAAAAAGATGTAGTTAGGTTTTTTTTTTCCTACCCAAGTTCACAGATCCCCTGAAACCTATCCACAGATCCCAAGATAAGAACCTCTGACCACTGTTCAAAGCCCGTTTCCCGCTGACCACTCCCTTATTCCCAGTCTTCTTTGCCTCCCCCCTGTAAAGCTAGCCACCCCTCCCACTGTGCTCCCTGGAATTCCTGTGCTATAGGTACCAGCCATGCTTCCATCCTAAGCTTTTTCCCTACCTGCTTCTTGCATCTTTTTGTATTTCTGACATTCGGCTCCCTGCTGATGACACAGCTTTCCTGGCTGCCCTTTCCAGCCACAGGTGTACCTTCACTCATTCATGCAAGCTCAGAGGGGGTGGGGCTGGGTCACTCTTGCTCCCTATGACCATTCTCTACCGCCCATCACCCAGTAACCTCTACTCCTCTGATCTCCATTCAGTGGGTGTTTATCACTTAATCAAGATTCTGGTTGTTGTTTACCCACCACCAGGACATTCTCCTTCCTTCCTCAATGAATTCAGTGCCTGGGTCGCAGCCATGCTTTCTTTCCTAACTTCGGCTCTCATACCAGTGGCTTTCAACACACCTAGTGATACTGCTCCCTCAAATACCCTAACCTCTCAATCTCTCATTTGCTATGATCTATTCCTTCACCCTACTGCAGGTACCTCCAGAGAGGGTCTAGCCTTCACCCACAAATATTTGTAAACTCTGAAATTCCTTTATCTAATCATAAGCTCTTGACATTCCACCCGTCTCTGCTTTGCAACTCTAAACCCTGTTCTTTGTCCTCACCATACCCTCTGATTCCTTGACCTCTCAGTTCTGTTTGAGGTCCTCACACCTTTGCTGGCTATTCCCTTCCCCATCTTGATGCTATACTGTCCTCTTCTCTCAGGCCCCTTGCCCCTTACGCTTACAGAAGACCATGTCCTTCTGAACCCCAGCTTTGGATTATTCCTACCACCTGCTTCTGCCTTCACTCCCATGGCTTCTGAACAAAGCTGGAGAAGATCACAAAACCATGCTGACTGGGTCTACTACAAGCTTTGTTACATCATGTCAACTGGGCACTCACTACAACAAGGCAATCCTTTTCTACTCCCCGAATGGATTCACTAACTCACTCACCACAATGCTATTTCCAAACCTTTTTACTTACCCAAAAGCTTCCCATGGTTCTCCCCATCCACATCCCTCCCAGCTGAGAGCCTTGCCTCATAGTCCACTGAAGCAGTTGAGGACATTACACAGATCCCTCGTGCCACTATCTTGACCCCTGTCTCACATGAAGAAGCGGCTCTTCTCCTTGCCAAGGCAAATCCCGCTACATGCACTAGTGATCCCTTTCCATCCCATTTGGGGCAGCAGGTTGCCCGTTCTATGCTCTCACTCTCATTAAGATTCACTCCCTATCTACTGACAGCTTTCCTAATGCCTACAAACCTCACTTGATAGATCCATTCCTGCTAGTGATCTTCTAATTTCTCTCCTCTCTTTTTTTGGCTAAACTCCTTGAGAAGACCTTCTATGACAGGTGCCTTTACTTTTCCTCTTCTCACTCTCTCCTTAATTCTTTATAATTTGACTTCTGACCTCATCATTCAGCTCAAGATGCTTTCTCTCCAAAGTCACCAGTGATCTCTCCCCTTATCTTTTTTTTTTTTTTTTTTGGTGGGGCAATGAGGGTTAAGTGACTTGCCCAGGGTCACACAGCTAGTAAGTGTCAAGTGTCTGAGGCCAGATTTGAACTCAGGTACTCCTGAATCCAGGGCCAGTGCTTTATCCACTGAGCCACCTAGCTGCCCCTACACCAGTGATCTCTCAACTGGTAAATCCAATCCTCATCATTCTTGACCTCTCTGCAGCCTTTGACCCTGTGGATCACCCTCTTTTCCCTTGATCCTCTCTTCTCATTAGCATTTCATGATAGTGCCCTCTCCTAGTTCTCCTCCACCTTTCTGACTTCTCTGCTAGCTCTTCCTCTACATCACGACCACTACCAGTGGGAGACCCCACCACCCCCTGGGGGCTCTGTCCTGGGCCTTCGCTCGCGCGCGCTCTCTCTCTCTCTCTCTCTCTCTCTCTCTCTCTCTCTCTCTCTCATAAATTACAGGTGGTGATCTCATCATCTCCCATGACTCTTTATACAATCAAGTCTCAGATTCACCTAAACTCTCTCCTGACCTCCAGTCTCCCATCTCCATGGGCATTGTCTAGATGTTAGACATCTTGAGCTGGATGTCTCATAGATATTGGAAATTCAGTGTGTCCAAAATGGAACCCATTCTATTTCTCTTGAAGAAGCACTGAAGCAACAGGGTTATGCTCTGCTTGTCCCAGGACTACTGGGGATCTCACTGCTTTTCGTGTCAGCCTTGTTAGCTGTTGATGCTGTCACTTCTGTTCTATGGTCTAATCCCTTGTTTTGTGAGAAAATGTCCTAAGACAGTGGAGCATCATATAGTAAAAGAAGGTATCCAGGGGGATTCATCTTGAGCTACCCGAACTTAGTATCACAGTGTAGGTTAACTAAACTTGAAGTCCATTAGAACTCCGGTCTTTTTCATATGAATTGTTGCCACATCTTTCACCTTTCCCATAGGGCAGTGAGGTGGCACAGTGGATAGAGCTCCGGCCTGGAGTCACAAAGACCTGAGTTCAAATCTGGCCTCAGACCTTGGACAAGTCCCTTAACCCTGTTTTCCTCAGTTTCCTCATCTGTAAAATGAGCTGGAGAAGGACATTGCAAACCACTCCATTGTCTTTGCCAAGAAAACTCCAAATGGGGTCACGAAGATTTGGACAAGAATGAATAACAACACCTCTCCCTTCTTCCCAACAGTTCAATTCACATGTAGAGGTGGTCTAAAAGTTAGATGATTTTTTTTAGCACCCCCATCTCCTTTTCCACCACTACATCATCACAATAGGGTCATAGATTTAGAGATGGAAGAGACCTTTCAGGTCATCTAGTCCAACCCCCTTATTCGATAGCGGAGGCCCAGAGAGAGTGTGACTTGACCAAGAACTCTATGAAAGCTTCACAGAAACGACCATAAAGAATCACATTTCAATGAGTATTTCCTCCTACCACCTCCACTAGACTATAAGCTATGAGAGGAGCAGGGATGGGTCTCCTGTATCTCCTTTGGTAGAAGTTCCTGCACTTAGTAGGTACTCAATAAATATTGTCTTTGAGGAAGAAAGAACAGGAGAAATTTGTGTGTCTTTCCAAAGCCAGAAGAGATAAATTATATGTGTCATTACTGGGGAAACTCATCAACCATCTGAGATTAAAAAGAAGACGCAAAGGATGAAGGCCAAGGGGCAGGGCCCTGAGGAGGAATACAGAAGAGTAGTGTGGTCCTGTAAGAATAATGACAGTAAACACTAAAGCCCAGAACCTGTGATGAACAGGAAGTAAAACAAAGACAAAGAAATGCTAATGACAAGAAAAAAGAGATTTAAAAAAATAGCCTTTTGGGGCCAAGACAAAAATCAATGAAGAGGTAGGACCCCAAACTGGGTAACACCACTGAGTGGTGACACTTCCCCCTCCCCCTACATCTCACCTCTTCCTGCTCTTCTTCATCATCGAGGCCTCCTGATTCTCTCTATTCATTGTAGTTGTTTGGGGCTTCACTTCCTCCACTTGACATTCTTGGGACAATCCTTCACCTTCCAATAAGGCCTGGTCTTTCATTCTTAAAACCCTCCTCCTTTGACTTTTTAATCTCTTGATCCTTAACTCTGGCTCAAGCCCATCATCTGTCCTCGGCTCCTACTCATGATCTACTAGAGGAAGATGCAGAGACGTGCCCAAGTAGTCCCTGCTATCGAACCTCTGAAGGACCTGGACCACTGCTTGGTGATCTTTTTGTTCATCTCTGATGGACACTGAAGTACCACTATATATACACATCACACAAACACAAAATAGAATGTACAAATATATGGATAGATACCATATGTATGTATATGGGTATGGGTATGCATGTATGCATGTACACAAGTGTGTGCATGTGTGTACGTATATACATGTGTGTGCAAGTGTATGTAGGGAGAAGGAAATGGCAAACCACTCCAGTATCTTTGCCAAGAAAATCCCAAATGGGGTCACAAAGAGTTGGATACAACTAAAAAATGACGGAATAACAACAAATATATATATTTATGATATATAATATATGTGATATATACTATAAATACCATATCATAAAAGTATATGAGTACATTTGCACAATATGTAATTATATATTGTATTGTGATAAAATAATGGAATTTGGCAGACGCCCAGGGGTCCCATCTGATTTAGTATTGTTTAAGAGACTGACTGAGTACCTACTTGGGATGATTAGATATAGGCCACACCTGGCCTGCCTTGAGTGCTGTATACTACTGACATCACTAGGGGGACCACTCTTGGCCAAGCAACTTGAAGGACCTCCTTTTTTGGGGGAGGGAGAGAAAAGGTAGAAAAGAGGACGCTCACTCTCTCTCTTTCCTGTTGGTGAGCTTCTGAGAACATATGAGAGGGGAGCTGCACAGCTGAAACTACAGACCCCAGGTGGTGAGTTAATAGAAACAAGGCCAGCTCTTCGAATTAGCTGAGCTGGAAGTAAGTTTGGGGATTGAGTCAGTCTTTGCTAGAGCCAGGGAGCTTATCCATTTTTCTCTTCCCCAATTCCTTTGTCCCTGGCTTTATTAATTTCACCTTTGTTGTATATTTTATTCCCATTAATAAAACCTGATTTGTCTTTGTGAAAAAAAAGGCTGTTAATCTCCTTTCTTATTAGCCTGGGAGAAATAACTAAAAAAGGCCGTTTGGAAGAGAGGATACTTTGGATCTAGAGGTCCCTCATTATTTTCTGAACCCCAATATTATGGCGAGCCACCCAATTAACTCTCCCCATATAAAATTTGGCCCCTACAGCATATAATATACAATAATGTTATACATTATATAATAATTATAACAGTATAATATATGATAGAAATACCATATCATATCATGTTTTATATATATATAATTTTTTTTTTTAGTGAGGCAATTGGGGTCAAGTGACTTGCCCAGGGTCGCACAGCTAGTAAGTATCAAGTGTCTGAGGCCAGATTTGAACTCAGGTCCTGAATCCAGGGCCAGTGCTCTATCCACTGTGCCATCTAGCTGCCCCGTCATGTTATATTATATAATACAAATATATTCTACATAGTACACCAACTATGAATGTCTTCCTCTCCCCCATCTGCCATTTCTTGAAACGTCTGTGGTCTTTAGCTCTTCTCACCTGTTTGCTCCAGGCTGAGAATGACATGGCTCACCTCCTTGTTAAGGTAAATTTTTAGAGTCCACGCTTTCCTGACTCTTTAAGGCTCCTCACTATCTCACTGATTACTTATTTAATGAGGTCCAGTCCATTATTCAATCTAATCTTCTCTTTTTGCCTACAAATATAATCAAATAGCCCCTTATCCTTAAAAACCAACAACAATCCTTCTCCTGGGGATCCTTCCCCAGAATCAGAATCTTACTCCGATGCCTCATCATGGTGTGGCAGTGACCTTGGGCTCTCAAAGGTAATACTGAGTCCAAGTTCCGGTGGGTTTTAGCAAACTGGAAAGGATTTAAGTACAGTCCCAGGAACGGACTGTGTTTCATGTCTAAGACCAGACTAGGCCATCCACCGATAATGAACCTCTTCCTTGGAGAGACTCATTACCAGTAGGTGGCCAGCGGTGATGAATTTCTTGGCCATAGAAATCCTTGAAACAAAGAAACATAAGAAAAGGCAACAGCGACTGCCAAGATGATCAACCCCACCTCAAAATGCTCCAGTGCATCCCCTGAGGAATGTCTAGGTTTAGTCGATTTTGTCTCCACAGTGGACTTGTCAAGACAACCTTAGTCAAGAGACTGGGCCTCAGTTTCCTAGCTAGAAAATAAAGAGACTGGACTAAATAACTAGAAAGTCCTGCTGCCTTTCCCCTCCAACTATTTAAGAAAAGCTTTTTGACCAAATAGTCTGAGCTGCCCCGAAGATAGAGCCCCAGAGGGAATGAGAAGTTTTTTTTACCTCCATGCCTTCATCTCCCTCCCTCACTCTCACTGCAGGAACATAACTGCTATTCTCCACCTTTCAGTTTCTGCAGTGAGAGACCACATTTTTAGGTGCTTTATGTTTAAATGAGAAAAGATATCGTTTCAATGTTGACTCTAATTATTGGCCACTTTGAAAAAGAAAGCATCAGATATGTGGAAAACATCTGATCCAAAAACCACCCTTTGGATGATGCAAAAAATTCTAGATAAGCAAGCTGTGTGGACACACACAGTTTCTTATGTAACCTCCTTTCTAGGTTCTATTTTCTATATGAAAATGCTCTTGGGGTTGGGGGTTTTTATGTTTCTTAAATTGAAATTTTTTTTTTAAAGAAAGAGAAAACAAAATAAATGACCATCTGCCATCTGCCTCACCTTTACACATCTGTCCAGCTCAATGCTGTCTCAGACTGTTCTCAGAAGACAGTTTTCTGTCTAACTCAATTTTCCTGGTAATAGAGTGAATAGATACTTAATAAGCACTCCTAATTCAGCATGGCCAAGACAGAATTCATTATCTCTCTCCTTCCAGAACCTTCCTTCTTCCAAACTTTCCTGTTCCTACAAAAGACACCAGCACCCTTGGAGTTGTCCAGACGTGTTGCCTCAGTCATCCCTGATGCCTGACTCCCCTTCCCCTCCCTCTCTAGGGGCAGCAGGGCATCACCTGTAGAGTGTTGGACTTGGAGACAGGAAGTCCTGGGTTCAAATACTGCCTCAGACACTATGTAGCTATGCAAACCTAACAAGTCACTTTAGATCTCTGGGCCTCAGTTTCTTCATCAGTAAAATGGGAGAAGGGAGGATATTGAACAAAATATCCCCAAGGTCCTTTTTTAGCTCAAAAAATCTATGATCTTGGGGGCAGCTAGATGGCGCAGTGGATAGAGCACCGGCCCTGGATTCAGGAGGACCTGAGTTCAAATCCGGCCTCAGACACTTAACACTTACTAGCTGTGTGACCCTGGGCAAGTCACTTAACCCCAACTGCCTCACCAAAAAAAAAAAAAAATCTATGATCTTATCCATCAGTTAGCTCATTTTGTTGTCGATTCTACTTCCAGGACAATTCTTACACATGTTCCTTCCTCCCCACTCACACAAACTCTCATCACCTCTCCCCTGGACTCTCAGTGGTCTCCCTACCTCCCTCCTAATACCAACTGGATCCCTGCCCTCCATCACAAAGCTTCCTAAAGCAGAGAGCTAAGCAAAACACTCCCTGCATTCAAAAAGTTCTAGTGACGGCACCTAGGAGAAAAGTATTCATTCTGCTCTTCATTATATGAGCCCTCGTGGTCTGGCTCCAACCTACCTTCCCAGGCCTATTACTTATTACTCCATTTTATACACTCTATAGTTGGATGGCTGGATGGTACAATGGATAGAGCACCAGGGCTAGATTCAGGGAGACTCCTTTTCCTGGGTTCAAATCCAGCCTCAGACACTTACTAGCTGAGCAACCCTGGGCAAGACACTTAACTCCTTTTACCTCAGTTATTTAATGTATAAAATGAGCTGAGGAAGGAAATGGCAAACCACTCCAGTGTGTCTGCCAAGAAAACCCCAAATGAGGTCACAGAGAGGCAGACATGACTGAAAAAAAACGACTGAACAACAAGAATGAATATCTGAATTAAACAGCCCTAATCTTCTCTCTGTCTTACAAGACTTTACACCGGCCATCTCTATGTCTTTGCTGAGGCTGCTGCCCATTTTGAATGTGTTCTTGCCCGACTGTTGTCTCTTCCTTCAAAGTTGAGCTGAAATGTCACTTCCCCTATGAGGTCTATCCTGATTCTCTCAGGTCACATATTCCTCCGTGATATTTGAGGTGGCCAGGTAATGAGAGGGATGTGGAAATATCTTGGATAGAAAAGCACTATACAAAGTGGTGGATGAGTATGAGGTAAGTACCAATATAGTGTATGAAATGGAAATAAGGAGGGATGGAGAGAAAGGGAAGAAGGAAGGGAGGGAAGGAAAGAAAGGGAGGGAAGAAGGAAGGGGAGGGAGAGAAAGGGAAAGGGGAAGGGAGGGAAGGAAAGAAGAAAGGGAGGGAAGAAGGGAGGAAAGGAGGAAGGAAGGGAGGGAGGGAGGAAGGAAGAAAGGAAGTGGGGAGGGAGGGAAGAAAGGAAGGAGTGAGGAAGAAGAGAGAGAGAAGAAAGGGAAGAAGGGAAGGAGAGGAGAAAGAGAGGAATGGCAGAAGGGGGAGGGAGGGAAGGAGGATAGGAGGGATAGATCAGGAGGCAGTGAGCAGCTACACATCTGTGGTTTCTGGTCCTTCCCTAGTGTTGTGCTAAGGGGGATATCTAGGTATCTGGGTAGACCCAGGGTCACATTTTATGCTTCTCTACAGCCCACAAACCAGATGCACCAGAATTAAAGAATTAAGCAATGACAAGACTGAATTGTACTTCCTATCTCAGCAAGTTACTGTCTTAAGGGAAGGGCACTGGATATCATTTACACATTTCCCATCATGCAATTATTAAGTGCCAACTTTGTGTTAGGCACTATGTTAGTGAACAAATAATTAACCAAAAAGACACCTGGGGTAACACAGTAGCTTTCCTCAAGTCTATCCTTGTGGCCTTTCCTTTTCTGCTCTACAGTGTAACCATGAGTATGCCAGGACTTCAGAAGAGGCTTGTGTCCAATGCCCCTCAATGTGGGAAGAAGAAAGTTTGACTCGACCTCAATGAGACCAAAGAAATAGCCAATGCCAACTTTTGTCAGAAGATCCCAATGTGATTAAAGATAGGCTAATCATCTGGAAGCCTAGTACTGTCTACTTTAATACCCCATGCTAGAAAAACACTCTGGGCTGACTGAAATGGTAGGCAAGTCAGTACTGGAAGGGTAAAAGGGACAGGCAATGTTCACATGCTTTAGGGGGCCTGAATGAGGAGAACAAGGACTTTGTGCCATCTGCTCTCACAACAGTACAGCTAGGTGATGCAGTGGACAGAGCACTGGGTTTAAAATCAGGAAGACTCTCGGTCTGATTGCAAATCAGACCTCAGACACTTACTAGCTATGGGTTAAGTCACTTAACCCTGTTTGCCTCAGTTTCCTGAGATGGGAAAGGAAATGGTAAACCACTCCAATATCTTTGCCAAGAAAACCCCAAATAGGGTCACAGAGAGTAGGACATGACTCAAAAAAATGACAACAACAACTAGGAAGATATCAGGCAAACAAAAAGTTTGAACATCATATATACCACAGCCTGTGCTTGAAGATGAAAGAAAATGTATTCAAGAATAAGTGGGTCCAGGGACAGCTAGGTGGCACAGTGGATAGAGCACTGGCCCTGGAGTCAGGAGTACCTGAGTTCAAATCCAGCTTCAGACACTTAACACTTACTAGCTGTGTGACCCTGGGCAAGTCACTTAACCCCAATTGCCTCACTAAAAAAAAAAAAGAAGAATAAATGGGTCCATATGAAGCACATTCATAAACTCAAGGCCAACCCACAAGGCCAGCAAGAAGCTCCTAGTTGACAATGAACTCACGAAGGTGTGAAGAGGAGCCTCTATAGGCTTGCCCAAGGAAGATGAGATGAAGAAATGATTTCTCCCCTTCTCTACAAAGTACCTATCTGTAAAGTCCATTTTATAAAACTGATCTAACTACTAGCAAAAATCATAAACATTCATCACATCAGTAAACATTTATTAAGTACCCACTGTGTGCTAGGCACTGTGCTAAGTGTTGGCGATACAAAAAGAGGCAAGAGGCAGGGTATGTCATACATTTGTAGCTATATCATAGATTAGATATACTAGATCACCTATATTATACCTAATAGGGAAGGAAAACAGAAAGAAGAGATGAGAATGGTCCTGCTTGGCCCCCAAAGGACAGAATCAGGAACAGAATGTGCACGTTGTAATGAAACCCACTTAGACCTGACACCAGGAAAAACTTCCTCACAACTGGGCTATCCAGAGGTAGGAAATGGGCTCGAGATGGTGGGTTTCCTCTCCTCATTTCAGGTCTCCAAAAGCAAATGCCAGATAATTGCTTGTTGGTAATGATATAGAAGAGAATCCTACTCAAGTAGACAAAAGAGACTCAATAGCCCCTGAGGTCCTCACCAGCTCTGGATTTAAGATTCAATAACTTGGAGCAGCTAGGTGGAGCAGTGGAAAGAGCACTGGCCCTGGAGTTAGGTGGACCTGAGTTCAAATCCAGCCTCAGACCCTTGACACTTACTAGCTGTGTGATCCTAGGCAAGTCACTTAATCCCAATTGCCTCACCAAAAAAAAAAATATTCAATGACTCTAGGAAATTTCTTCTGTGTAGGCCCAGGCCCCAGCTCTGACTCTGTATAACGGGATGGATCTTTGCCTGCCAAGGTTTTGGAATCTAGAATGGCTAAAACACCCTAGATCTAATAAAACATGGGCTATTATATTATCACAAAGCTCTGAAATGAGAAGGGAACTTAGCAGTAATGAGTCCAGCCCACTCAATTTACAGATAAATAAACCAAGGCCCAGGAAAGTGAAGTCATTAGCCAAGGTTATTGATCTCCCTTATAAGCTAAAAGGGAGCTCCACTTTTAATTTTACTGATAAAGATCATTTAATTGTTTGGGAGACTCTTGTTTAAAAGTATCAAAAATTAACAATTAACCAAAGGAGAAACTCTAGAAGCCTTTCCAGTAAGATCACAGGCAAAGCCACCATGGCCATTGTCACCATGATTATTTAATATATTTCTAGAAATGCTAGCTATAATGATAAGACAAGAAAAATATATTTGCCTATTGTTATAGGCAAAAAGGAAACAAAATCATCCTTGTTTGGAGATGAAATGATGGTTTGCCTAGAGAACACTAGAGAGTGTTAAAAATTAAAGAAGACAACTAATAACTTTAGTAAAGTCACAGAATGTATAAAGTATGCAGGTATCGCCACCTACAGAGATGCACCCAGGGCTTAAATGAGAACAACTACAAAACACTTTTTTCAGAAATAAGTCTCAAGTGCTGATGTTTTATAAAAATTAATTAACAGATACTGTGCTATATCGAATCAACTCACCAAGGACTATTTTATAGATCTAGACAAAATAATAACAAAATTCATCATTAGAAACAAAAGGTCAAGAATCTCAAGGAATATAAGGGGGGAAATTAGGAATTAAGGGGGGGGACTAGTACTACTGTCTCAAACTATTTTATAAATGCGGACATTAAAACAAGACTGAGATCAATGGGGAAATATTAAATATACAAGACTTGGAAGCAATTGACCATGAAGTGTGTTCCACAAACCCAGGGGCACTATTAGGATAAAGATTCCCTTTTTAATAAAATTAGCTGGTAAAATTGGAAAGCAGTCTGGCAAAACTTAGGCTAAGATAAATACCTCAAACCATATACCACAATAGATATGTCATATATCCTCATATACCAGACATCCAAAATGGATATATCAACTAAATACAAAAGAGCTTGTCGTTTAAAAAAAAAAAAGAGGACAAAGAGGTAATTTTTATCATTAGATGATAATTCTTCTGCAAATTAGAGACAGAGATGATCATAAAGGATAAAATGTATGATAAAAAAATCTCTATAAGCAAAACAAATGCAGTTCAAATCAGAAGGGACACATTTGATATGGAAAAATCTTCATGGAAATTTTCCTGATAAAGGTTTAATATCCAAGATATGTAAGAATCAATAAAATATAGAACAAGAACCATTCCCTAATTTATGTTGTCAAAGGATATGAACAGGAAGTTCTCAAATAAAGCAATGTAAGCAATCGGCAACCAGATGATAAAATGATCCAAACCTCGGATAAGATAACTGCAGATCAAAACAACTTACACCCACCAGACTGTCAAAGATAACAGAAGATGAAAGTGACAATTGTAGGAGGAGTTGTGGGAACAGAATCACACAAACATGCCGTGTTGCTGGAGATGTGAATTTGTCCAAGCAATCTGGAAAGCAATATGTAACCATACCCTAAAAGTCACTAAACCATACATATCCTCCTGACCCAGTGAGAACTATTAGCCATGTATCTCTAAGGAGTGAAGCTAGGTAACATAGTAGATAGAATGCTGGGCCTGGAGTCAGGAAGATCCGAGTTCAAGTTTACCCTCAGACCCTTATTAGCTGTGTGACCCTGGGCAAGTCACTTCACCCTGTTTGCCTCAGTCTCCTCATCTCTCAAATGAGCTGAAGAAGGAAATGGCAACCCCCTCCAGCATCTCTGCCAAGAAAACCCCAAATGGAGTCACAGTCATACGTGACTGAATACCAACAAATCATAAAGGCTTATCATCGTGGAGATTATTTTACATAGAGATGACCTGACCAAAAATGACAGAACATGTTTATTTTTGTTAAATATTTCTCAGTTTCATTTTAATTCGGTTAGGACTCCCAGCAGCAGCAGCCTCCGTTATAGACCATCTAGAGCAGGAGCCCTTAACCTGGGGTTCATAGGTAGATTCTACCCTCTATGAGGAAAAAAAAAAGACCTCTTCATTTTCACTGACCTCTATGTGAAATTAAGCATTTACTTCAATTACTTAAAACCAAGAATCTGAGAAAAGGTTCATTGGCTTCCCTGGCTACTGCCTGGGGGCCCACGCCACAACAAAGGTTAAGAACCTCTGACCTAGGCCAACCCCTTGTTTTTTGGTTTGTTTTTTTGCAGGGCAATGAGGGTTAAGTAACTTGCCCAGGGTGACACAGCTAGTAAGTGTCAAGTGTCTGAGGTTGGATTTGAACTCAGGTCCTCTTGAATCCAGGGCTGGTGCTTTATCCACTGTACCACCTAGCTGCCCCTAACCCCTTGGTTTTATAGATAAGAAAAGTGACTTCTTATAGCCATCACCAGCATCCTCTCTCATACTGCGGGGAAGACAATCAGCTAAATCACAAATTCTTAGCAGGTGCGCAATGTTTTCTGCTTCTTCAATATCCCCTCTGCCCCTTTTCCAGAGTCTCTAAGTGTATCTTGCTAAAACTGTCAACTGCACATTGGCACCAAAAAATGAATAGGTAGCAATTTCAAGGCTCATTTCAGTGCATGGGACAATGGCAAGAGACGTAAACTGTTTTTGGAGATTCTATTTTTTTTTTCTCCCAAGAGAACAGAAACAAGATCATAGGTGCTTATTTGGGTTTGTTGGTCTCAGATAAGCTTTGGATGCCTTTATTTTTCCTTGAGAGATCACAGATGTAGATTGGCCCTCTGAGGCTGTCTAGAACCCTAGCTTCTTAAACTGTGGGTCTTGCCCCCTGAGTGTGAGGGTGGTGAAAAATCTGGCACCACTGAAAGGTTATGTATACCTATTTTATATACCTGGGGTCACATAAAAATTCCTCAGAGAGAAAAGGGGTTGTGAGTGGATAAAATTTAAGAAACCCTAATCTAGATTATCCTCTCCATTTTACAGAAGAGGAAACTGAGGCCCAGAACAGATTGCACGGGAACTGACTGGAAAACTGAGGATTGATCTCAATGAGATATCCACTTGAGATGTGGCTAAAGATTGAGGGTAGGGACAAAAGCTACATAGGGAGTAGGAAGTGGAGTTAAGGTTGGAAGACAGGCTTCTCAATTCCAAATCCAGCAACTTTATTTATTTATTTATTTATTTGAGGCAATTGGGGTTAAGTGACTTGCCCAGGGTCACACATAGCTAGTATTTTTTTCTGTGTATTTATTTATATGTTTGTTTATGTATTTATTTAGTAAATCCAGCATACAATCACAGATTTTGATCTAGAAAGGGATGTTTTTATGTCTTCTAGCCCAACACCTTTATTTTACAGGTGAGGAAACTAAGGCGCGGGGGGGGGGGGGCAGTGCATGGTATGTGACTTGTCCACAGGTAGTAAGTGGCAGAGCTAGGATTTGGTTTTTTCTTTTTTTTGTGGGGCAATGAGGGTTAAGTGACTTGCCCAGGGTCACACAGCTAGTAAGTGTCAAGTGTCTGAAGCTGGATTTTAACTCAGGTCCTCCTGAATCCAGGGCTGGTGCTTTATCCACTGCAGCGCCACCTAGCTGCCTCCAGAGCTCGGATCTGAACTGATATGATCTAACTCCATATCAAACATTCTTTTCCAATGTACCAAGAGATCATATCCAGGTGCCCTCTACCAGCTGCTTCGCCTTCAGTCAGCTGGATGGTGCAATAGATAGAACTCTTGGTTTGGAGTCAGGAAGACTTGGGTTCAAATCCTGCCTCAGACATTTACTAGCTAAGTGACCCTAGGGCAAGTCACTTAACTTCTCTCAGACTCGGTTTCTTCATCTGTAAAATTATCCAATTACACTATGCTATCTCCCTCTCCCAGTTTAAGTCTCATTAAATCCTCTGGCCCCCCTCCTCCATGGGGCAGATAAGGATTTACTCCCTTGTTGTTCAGATGAAAAACTGAGGCTCAGTGGAGGTGGGCCTGCTAAAGGTCACACAGCCAGGACGTTCAAGTTCACAAGCTGAATTTGAACCAAGTGGTTTTTTAAAAAATTCTCCTCCCTGCCAACTCCCATTGCCACAGCATTCTGAGGTTTTTGGTGTTTCCTCCTCACAGCCCAGCCCTGGATGATAAGCAGTCTAAGTGCTGTTGCACCCATTTTTTTTTTTTTTTAGTGAGGCAATTGGGGTTAAGTGACTTGCCCAGGGTCACAGCTAGTAAGTGTCAAGTATCTGAGGCTGGATTTGAACTCAGGTCCTCCTGACTCCAGGGCCGGTGCTTTATCCACTGTGCCACCTAGCTGCCCCGTTGCACCCATTTTGCTGAGGAGAAACTTGACCTGGAAGACCCTCAAAGGACATCTAGTCCAAACCTCTCACTTTACAATTGGGGAAACTGAGGCCCAGAAGTGGAAGTTATTGGTCCAAAGTCCCACCCAGGATGATGGATCTAGAGAGGGAAGAGACCTCAGAGGCCAGCTGTTCCAATGTCTTCCTTGGTTGGTTGGTTATTGTCCTTCCTCCTTGAAGAGGACCACAATGACATCTCTATGTTACAGGCAAGGTGGAGAGTGTCTAACTGTGGCTGATCAGACCAATATGAGTTTGAAAGGCTCTACCCCAGGTCAGGCACAAATAGTCCACATTAATGTCTTCCTACAGAACCGTACAAGGTCACGTGGGTAATAACTACAAGATGAGGAATTTGAACCCAGGTCCTCTGGATTCCAGAGCCAGTACTTACCCCTCCCCCCCCCCCCCCAGTTCTAATTCTGGCAGAGCTGTGCAGTTTACAAGCCATCTGCCTTGGGCAGCAACCCTTCAAGGCAGCTCCGGCTAGCAGAGGCTCTGATAAGTAGACCAGTGACAGCGCAGCTCATCTGCTTCTCCCCCTTCCCCAGACGGCCTCTCTACATGTCTTTCTTCAGGTGTTAATATGTGGACACATCAGGAAATATTAGAATAGGAAGCACGCCTGTCCCCAGCCCCAGGCCCCAGATGCTTTGCAGGTGGGTTATGTTGTAGCTAACTCTCAGACTAAGAGTTTGGCTGTAACTTTCCAAGCTTCAAATTCAAACAAGACTCATAACTCCACAGTAGAGAGAGCACAACACCCTCTTTTCAGCCATAAAGAAGAAAATGAGATAACTTTGTACTGAAGCAGCTTCATAGCGTTAATCCCCAAATTCTAGGTGGTGGGCAGAAAGGTTCTGAATAAGGAGAACCATTAAAAACTGATTTCATTTGATTTCTCATTTTCTACTCCCTGCTATCAAGAAGGGAATGAATTGCCTAAAATTGTTTAAAAAGAAAAATTGTATATTGAAATGTCTGCATTTGTTAATAATGATCATTTTTAATAAGAAACAAATCTAAAAAAGAAGAGAGAGAGAGAGAGAGAATGGTTTCACTTCTTTGATATGAAGTTGCAAATAGGAGGCTCTGAAGTTAGAGGTGGTTTCGGTTTTATCCTCAGTCATAATGAAAATAATTTGCAAACGATGTTATAAGAGAAGGGGGAGGGGGGAACCTGGAGGATTGTTAATTAACTTCACTGTTTCTACACAATAGCAAGGGGTATTAAAAAGCAGACTGCTGAAGTGCAAACACCAGGAAGGGATGTAATGGGAGCATCACAGAATGACTTAATCGGGACAGTGGGTTGTTTAATTACTGGGGAAAAAAATGAATCTTTCAAAAGGATAAAAATCAAGGCAACTGAAGGGTCTGGGGGTGGGAGATGGGGCCAAGGGGAGAACCCCAGGTGGATGGAGAGGTGACAGACTTGTGGTTACTATTCCAGGGGGCTCCAGCTGGACTTTGAATCATAATGGAAATTAAACCTGCAACGGCATGAGTCTCCCAGTAACCCTGGGAGAGGCAGCCTGGAGTATTGGATAGAGAACCCAGCCTCAGCCAGAAAGCTGTTGTTGTTGAGTCACGTCTCACTCTTCATGGCCTTCTTGGCAAAGACACAGGAGTGGTTTGCCACTTCCTTCTCCAGCTCATTTTACATGTGAGGAAACTGAGGCAACCAGGGTGAAGTGACTTGCCCAGGGTCACACAGCTGGGAAGTGTCTGAGGCCAGATCTGAACTCAAGTCTTCCTCACTCTAGGCCTGGCACTCGATCCACTGTGCCACCTTGCTAGAATCCTACGTTCAGAGCTGCAAGAGATTCTAGAGGCCATCTGATGTCACCCTCTCATTTTACGAGGAAGCTGTGACCCAGAGAGAAAGAGTGATTTGCTCAAAGTTCCAAGGTTAATAAGTGGCAGGGCCAGGCTTCCAATCTGGGTTGATTCCAAACCTTGCACTCTGGCTACCACACTTAATTCTTCTGCCTTCTCCAAGGGGGGGAAAAGGCAGAAACCTTAAAGAAATCATTTATGGGTCACTGCAGGCTTTGCATCAGGCCCCATAAGTAATTTTCAAGACTTTCTAACTATGTTAAGGTCTTTCTCATAATGAGGAAAATAAGGTCAGCGTGTTTGCTGAAAGATTGCTCCCCGTGGTACGGGAGTGCTCTACCAGCTACAACAGACGAAGATGCCGACTCACTTCCCTGCTTCAAGTGCTAAAAAGAAATTGATCTCTTAACTTTGATTACAACTAGAACTTGACTCGCTAATTAAATGAACTAGCTGTGGGTTATTGGATTTTTCTCATCTTGGTTGTGAGCTGCAACAAATTTCTTTTCCCCCAGGTAGCAGACTTCAACAGAACTGGGCTCCTCTGCCCTGGCAGAGGTGTCAGGAAGGTGCCATCTGCCCTTTCTACAGAACTCAAAGTCAAGCATGGGTTCTTCAGTCATACCTGACTCTCCATGATCCCTCCCTCCCCCTTTTTAAAAAATTAAATTTTTTTTTTATTTTTAGAGAGGCAATGATGGTTAAGTGACTTGCCCAGGGTCACACAGCTAGTGTCAAGTGTCTGAGGCCACATTTGAACTCAGGTCCTCCTGAATCCAGGGTCGGGGCTTTATCCACTGCACCACCTAGCTGCCCCCTCTGTGATTGATCCCTTTGGGGATTTTCTTGGCAAAGGCATTGGACTGGTTTGCCATTTCCTTCTCTGGCTTATTTTACAGAAGAGGAAACTGAGGCAAAGAAGGTGAAGTGAGTTGCCCAGGGTCACATTGCTTAGTAACCATCTGAGGCTGGATTTGAACTCGGGAAGATAAGTCTGACTTCAGGCCTGGTACTCTATCCACTGAGCTACCAAGCTGTCCACAAGGGACCATAGATGGCATCTCTTCTAAGCCTCTCATTTTATAGAAACCTGAGGGCCAGAAGTGAAGTGACTTGCCCAGGGTCACACAGCTAGTAAGTGTCTGAGACAGCATTTGAACTCAGGTCCTCCTGACCTATCCTAATGCTCTATACACTGCACTAATTTGCCTGGGAGAAGAGATGAGGAAACCCTCCCTCCGTTTAGCGAGGTGGGGGACTACAGGGGTAGAATATTACATGTCCTCTCTGCTGCAGTCATTGAATCACTTGAGCTTGGGTAACTTCTCTCTGCTTCAGTTTCCTCACCTGTAAAACGGGGATAACAACACCTGCCTCCCAGGGTTGTTGTGAGGGTCAAATCAGACATCACCTATAAGGTGCTGTGCAAAACCTTCAAGTGTCCCAAAAGTCTCAGTGCAGCTTCAAGCCATCCAAGGTTAAAATTGCACTAAGACTTTGGGGACAAACTGTATAAATGCTAGCTGTTATTATCAGGATGATGATGGTGGTGGTGGTGATGATGATGATTTGGTGAGGCAATTGGGGTCAAGTGTCTGAGGCCAGGTTTGAACTCAGGTCCTCCTGACTCCAGGGCCGGTGCTCCATCCACTGCACCACCTAGCCGCCCCCTATCAGGATTATTTTAACTACGACTCCTTCTTGGGTGTGCTGTGTATGTGGCACAGTGGGAAGAGTCAGGAAGGCCCGGGTTCCTCTTCTGCCTCAAAACATTTATTTGCTGTATGACCCTGATTAAGTCAAATGTAAACTGCTCGGGGTTGAGGGAGGTGGGGCCAGTTTCCTCATCTGTATCCTCCGAGGCTCCCTCTGGCTTTACAGTTAGATTTGACTGCTTAGCCAGAGGAGAGACTGGTTCTGTCTTTCTCTCTCTCTGTATCCCTGTCTCTCTGTCTCCATCTCTGCCTCAGTCTCTCCCCTCGTTCTTCTCTTCCTCCTCTCTCTCTGTCTCTCCAATCTTTCTGTCTCTCTTTTTCCTCTGTCTGTTTCTCTGTCTGTCCTCACCCTGTCTCTATCCTTTGTCTTGCTGTTTTTCTGCCTCTCCCTTCCTTAGCCCTTCTCCCTCTTCTCTTCTCTCTTTCTCTCTTTCCCCCCTTCCCTCCCTCTCCCCCTTCTTTCTGTGTCTCTGTTTCTCTGCCTCTCTCTTCCTCCTCCCGCTTTCTCTTTCCTCTGTCTGTGTGTGTGTCTCTGTCCGTCTGTCTGTTTCCAGTTATGACCCAGGACCTGAACATGTTTGTCAGCACAGTGACCCGGGGATAAGCTGGGGCAGGATGCCTGAAGCTGTAGCCAACAGCTCCTCTGGAGCCACCTAATCTTAGAGGTGTGAAGCCTCCTTGTTACTGTCACATGGGCTGTTCCCTCCCCTCACCCCCCTGGCAAGGCTGCCATTTCAGGTTGCTAATATGACTTCCTCTGGCTTTCTGTTGATTCTCCCCCCCCCCCCTTGAGATCATTTCTTTCTTGGACACGCCTACACGTGACATCAGCCTCTATGGGCCCCTGACAATTGCAGAGACAATCCCAGGAGGCTTTGAAAATCAGAGTCTTGGGAGGACAGATTCAGAGCAGCTGGAGGGGGGGGGTAGGCAGGGTCCTCAAGGACCAGCACATCTAAACTCCTCCTTTTAGATGGGAGGAAACTGAGGCTGTGGGAGCCTAAGCCAACTCTGAGGCCCGTTCAGGACAGATGAAGGAGAGGAGGAGGGAGGGAAAGGGAACAGGACAGACACAGAATGCAGAATTTACAACAGAGGAAATGCAATCCTGGATGGTTTCTCTTGACCTTCTACGAAGATTACAGTCATGGAAAACCTGAGCAAGTCATCTGACTTTTCTTCTAGTAACTACCACGAGAGCCCGGTCCATGACCAATAAAATGCACTCGAAAAAGAAAGTAATTTTAAAAGCTGGGCCCATATAATAAATGAGAGGCCTGTTTTCTTTCCAGCTCGCAAATTTCCATTTTTCTCTACAGCCAAATTCCTTTTTGAAGGGAAGGATTCTTGTGGATTTCTGAAATGGTCACTATCCATTAGCCTCCCTCCTCTCTAGGGCCTAGAAGGAAATAAGAGTCTTCAGGAATCTCTTCAACATCAAATAACTCCCGAGCTGAGTGTGAACAAATCAAAAACACATGACCTTAATTGGCCATGAAATAAACAATATTTTAAAATGAAAGGGGAAAAAAAAAATCTGCTCCGATGTAAAACATTGAAAACAAAAGCCAAGCTGGCTTCAGACCTCAGAAATACCCTTCCTAACCAACAAGCAACCCCTGTCTCCCCTTCCCTTCCCCCTACCTCGATTCTTCTCCTTTTCACAGCCTCCTTCTTCTGTTTTTGATGAGAACAAAATATTGCCGGATTCCCCCAACCTCTTTTACTTTCAAATCATTTCTCTTAGGGGAATTTTTAGGGCCTTGGAACCAAGTCGGTTCAGAGTCAAGTAAATACATGTAAAGTTTCTTCCTTAGTCTTTCATCTGAATGTTGAACAGCATTCACCAAGAGTGGGTAGCAAGAGGAGAGAGTATGGGGAGCACATCCGGAGGTGCTCTTCAGGGAAGCCTCACGGGGGAAGGGGGAGAAGGCTGGCCTTTAACACTTCCGTGCTGGGTGAGCTTGGGGGGGTAAATCACCAAAAGTCTGGGGACCTGAGCAGTGTGTTTAAAGGAAGGATAAATAACAGCCCTTCTGGATAGCTCTAAGGGTTGTTTGTGGCTCCAGAGAGAGAATACACTAGATCATTGATGTCCAGCTGGAAGGAGCCCCTCACTGTGTAGGAACACAGTGCCCAGCCTCCAAGGTTATCTTCCACCAGCTCTGAAGTGCCTTGTACCTACCTACGGATATGCCTGTGGTCCACCCCCCCCCACACACACACACATTGGAATGTAGGTTTCTCCAGGGCAGGGTCTGTTTTCACCTTCCTATGGGTCTCCGGTGCCTGGCAACATACCCGACTGATGGATTCTGCGGAAGAGAGGGCAGCCTCGTTTTTCTACGCCCCAAAGGGCAGAACTAAAAATAATGGGTGGAAACTGCAGCCAGGAAGATGTGAGCTCCGCAGAAAGAGAACATTCCTAAGAAGTCGGTGTTATTCAAAAGGGGAATGGCTTATACCACCAGGGAGCAGGTTTTGTACCTTACTGGAGGCCAGACGACCAGCTCAGATTCCCGTTAGATTGCATGACCTCTAAGGCTCCCTCCAGCTCAGAGTGTCCATGTGGACTAGACTCTGAGCAGGAAAGGCCTGCGTTCAAATCCTGCTTCAGCCATGAGCTGTGTGACCCAGGAAAAGCCAAACGCTCTCTCTGTGCCTCAGCACAGGCACCCACAAACTAAAGAGAATCAGATCCAAAGGCCTCTAAGGCCCCCTCCAGCTTCTTAATCTATGTCCCAGGATTCTCTTACAGCTGTTACAGGAATCAGGCCCTACCACAAAAAGTCATTCAATTATGCAGGATTTATAGATTCCATCTGGGTTTATGTTAGAATGAAGTCAGCCCCGGGAGGGAGGCTGCAGACCAGGGCCACTTTAGGGGAAGATAATACCCTGCACTCACTCTGCCACATGCGTCAGCAGAGCATCCTCCTTCCAGGAAGGGCCAGTCCCACGTGGTAAGAGTGACTGATCACCCATAACAGCAGATCCGGGGAATTTCATCCATAACAGACAGAAAGCATAACCAAAACACAGTCCGAGCCAACGTGGTGCCTTCTCCAATTAACGGGTGCATTCGTCCAAAACAACGCTGCCACGCTTGCCGTCCCAGGCAAAGCCACAGGAGGATCAGCAACACAAATGAGCAATACCAAAACCTCACTGTCATTTTTCTGTTCTTCCCTTTCCTCCCTACCCACCCCCCCCAAAGCTCGAGAAGTTGGGAAGAGGCCCAGAGCCATTGTATGGATGTACATCTTGCAGCTGGAGGCCCCACCCCCACCCCACAAGAGACAATCATCTCTTCCTCGAACCTGTCTTCATGGAAAAGGGGAGAGAATTCTTAGATGAACTTGGAGTAAGTATGGCGCTTGGCCCTCTCCAAGGTTCTGATGATCCCCCAATATAACCAACCACTTGCTCGGTGGGAAGGGCCACAGGGAGGGGGGCGTCCTCCTCCTCTTCCTCCTTCTCCTCCTCTTCCTCCACATGAAATCCCCCAAAACAGCGAGCCTAGCCGACGCTGCTCATTATTTACGGCATTACTCCCAAAATAGTGATGAAATCACGGCATATTAAGTGCACGACACCAAACATTTGTAACTAATCCAAGGAAATAAAGTACGAGTGTCGTGTGGTACAGGAAACTCAAGCTGAATTAATCTCGTGTTATCTTTCTAAAATAAGCCCCCATTCCGAGTCAGCTGTGGTGCATCTTCACACATTGTCTCCCCGAGAAGAACAGTTTGAGAAATCCTGATTGCAATTACAAGGATTGAATAGGGAACACTTTGCGGCTCCTCTGACAAGGCCGGGAGCCAGAAGCCATCCTGATATTAAAATCTTTGGAAATTGATGATTGCCCCAGGCGGCATTAAGACGCGCTCCCTCCCCCCTGCATCCAAGTAATTAAAATCTATTATTTGAACAGGGCGTTAATATTTTATCAACTATTGTTTTTAATTAACGAAACGGATGAGTCCTCTCACAGCAGGAATTATATATCCCTTCATTTTGACACGGCTTCCCCCTCCCCCCTTCCCTGTTGGATTCCCCCCCCCCCCCCTTTAGCGGTAAACACTTAAACATTTGGAAGGAAAGAGTAATAGAGTAAACGTACCACAGTGCTGAATTCGGGCACTTGCCACAGGAGCCAATCCTCATTAAGGGTGTAGAGGGCTTTTGAAGTTATGACGTCCACCGGACCTTTGTTTATTTTCTGGTTTAGGGTGGTCACGAGCAGATAGAAGGGCTCTCCAACAGTCTCCTTGGGAAGGAACAGCACAAAAGACAACCCAGTTAGTTTTCGGTGGGATCCGGTGCACAGAAAAGGGGCAAGGTTTTCGTTAACTGCAGCCTGAGGGGGGAAATGAAGCAGTGATGCTAATTACCAGTGACATATATGAGCATCCCTACCGCTAAGAGGGAAGACATTTGGTTTAAACGAGTCCGGGGACCTAAATTGTGAGGTTGTGAGATCCTAGATCTAGACTTGGAAGTGACCCTCATGGATCAACCAGTTGGAGACTCTCATTTTACAGATTGGGAAACAGGTCACACAGGTTGTGTCAGAGGAAGGATCTGAACCCAGATCTGCTGGTGCTAATTCTGAGCTTTTCTCCAACTACCTACCCACTGGCATAACAACATGTACACATATTTACTCTGTGTACGTGTGTATACATACATCATTGTATACTTATATTCCATGTACATATATTTGTATTGTGCATACATATGCATGCATGGGTACAAACGTAAATGAGAGGGAGGTGTATACAATCAAGAAACATGACTGGTTGGTCCACTGGGGAGAGCAAGGAATAACTGAGAGGCAGCCGGAATGTTCCCAAAATGTCTAAAGCAAGCAAGGAAGGCACCCACCGTAATAGGCAGGTGCCCCTTTTCCTCTCCATCCCAGGGCAAATTTTTGGGAGGACATGGACAAGAGAATAGGCAGGCATGGATGAGTTTCCATGAGTTTCACTGGACACCCCCCTCCCAATGATAAGATCACAGATTCCCCTGAGTATTCTAAGTATAAACTAGAGCTAGGTGGATGAAGTTTCATAGCCTATTGGACAGCAAGCTATCTTTGGACTTACAGCAAGATCTGGATTCAAATCTGTCCTCAGACACTTACTAGCTGTGTGACCCTGGGCAACTCACTTAACCTCTGTTTTCTTTAATCCACTGGAAAAGGAAATGGCAAACCTCTTCAATATCTTTGCAAAGAAAACCCCACATAAAGGGTCATGAAGAGGTGGACACGACTAAACCATCCTGGGCAAATCATGGAATTCCTCAGTGCCCCTAGGAAACTCTCCAAGTCTTTCTGTCACAGAGGAGTTGGAGATCTGCATTGATAAAAGGAGCTTACTCAATGGGAGTTCCTTGTACTAAGAAAATCACAACTCTAGCTATTTAAAAAATCTTAAAAGGGAGAGCTAAGAGCCACATTTTGGAGATTAGGTATCTAGTAATAACTCACATTTATAGAGTTTTATAGTTTGGAAGGTGTTTCCCATAAAACAACCCTGTAAGATGTATTATTATTCCTATTTTGTAGATGAGGAAAAGTGAGGTTCAGAGAATTACCCTGGGTCACATAGCTAACAAACGGGAGGGCCAGGACTTGGTCCCAAGTACTCAGGCCTCTTCCCATGACACCATACTCACCCCCTTGTTATGACATCTAGATGCACCTCTGCATCTAAAGTTCATCAGATGGTGAATGTCCAACAGAAACAAATGGGCCCATGGTGCTTGTGTCTAGGTTTTAATTCTTAGCGAAATTCACAGAGAACCAAAGAATCTCAGAGCTGGCATGAACATAGGAGGCCAATGAGAATCCTTTCCACATCATAGGATTCTAGATTAGAGCTGGAAGGGACTTAAGAGGCCTCTCATTTTACAGATTTGGAAACTGAGGCCCAGAAAGGTGATGTGATTTGATGAAAAACACACAACAAATAAGTATCAGAGCCAGGAATCAAACAACGCTCCCCCAAATCTGAATGGAATGTTTTTTCAACTGTACCACCCAATTAATGGCCACTGGTCTTTTCTTGAAAACTTTATGTAAGAGGAACACCTTCCCTCTTGTGGCGTCCCATTCTGCTGTGGGATAGTGCTAATTGTTAGGAGAGCATTCCTTATATTAACTCTAAATCAGCCTCTGTGTACTTCCGTTATTGCTCCTAATCCTCCCCTCTTGGGCCAAGAAGAATTCTCCCACATGTCAGACCCCTTCAAATACTTGAAGACAACTATCATATACTGTCCTTCCCAAATCTTCTCTCTTTCTTTTTTTTTTGTGTGAGGCAATTGGGGCTAAGTGACTTGCCCAGGGTCACACAGCTAGTAAGTATTAAGTGTCCGAGGCTGGATTTGAACTCAGGTCCTTCTGAATTCAGGGCCGGTGCTCTATCCACTGTGCCACCTAGCTGCCCCATCTTCTCTCTTTTAGCTTAAAAACTCCAATTTCTTTCAACCAATGACATCAACAGGAGGCTACATCAGCATTCAAAGAGTGGTCCTCTTTTAGACATTCTTCAATTTAATCAATGTCCTTCTGAAAAATGTTACCTATGGCTAAATAAAATACTGTAGATATAACCTGATTCAGGAAGAACACAAAGGGACCACGACTTCCTTCCTGTGCTCTGGACAACACAGCTCCTAAACACAGCCTCTGATCACATTAGCTTCCTTGGATGCTAGATTTACATAGTTGATTGTGGTCTACTCACACCCTCGGATCTTCTTCAAATAAACTGCTAACTATCTACAAATGGTATGCTTATATAACTGTCCTTATTAGGGGTTCTTCTTCCAACAAAATCTCATTCTGATGCCTTATCATGATGTAAAAGTGATCCAAAGCCAGGGGACAACAAACCCCTGATAAATTGGAAAGGCTTCAAAAAAATGGGCTGGTGGTAGTCTGCCATTTAGGACTAACCTAGCTAATTTTGGGAAATGATCATTTCCATTCCAAATCATGGAGCCTTGAAGGCTTAAGGACCTCAAGATAGTAATGGTTATTTAAAACAACAACAACAACAACCCAAACACTGAATAACATAACATTTAACCTCGAGAATAAGAATAGACCAAAACTAATTTGCCAGGCTCAATAAAAACCATTTCCTTTTTGCATGATTAAAGGAAGCAGTCCTCAATGAAATAAACCATTTTTTAAAAATTAAAAAATTAAAAAAAAAATCCATTGGGGCAGCTAGGTGGCACAGTGGATAAAGCACCGGTCCTGGATTCAGGAGTACCTGAGTTCAAATCTGGCCTTAGACACTTGAAACTTACTAGCTGTGTGACCCTGGGCAAGTCACTTAACCCCCAACAGCCCCGCAAAAAATCCCCCCAAAAACCCATTGTTAACCTCATCTCCTGCTACTTCCCAGCAGAGTGGTTGTGTCTTCCAAGATGGCTCCCTGGAGAATTCCTGTCTCTATTCCTACCTCTATACCTCTGTCTTTTCAGTCAAGGGGAATCCAGTTGTATAGCCAGAAAGTCAAAGACTGGCATCTCTTTCTGTTTCTTTTTAAGGTGTTCCAGTTTCTGTTTGAGAATTTCTTGGGGAACAAGAGAGGGTGAATGACTTGTCTTAGACATCACTTTGATGATTTATTATTATTGAGAATTACTAAGATTCCCAAAAGTTTATTTTAGTGTGCCCAGTAGAGGTTAAGCTCTTTGAGGGCAGGGAATGTTTGGGTTTTATCTTTGTATCTTTTTTGGGGGGGAAGGGGCGGGGGGGGGGGAAGAAGTGAAAAGAATAAGCATTTAGATAGCACCTACTATGTGTCAGGCATGTATTAAATTACTTTTACAAATGTTATCTTGGGGCAGCTAAGTGGCGCAGTGGATAAAGCACTTGCCCTGGATTCAGCAGGATCTGAGTTCAAATCTGACCTCAGACACTTGACACTTACTAGCTGTGTGACCCTGGGCAAGTCACTTAACCCTCATTGCCCCGACCCCCCCCAAATGTTCTCTTGATCCTCACAAAAACCCTAAAATGGAGATACTGTGAGAACCAGGGCACCACCCCCTGCTGAGAAAGGCATTGTGAGATGACCTTTTCTAAGGTCATCCTGGCATCTGGAAGCTGCCTGGCATCCTGGAAGTTGCCTTTATTCAAAGACCACCTTTAAGTCATGTCAATCAATGGACTTGAATGCTACCAGCCAATTAGCTTGGAGCTTTGTGTGGGGACCGCCCCTCTTCAAGTCCCACAGGAAGCTTCCACTCGAAGGGACTGAGAAGCTGGCTCTTGGGTGGCTGGAACAAGCTCATGGTGGCAGAAGAAGCAGGCCAGGGTAGACAGGTTTCCTATCTTTCTGAACTTTACATGTCCTCTCTGAGATAGCTAGGTGAAGGTGGCTTTCCCTCTTTCTCTTTGCTAACCCCTAATATACTTTAATACATGCTTAAATTCAGTAACAGATTAGGCTTTTATCAGTAAATTGTAGCTAGTTCTACCCCCACCCCCAAACTGAGGCGGGGGGCAGGTAAGGACACACATTAGATTTTACTCATAACAGTACTATTATTATCCCCATTTTATAGCCGAGGAAACAGGTAAACAGAGGTTAAGTGACTTGCTCAAGTCACTTTGTACTGGGAACAGTGTTTTTAATAAATGTTCTTTGAATTTAAGTTTCTAGGGCAATGGGTCTCAACCTTTTTGGTTCCATGACTCCTTTATACCCATAAATTACTGAGGACCACCCACCCCTTGCAAAAATCTTTTGTTTATGTGGGTTATATCTATCGATGTTTTTACCATATTAGAAATTAAAATCTCTTGATATTATGAAAATAACTTTATCCTTAAAGATTCCCTGAAACAGAATTGGGGACCCCTGGGCTGGGGTGGGGGTTAGGGGTCTTTGAACTACACTTTGAGAACAGTGGTGCTAGGACAGCTAAGACTGTAAATTGAAAAGGAGGGGGCTCATCTCTATTGGGAGAGAGCCTTTTTCTCAGTGGGAGTTGCTTATGTCAATGAAACCACACATCTAAGCCAAATAAATGAAATTGAATTAAAGATGGATGGGGGGTGGGCTGAAACATATTACCAAATTTGAGCATATACCCCAAGTGGTGTAAGAGATATTATTGATCAGAAAAGGAGAAGGCCAGTCACGTAGTGAGGGTGAGAGATAACAGCTGGATGTTAGATAACCCAAGATTTGCACTGGGACCCATGAAATATTAAGCAATCTCCAATAAGAACTCAAGTACATCAGGCAAATAAAGGGGGATTAATGGAAGGACAAGGATGGGCATTATATAGGGGAAAAGTTTTGAATGGAGAAATGTCCTCATTGAAGAGATGATGATTATAGAGGACTGTGACGATGAAGATGTCAGGAATCCAACAAGGTTTTTAAGTAACAGATAAATGGGGGGGGGGGGTAGGGGAATGTTGATTTAATTAGCCTTTCTACCCAGGTATTGCTTGGGGGCAAGATGGATTGGTAGGAAAACATCATATGTCTTCTTTCAAGACAGCATTAAACATTAAAGTAAGCACAGCTGTGGATGCCACCCTCTATTTAGACCCACATCTCACTCTTGTACTTAAATACTATTGTTGAAAATTAGTGGCATAGCAATACATCCTGTTCAAGGTTCAATTAAGTTCTAGGACTGGCTATAAATACACAGCTTTTTCTTCTTGAAATGGGTATAGAACAAGATTAAAGGAGAATAATAACTTTTCTGTAACACAAATAATCACTTTCAATTTCTTTATTTTATTTTATTTGCCCTTTTTTTTTCTAACCAAAGAGAAAATGTAGGGAAAGTGTGCTTGAATTAAGTGGACAGTTGGAAGTGACGAATGGCTTGAGAAATCCAATTTCATTCTATCTATATGTCCAACAACTCAACTCAAACTAGGCAAATGAGGGTCCTTAGGGGACCTGCTTTAATGACGAGTTAGATATGATTTGTAATTAGCCTATCGATTGTTTTTACGTAAATGGCTCTATCTCCAATGCCTCCAGCTATTTTTAAGTTCACTCTCTTTAATATTTTAGACATCCCCCCTCCCATGCTCCACTTTTTAGGATGCCTAGCAAACTGAAGGGACTTAATTAATTTTAATTGATGGAGGCAAGGTACATCTAAAATGTCTTAATGTCTTTCTTCATAAAGAAATTATGTCTGGGGAATTGAATAATATTCACAAAGATATTCGTTCTACGGGCAAGCGGCTTTTTTCCCCCGTAGGCCTCTCTCTGCTCAGGATGAGGGCAGCCAAGGCAGAAAAGCTGTTGTTTTGACACTATGGAGTTCTCAGGGTCTGTTCTGCAAGAGGGTTCAATGTCTGCTAAAAATAAGCCCCGATCGTCTTACCTGTGACACTGCAGAAAGATGAGGCACTTACCCGGAGGAAGCCGGAGAGGCAAACAGACATCCAATTTGTGAGGAGCTTTTCCACCACAGACTCGGTCCGCCGGAGCATCAGCTTGGGCTGCATGTTACTCGATTGCTCCATGAGGTCTCGGGTAAGAACCTCGAGGATACTGGTCAGGTAGACAAGCTTGGTCTGGAGGGCGATGGTCAGGAACGAAGCAAATAAACACCTGGATGAGAAAGAGAGGACAAGGAGTCAGCCAACGGGAGCGGACCGGGAGGCAGCTAGGACCCTGGCTCTGGATTCTCAGAGAAGCTTTGGGGGAGAACTCTTGACTTCTGTGTGTGGCCTGGACTGAGCCAGGGGAGATGACTGGAAACCAGTTCTTGTCTTCTTTGCCCTCCCGACACCGACTTTATGTAATTCTGAGGTTCCTTCAGAGCATAAATCAGGAACCACCTCCCCCTACTTGAGGTCCTTCCTGATTCCCACTCCCCACAATGACTTTGTATTAATTCTGAATATAATCAGTACAATAGAGGAAACCCTGGTGTAGCCGATAGAGTCCATTTTGAAGTCAGAGGAAAACCGGTTTGAGTCTGACCTTTGACATACAATGACTGTGTGAACTCTGGGTAAATCGGTTAATTTCTTGGACAAATCTCTAAGACCAAGTTAAAGAAAGGTGCTGACCAGACATGGTAGAGGGAGTTTCCTGGATGAATGAACTCACAGGTCCTATTCCTATACTAAGATCTTTGTATTCCCAAAGTATACAGTAGGTGCTCAATAAATTGAATTGCTCGATAAACTGAGTTGATTAAAGCAGTGAATTATTTTCTACTCTGAGGACTTATCATGCTGGGTAGGTGACTCTGAGTTCTACATGTGTTGTTCAGTCGTTTTCCAGTTGTGTCCAACTCCATTTGGTGTGACTCCATTTGGGGTTTTCTTGGCAAAGACACTGGAGTGGTTTGCCATTTCCTTCTCTGGATCATTTTACAGATGAGGAAACTGAAACAAACAGGGCTAAGTGACTAGCCCAAGGTCACACAGCTAATAAATGTCTGAGGCCAGAGTCTCCGATTCCAGGCCTGGCACTCTGTGCACTATGGTGCCACCTAGCTGCCCCCACATTCTGTCAGTTGGTCACAAGTTTCGATAGTTTATACAAAGTTTATACTATAAAGACACCAAGTATTGGTCTGGCCCTGGACCAAATAAAGGCTTATCTGTGATACTGGATGCAGTAATACACTTTTTCGGCCAGGGTAAAGGGGATAGGATACTGGACTCAGAGTCAGGAAGACCTGAGTTTGAATCCCGTCTCAGACACTAGCTGTGTGACCCTGGGCAAGTTGAACTTTCTCAGCCTCAGTTTCCTTATCTGTAAAGGGGGGGGGCTGAGAAAAATGCCTATTGCCCAGGCTTGCTGTGAGGATCAAATGAGAATATAGTTAAATGTTGTACAAACTTTAAAATGCTCTATAAATGTAAGCTCCTGTTATTATTTACTAAGTTTTAGAGGGATGGCAATATACCTCAGCGGAAGGAACACTTAAACTGATAAAGGAGTTCAAATCTGCCCTCAGCTACTTCCTAACTGGGTGACCCTGGGCAAGTCACTTGACATACCTGCCTCAGTTTTCTCAACTGTAATATGGGGGTAATAACAGCACCAACCTTGCAGGGTCCTTGGGAGGATCTAATGAAACTATATTTGTAAAGTGCTTAACACAGTGCCTGGTATACAGTAGGCAAAATACAAATGCTTGTTACATCCCTTCTTCCCTCCCCCATTCAATAAGCATATATCAAGCACCTACTGTGATAGGTGCCAAAGGTACAAAGGCAAAAGGAAAAAACAACCCCCTGCCCTCGAGGAGTTTATATCCAACTGGGAAAGAGATGAAGGACATAAGTGCTTTTTTTTTTTTTTTTGTGGGCAATGAGGGTTAAGTGACTTGCCCAGGGTCACACAGCTAGTAAGTGTCAAGTGTCTGAGGCCACATTTGAACTCAGGTCTTTCCTGAATACAGGCCCGGTGCTTTATCCACTGTGCCACCTAGCTGCCCCACAAGTGATAATTTAAAAATTTTTTTGAAAATCTTTTGAACCTGATGCCAATATGAGCATTTCCATAGACAGAACAGAAACCAGAAATCTTGATTATATACACCTTTTTTTAAAAAAAAAATATATATATATTATCAACTCAGCACATTAGTCCTAATGCTGGTCTGCTTGTCTGAACCACCTCCTGTTTTCTTGTGGGCATTTTTAAATGCTTCACTGACATGTTTATCACTCTGTTCTTTTTTTTCTCTCTGCATCACTAGCTACCCCTGCTCTCATGCCCAATTCTCCCCAGTGAATTTTTTTAAAGAAAAGCCTCCAAGCAGACATATCCACATGGGGACCACCTATATGATCATTGGAGGAAGATGATATGATGAAGGATTCAAGGACTGAGAAAAGCTTCCTGTAAAAGCTGAGCTTTGAATGAAGAGGGAGAGGTGAGGACAGAAGGCATTTTAGGGCTAAGGAACTGCTGATGCAAAGGTGTGGAGGTGGGATGTGAGTGTGCCAGGTTCAGGGCAAGTGGGCTAGTTTGGCTAAAAATCAGTCTATAAACATGGAATAATGTGTAAGAAATCACTCAAGCTTGACCTAATTCCAGGTAAAACTGAGACTCTTTAAACATGAAACATTAATAAGTTTGTGTGAAATGATCTTGAGTTCAGGAAATCATGGATCCTTGAAGCACTGATGTCTATTAAAATGATGATCACAAGTTCAAGAATATGTATGACCTTAGGGGAAAAAAGGGGGAAGGCTAGTCATAGATTACAGAAGTAAAACAGACAGGCCAAATGTGATATTGGTTCTTTTAAGAAAGTCACTCAACCCAAAGGAAATCTCCCAGGCACTGGGGGGAGGGAGGGAGTGGATTTCTTTGGAGGATTTGTGGGGAGAAACAGGTAAGAGGACATATAGGGATGAGAAGCAAAAACAAAAACAAAAACAAACAAAACTTCCCCTAGCCCCCTCTCCACTGCCCAGATGTCATCACACATCCATCTATTTATGTCATGAACTCTTTAAAAAAATCAGAAAATACTTCTGCTTTCTGAAGAAAAACTCATGCCTTTTCATGGGGTTGTAATGATGTGCTTTAAAGGGCACATGAGGTTGTGTAAGTGGTATGACGAGGAAGAGGAAGAGGAGGATGATAATAATGACTGGCATTTTTATAATGCCCTATGATTTGAAAACTGATTTACAAATGCTATCTCATTTGATCCTTGCAACAATCCTGGGAGGTAGGTGCTGTTATCAAGCTTATTATATAGTTGAGGAAACTGAGGCAGAGTTTAAGTGCCTCGTCACACAGGTAGTAAGTGTCTGAGGCAAGATTTGAACTAGGACCTCCTGCTTCCAGATGCACCACTCTATTGACTAAGTCACTTCGCTGTCTAGATAGAGTTAAATGATGCGTTGTGACCTCTAATTTCACTGGTTGGGGAATTCTTCTACCAATGGGGGGGGGGGGAGCCGGGGACCTTCTCTGCATCTTATAGTCTTTGAGAGCTGCATAGGAGCATGATGGTGTCAGTGACTTCTCAGGGTGACAAAGCTAGTCTGTGTTCAAGGTAAGACCTGAATCTAGGTCATTCTAAGGCCAGCTCTACCTCTCACCAGCTGTCTCATTTTCTATAGGATATGGTCTTTAAATATTAACCGCTTGCTAGTTTCTGACTCTGATGTCTCAGGGTGGTATATGGGAACTGGATTCTCAAAGACTAGGCCAGTGGAGCTCAGTTATTGGGCATCTATTATGTGCCAGGCATTGGTGACAAATAAAAGTGAAACCCTCCTTATCCTCAAGATGCTCACATTCCAAAAAGGGAGATTTGTTCATATGCACAATTCACAGATCAGGGTCATTCAAGACTCAAACAGGGTCCCGCTGGTGTAGAGGGAAAGGGAAACACCAGCAGCAGTTAGTGGGGATGAAAGGCAGACACTAGAAAGTGAGCTGAGCCTGAAGCAAACCAAAGATTCCCAGAGGTAGAGGCAGGGAGGGCGGCACCCAGGCTTGGAGGGCGGCCAGTGTAAGTCGTTGGAGATGGAGCACCATGTGCAAGGCTACTTTGGCTGCACTGTAGACTGAATGGATCTGATGAGGTTGGTAAAACTGCTGCCCAAGGACCACCCTAGTTATGTTTGGAAAGACTTATCAGCAGAAGATTAACCCGATGGATGAACCATTTTGGCCACAGTGACTTACAATTCCTTTAAGACAGAGGGGATTTAAAAAAAAATATTGTTTTGTGTCTTACACCCTTTTGGCCCCCTAAAATACATAACATAAAGCATAAACAAAGGTGAGTGAGAGGAAAGATGGAATTTCTTTTTTCCATCCAGGTTCATGAACCCCCTGAAACTGATATATGGGGGAATCTATAGACCGTAGATTAAGAATCCCTGCTCTAACTGCTTGAGTTCTCAGGGAGAGGAAGGAAGAGAAGTTGGAACACAAAGTTTTTTTAAAAAATTGACGTCAGGGGCAGCTAGATGGCAGAGTGGATAGAGCACCAGCCTTGGATTCAGGAGTACCTGAGTTCAAATCTGGCCTCAGACACTTAACACTTATACTAGCTGTGTGACCTTGGGCAAGTCACTTAACCCCAACTGCCTCACTAAAAAAAAAATTGATGTCAAAATTTGTTTTTACATGTAATTTGGAAAAAATAAAATTCTAAATGAAAGCTAAAAAAAAAAAGAAAAAGAATCACTGCTTTGAAGCATGGAAGGGGTTACATCTAGATTGGTGGAGGGAGTACCCTTGTTGATTAAATCATACTTCTTTTCAGAGTTATCTTAGTATAGCGGGGAAGGAAAAAACAACCTTAAAACCTTGTATTTGGAGTAAGAGGCTCTGGCTTCAAATCTCAGTCCAGCTGCTTATGAGTTTGGACAAGTCATTTCTTGGCATCAGTTTCTCTATTTGTAACATGAAGGGAATGAACCAGATGACCACAAAGGTCTAAGCCTTAAGTTCTCAATCTATGAGCCTATGAAGTATGGGCGACGCATCAAGATGGTTTGGCTCCTACGTACCTGTCTTTCACAGAAAAACTCTTCTGCTTTTCAAGAGTATGAATGACGGTAACAAGGAAACTTTTGTTGCAGATTAAAGCATCTAAAGCAGTGAGGCTTTCATTCTTGTCTCCTGGGTCTCGGCTCTGGAACACACAAATTTATTTATCTCTTTTTTTGAGAGAATAAAGCTAAACAGGATATTCACGGTGGGATTAGCCAACCAATGAATTGCTAATTTAATATTGAATTTATTGTACCGAAAAAAAAGGCAAAGAATCAATTCTGAGCTAATAATGATGATAATGAGGATGATGAGGGGGGATGATAATGCATAGATGAATACCAGTCTCCAGGCTAAAAATGAAAACTTAGATACTTACGTGCATGTCTTCAGTGAAGATGTGGGTGAAGCCACCTGACTGAGGAGAAGAAGATACTTGTATTATTCATGAGATGCAGAGGAAATGAAAACCCCATTTTATTATACCAAAGTCAATTTTAATAAAGGAGTGATACTATTTGCTAATCTTGAGGGCCTAAAGGCTTATATTTGCTGTAAACCCTTACAATGCATAATAAATAATTATTCAGGATTCATGGGACACAATTGAATATTCCAGTTGGAACACAAGAGCCACTCCGTTATTCTCATTTATTTATTTATTTGTTCATTCATTCATTTTTTTTTTAGTTATTTTTTTGAAGGAGATGAGATAACTCCAAACTATAGTTATGGACACTGAGAGTTGAGATCATACAGATAAAAGATATTACCCATCACTGCTAATAGCTCCCATCTACATATTGCTTCATCTAGATCATCTCTTTGTAACTAAAAATCAGAGCTCAGACCCCACCCTGGGTGATATTGATTTTGTGCATTATGGTAATCATTCTCACTATTCAAAAGTAGATGTTAACCACTGCAGCTATGGACCCCAAGTGGAAAGAACATTATTTGGAATTGTGGGACTTGGGTGTTCATCTCAGCTCAGTAACTCACTACCTGTGTGACTTTTTACCTCTCTTGGCTTCTATTTCTTCATCTATAAAATGAATGGGTTGGACTAGATGGATTGTGGGGTCTCTTTCAGCTCTAAATCAATGATCCTATAATTTTTTTCTTTAGAAAAGCAATTTTATTATTATTTTAATTTACTATTTTATTGTCCCAATTACATGTAAAAACAATTAAAAACTTTTTTTAAAGCATTTGTGAGTTCCAAATTCTCTCCCTCTTCTCCCCCCCCTCCCCCGGCCCCATCCTATGATCTTTACCCCCAATTTGCAACAGACACAAAAGCCACAATCAGAGTTTGACTCATCTTTTTTTTTTTTTTTGAATGGAGGTGTGATTTCATAGAGTAGGTAGAAGGGGTCCCTGGTGAGCAACAGCTTCTACCCACATGGATCAGTTTTTAATCCATGACTTTAACCTTAGAAATTTGTCCAGGGCTACTAAGAGATTGTGTTCGAGGAGGAAGTTGAACCCAGGTGGTTCCCTCACTACCTACCATATCACTTGTTCCATGATGAATTACTTTACTCCTTAAATAAAAACAAATGGAGGAGTTTAAATTTGATCATACATGAGAGAGCATGATCTAGTAGAAAGGATGCCAGCTCTGAAGGCAGAAGACCCAAGTTAAAATCCTGGGTTTCATAATCACTTTTACTGACTGTCTGTTAGACTAACCATTTCAGGCTTCCATTTTTAAATCTGTAAAATGGGGGGGGGGTTGGGGCAGCTCAGTGGCGAATACTGTCTTATTTCCATTTTACAGATGGGAAAATTAAGATTCCAAGACTTTTGGTGATTAACTGAATGGTTGGACTTGAACCTGAGTATATAACTCCGAGTCCTGAAATAGCAAAACTATACTAGTGGGGGGGACCTCAATCGTCCCCTCTCAGAACTAGATAAATACAATCACAAAATAAATAAGAAAAAAAGTAAATGAAATGAATAGAATTGTAAAAAAGTTAACTTTCAGTCTGGTGCTCTTTCTACTACTATCTCCCCAGGGAAATTTATACCGCAAAGAAAATTGAGCCTTTGTTCAGAAACTGAAGTAGATTTTTTCTTTTTAAGGTCAGGTAAAACAAGAGAGGGGAAGCTAGGTAGTACAGTGGATAGAGTTGTGGGCTTGGAATCTTCATAAGTTCAAATCTGGCCTCAGGAACTTAACTAGTTGTGTGACCGTGAGCAAGACATTTAACCCAGTTTGCCTCAGTTTCCTCATCTGTAAAATGAGCTGGAGAAGGAAATGACAAACCACTCCAGCATCTTTGCCAAGAAAACCCCTAATAGGGTCACAAAGAGTCAAACACCACTGAAATAACTGAACAACAACAATATAGATTGCTTTGTATATATTATTTACGTGTTGTCTCCCCCACTAGATTTGTAAGCTCCTTAAGAGAAGAGACTGTATTTTGCCTCTTTTTCTATTCCCTATCCACTTAGCACAATGCCTGAAACATAGCAGGCACTTAATAAATATTTATTGAAATGAATAAAATAGGTGACCTCCAAGGAGTCCTTTAAGTTCTGAATCTATGAGCCTATGACAATTAATTATAAAACATATTTTCTTAGGAAAATGAACCAAAAACCCAAGTGATATATTTTTTTAAAGTTATTGGAAGGGGCAGCTAGGTAGTGCAGTGGATAGAGCACCGGCCCTGGAGTCAGGAGTACCTGAGTTCAAATCAGGCCTCAGACACTTAACACTTACTAGCTGTGTGACCTTGGGCAAGTCACTTAACCCCAATTGCCTCACTAAAAAAAAAAAAAAAGAAAAAAAAAGTTATTGGAAAAGGAACAAACAAGAAATATGTGGGATAGGATAACCTTTCTGAACCTGAAAACATTACCTCAAATATCTAGTTTTCCCCTTTTATTAGGATGGAAAAAAATTTCAATTGTTTCTAGTATGATTTTAAGTCAAGTTCTCCCAGCACCATTTTTGGTTATGATCCTAAATCAGATGGTACAAGGAGGTTTGCAGAAGTACTCAGAATACTTGGGGCACCAACTCCCATAATTCTAGGCAGAAAAATGAAGCTCGGTTTGCATTTTCTAGTTCCCATTACTATTTTATCTGCTGAATTGACTTTATACAGCTGTAGAGTAAAAGCAGATTTCTGGTTTCAAAGAAGGAAGTCCAAATGGAAATTTCAAATGTGAATTTTGAGCTTCCCATGTGCCAACTCTCTTGACCTGCGCCCTAGTAGGAGGCCTGACCTAACCCCTATTTCTTCTTTAATTTTAAACAGAACAAACAAAAGGAAGTATAATAATAATAAAAAACCCAACACAACTGAAAATAGGATAGTTTGGTGGGTAAAGCAAAGAAAGACTTGGTTTATTGGACGGGATGGGAATTCTTAAGACTAGTGCTGGGTTGGTGATAATGGGGTTAAGTCACTGTGGACTGTGTATTTCCCTGAGGCTTCTGACCATTGGAGAAAAGCCCTTGTTACTGAAGGGACTTTCAGGAGCCTCCCACAAACCTGATTGTTGTTGTTATTGAGTCATTTCAGTTGTGCCCATATTCATCATTTGATTTTGGTAGCTGTTTTCTATTGACCTAGGACACTCTCCTTCCTTCCTCAATGAGTTTACCTGGTTCATCATCTCTCTCCTCCTCGGTATCTATAGTAGGGGACTCTAACATAGGTAATGATATTCTCTCAAACACTCTGTCTTCCCGGTTCTTCAATTGACTCATTTCCTATGATCTATTCCTCCACTCCACTCCAGCTTCATAGAGACTGATTTGTCCAGTCTCCAAACCTAGTGCCTGTGAGTGCGTTGCTATTTTCCTTCACCTTCCCCAGATCTGACTTGATCTTGTCACCACCCGCAAGTGCTTCACATACATGTTCATGACCCCTGTGATTCCTTTCTCTGTTGCTATTCCATAATCATCCTTCATTCCCTCTGTCTTATGACCCCCCCCCCCATTCTGTCTTTGTTCTACTCCATGATTTCCAATCCATCCTTAGTTCTTCCCAGGCCATCAACACTACAAGGGATACCTCTCTTCCCTTCAATCTCGAGACCTTGGTGAACCAGTTCACCTTATCTGCTATAATGGAGTTCCTTGCCATTTTAAAATAATTCCAGGGGCAGCTAGGTGGCGCAGTGGATAAAGCACTGTCCCTGGATTCAGGAGGACCTGAGTTCAAATCTGGCCTCAGACATTTAATAATTACTAGCTGTGTGACCCTGGGCAAGTCACTTAACCCCAACTGCCTCACCAAAAAAAATAAAAAATAAATAAAATAAAATAATTCCAGTCTTTTTGGCCTTGCCAAGTCCTGATCTCAGGTAAATCTCATCATCCTTTCACTTTTCCCCAATTCAAATGCTGCTAAATGGAACTGGAGAAAATCATGACACTCTGCTGTCTGGGTCTGCTCACCATTTATACTCAATTGGGTCCTCACTGCAGCAAGGCAATGCTTTTACATCCCTCCAATTGATTTAATATCCCACTCACCATAGAGGCTTTCCCCCACCTTCCACCTGCTCTCAGACTTTCCATGGCTCCCCTGTTCCCCACCCTCTTAGCTGAGAACCTTGCCTCATATTTCACTGAAAAAAAATTAAGGTCATCCTTTGGTTCCTCCTTCTTTCCAGTTCTTCTTCTCATATTAGTCAGATTCCTTCCCCCACAATCTCCCCTTTGATCCCTTCCCCCATGAAGAGGAAGCCTTTCCTGTTGCCAAAACATGCCCAGTGATCTCATTCCATCTTGTCTTCTCCAGTAGATCATTCCTTTCATTACTCCAACTTTCACTTATGTTTAATCTCTCTCTCCGTACTGGCTGCTTCCCTTGTGCCTACAAGCATTCTCCTGTCTCCTTCATTCTTACAACAACAACATAACTCATTTGATCCATCCCACATGCTACCATGATATTTCCCTTACCCCCTATTTTGGGGAGGGGCAGGCTTGACAAAGTCTTCTATAATCAGTGCCTCTCTTTCCTTTCCATTCACTCTCTTCTTGACTCCCCAAAGTCGGACTTCCAACCCCATCATTTAATACCCACTGTTCTCTCCAGGATTGATTACTCACAATCTCTTGATTGCAAAATCCCAGGGGTATTTCTCAATCCTCATTTTTCTTGACCTCTGACACTGGCAAGTACCCTCTTTTCTTGATACTCTCTTCTCTCTAGGTTTTTTGTGACACTGCTCTCTCCTGTTGTTGTTCTTGGTCAGTTGTTTCCAACTCTCTATGCCCTCATTTTGGGGTTTTCTGCAAAGATGCTGGAGTGGTTTGCCATCTCCTTCTCCAGCTCATTTGATGGATGAGGAACTCAGGCAAACAGGGTGAAATGACTTGCCCAAGGTCACACAGCTAGTGAGTGTCTGAGGCTGGATTTGAACTCATGAAGAAGAATCTTCCCCATTCCAAGTCCAGAGCTCTACCTATGCACTATGGTGCCACGTGGCTTCCCCCCTCTGCTCTTTCATTATTCTATTTGTGTGACCCCCTTCTTCTGTCTCCTTTGCTGGATCTTCATCTACTCTTTTCCCTCTAATAATAGTGATCCCCAAGGGTCTGGCTTGGACCTTCTCTCCTCTCTCTTTATCTTTTAACTTAAGTGATCTTGTTGTTGTTTTTGGTTGGGCAATGAGGGTTAAGTGACTTGATCAAGGTTACACAGCTAGTAAGTGTCAAGTGTCTGAGGCCAGATTTGAACTCAAGTCCTTCTGACTCTAGGGCTGGTGCTTTATCTACTGCGACATCTAGCTGCCCTGATTTTGTTAGTACCATTGTCACATCCATGCCACTGATTCTCAGGTCAAATCGTGCAGCCCTAACCTCTCTCAATCTCCAATCCCACATTTCCAACTGCCTATTGACATTTATGTATTTATTTTTGTGTTTTGTTTTGTTTTGTTTTGTGGGGCAATGAGGGTTAAGTGACTTGTCCAGGGTCATGCAGCTAGTGCCAAGTGTCTGAGGCTGGATTTGAACTCAGGTCCTCCTGAATCTAGGGCCAGTGCTTTATCCACTGAACCACCTAGCTGCCTGCCTATTGACATTTAGAACTGCATTCATATATATATATAGGCATCTGAACCTCAACATGTAAAAACACAACTCATTATTTTTCCCGCCCCCCCCACCCCTGGCCATTGCCCCAAACCCTCCCTTCTTCCTAATTTTCCCAGCCTCCCACCCTGTCTGCAACCTAGGTATTATCTTTGACTCCTCGCTCAGCCCTGTAAACTCAAGTTTCTGTCATTTCTAATTTTGTACCACCTCTCATATACATCCCCTTCTCTCCTCTGATGCAGCTGCCATATTGGTGCAGGCCATCATCGCCTTAAAACTGGACTATTGCATTACAATCATAATGTCTCCTTGCCTCAAGTCTCTTGGCACCCCAGTCCACCCTTGGTGGTTGTTCAGTCATTTTTCAGTCATGTCCGACTCTTTATGACCCCATTTGGGGTTTTCTTGGCAAAGATACTGGGATAGTTTGCCATATCCTTCTCTGGCTCGTTTTGACAATTAAGTAAACTGAGTATCTTTGCCAAGGAAACTCCAAATGGGGTCATGGAGAATGAGACATAGCTGAAATGACTGAACAACAACCCCTCCCCCACCCCATTAGACTGAGAGCTCCTTGAGAGCAGGAGCTGTTTTTGATGTTGATTTTTGGTCTTTCTTTGTACCCTCAGTGATTAGCAGCATAGCTGGCATACAGTAGGTGATTAATAAATGCTCTCTGACTTGACTATGGTGCTCCTGGATTAGCTTTAGGATCAAACACAAACCCTGTGGTTTAAAGGGTCTTTGAGACCCTTCTTCATCAGGTCTAAACCTTTCCAGACTTCTTACATGTTACTCCTTTTCATGTGCTTCATGGTCTAGCCAAACTGCCCTGCTTACTGTTCCTCATACATGACATCCAGTCTCCCATCTCTGTGGCTTCACACAGGCTGCCACCCATGCCAGCCATGCTTTCCTCCATCATCTTGGTCTCTTGGCCTCACACTCCTTCAAAACTCAGCTCAGGAGTCAGTTTCTGATCACTTCAGGGGCTAGTCTAGATCCAGGGCTACTTCTATCACATCAGGTTGTCTTTCTTTATATTGTTAGCTAGAGTTTGTTCCCTCCCTCCCTTCCTCTCTCCTTCATTCTTCCTCCTTCTCTCACATCTGTTTCTCTTTCAGTCTCTTTTCTCTGTGTGTCTACCTGTCTGTCTCTCTTCAAGGCTTTCTCACTGTCTTTGGTTCTCCTCCTCCTTTCTCTCTTTTCTTCTCTCTATCTGTCTGTCTCCCTCCCTCCCTCCCTCCCTCCCTCTCTCTCTCTCCCCCCATCCCTTCCCTCTCTTCTTCCCTCTTGCCTGTGTGTGTTTCTCTCTCTCTCTCTCTCTCTCTCTCTCTCTCTCTCTCTCTCTCTTCTCAATTTTTCCCCCAACAAATTTATGCTATATTTCTTAGTGCTCTTCCTTAATGAGCTAGACCGGTTTCTATTTTTTATGCTGTTCCCAGGGGGCTTCCAGGATTATGCACTGCCCTCTGTTAAATCAGCTCGCTTTCTCACAACTCCTCCTGTTTCTCCTAATCACTAGTATGCTGCATCCATCCCTATGCCCTCTGAACTAATAAGCTTTCCTGCAGGTTCTATTGCCTTCACAGTCATTTCTTCATCTTGCCTTTAGGTGACTAAATTAGGGGAAACCTAGGCAAATATATTACTGGGGTCGCGGAATCAGACCTAAAGCATTCTCATTAGCTGCACAGATCAAAAGAGCTCCTAGGCAGGACAGGAAACTCTGTCATTCTATGGCTATTAAATTCTTAACAGGGACCTCAGATATTTGAGAGACAGGGATGGGGATGCTATCCCAGGAGAGACCTTTCAGTCACTCCTTAATTTATGTGCATTTATTAAGTGCCTAATATTTGCCTGAGAATACAAAAAAGAAAGAAAGAAAGAAAGTAGCAATACTCCCTGTCTTCAAGGAGCTTACATTCTTTCTTCTGGAGAGGCAGAGGAAGAGGAGGAAAGAGAGAGAATGAGAGAGGGAAGGAGGGAGGGAGGAGGAGAAAGGAAGGGGGTGGCAGGAGACAGGGCTCTCTTTCACTGCCTAATATCCCAGCCCAGGTTCAAATGTAACTGAGAAATATTTAACAAAATACATTTTTAAATATGAAAACATAGATCGTATTATATTAAAAATTAAATCAATACATGTCCCACAGGTGGCCCCCTCATTTCTATTTGAGTTTGACATCATAGTTCTAGCCTGGAAAGGTATGACTTGTGGGGTTTTTTATTTAACATTTTTACTTAAAGTATTGAGTTCCAAATCCTATTCCTCCCTCCCCTCCCTGCTCCCTGAGATGGTAAACAATCAGATATGGTTTATACGTGTGCGGTTATGGAAAACATTTCCCTATTAGTCATTTTGTGCAAAAAAATGAAAGGAAGTGAAAAAATAGTATACTTTATATCCATCCTTCCTTCCTTCCTTCCTTCCTTCCTTCCTTCCTTCCTTCCTTCCTTCCTTCCTTCCTTCCTTCCTTCCTTCCTTCCTTCCTTCCTTCCTTCCAGAAGCATTTATTAAGCACCGAATATATGCGAGGCACAGGAAATAGAAGCAAAGCCACAGAAAGTACTTCCCTCCAAAGAGATTTCATTCTCCTGGGAGAAAATACTATGTTCATGCTCACAGAAAACTCAACACAAAAAGATGCCAAGTAATTAGTGAATAGGAGGGTATTAAAGTCTGAGATGCATGGGGGAGCCAGGGGCAGTTAGGTGGCACAGTGGAAAAAGCACCAGCCCTGGATTCAGAGGGACCTGAGTTCAATCTGGCCTCGGACACTTGACACTTATTAGCTGTGTGACCCTGGGCAAGTCACTTAAACCTCACTGCCCTGCAAAAAAAAAAAAAATTCAGGGCGGGGGGAAGCTTTCCAGACATGATACATGACTTGGGTAGTGGCACAGATTCATATGTCACCCCCCGTGGCTGGTGATGATGGGGCATGTTAGAAAATTAAGACCAAACAAGAAAACCCCGAGCAGCAGCAGGAGTGAAAGGCTTAAAGGGTTACTGGTGTCCTTTTTCATCCAAAGACCCATCAGTAGAAAAACCTAACATGGGTGGTTTATGGAGGCAACCCAGCCTCTGGAAACTTGCCTCATATATCCTGTTGCTCAAATCTAGAATGATGGTGAGGTTGAAAAGTGCTTACTGCACGTGGCTGGGTCGTGAAGCCCTGGGCTTCTGGCCAACAGCGGCTCAGGAACTCTTGACAAGGACTGTGGTAATACAAGATCTGTAACTCATGGGCTGAGTGTTACAACAGATAAAGTGATGTTTCTGCGCATCAGCTTTTGGGGGTCAGCATTCACCTTGATAGGGTAGTGGATAGAGCACTGGACCTGGAGAGTCAGCAAGACTCATCCTCATGAGTTCAAATCTAACCTCAGATATTTACTAGCTGTGTCACCCTGGGCAAGTCACTTGACCCAGTTTGCCTCAGTTTCCTCACCTCTCAAATGAGGTGGAGAAGGAAATGGCAAAACGGGTCTAGTGTCTTTGCCAAGAAAACCCCCCAAAAAGGGTTCATGAAGAGTCAGACATGACTGAAACAGCTAAACAACAACAAATACAGTGCTTTAAGATTTGCTGAACTCTTTACAGATAATTTCTTATTCAACCTTCACAGCATTCTTGAGAGATCAGTGTTGTTGGGGTTTTTTTTGGGTGGGGCAATGAGGATTAAGTGACTTGCCCAGGGTCACACAGCTAGTAAGTGTCAAGTGTTTGAGGTCATGTTTGAACTCAGGTCCTCCTGAATCCAGGGCTGATGCTTTATCCACTATGCCACCTAGCTGCCCCTGTTCAGTGTTATTATCATCCCCATTTTACAGATGAGGAAAACAAGTTGTTTCAGTAATGTCCGACTCTTTGTGACCCCATCGGGGGTTTTCTTGGCAAAGATACTGGAGGGGTTTGTCATTTCCTTCGCCAGCTCATTTCATAGATGAGAAACTGAAGCAAACAGGGTGAAGTGACTTGCCTAGGGTCACAGAGCTAGTAAGTATTTGAAGTTGGATCTGAACTCAGGTCGTCCTGACTCCAGGTCCAGGGTTTTATACCCTGTACCACTTAGGTGCCTATCAGTACAATTAATAACCACGTCTTCCAGTTCAGTATAAACTATGATGCTCTTCTACACAAAACCCATTATCTAAAGCCTCCTGTGGAAAAACAACAGTAGGAACCTTTACATTAGCAATGCCCATTTGTGTTACTATTCCAAACTCAGCCTTTCAAACACTGATCAATGTTCCTTTACCTCGGGGAAGAAAGTTCTCAGAGCAAAGTGTTTGTAGTCCAGAAAGGGAACAGTGCCAAAGCTATCTACCACATCCAATTTATCCATCTGCAGCTCAGCAAATCCTGCAGAAAGAGAATCCCAAGAGCAATATATTAAAACTCAACAAACAGGAGACACGCTCTCAGAACTGTTCCGTCTAATGCTAACCACGACCCCAGTGCTTGTTAAAGGAAAGCGTGAGATAATTATGGGGGGTAGCGGGTCCCAGACGCCACTGTGCCGTCTTCTGACTCTGTGCAAAAACTGAAATCAGCCCTGCATCTGTTTCTGGGTCAGAAATGCAAGACTGCCTTTTGAAAAGGAATGAATGAGCTTACCATCACGGATCTCTTTCCGCAGCTCACTTTCCAAGAGTTCCAACTGTTGGCTCTGTTTGCGACTCAGTTCCTTGGATTTGTACCTGGTGACAACGACTGCAACTATTAAAAAACAAAACAAACAGACCTTGAATATGGGATTCAAAAACTTATCCAACCCCTGTTTGAACTAGGATGGTCATTTTCACTTTTTAGTGCCTCCGTTTCCTCCTAGAAGAGGAGACGACAGATCCTGTGGTCCTTTCTAGGCTTAACAGTTTGAGGTTTTATTTTAAAAAAAAAAAGTATAGTTCCTAAGGAATGATGAAAGAGTAAAGAAAACTGTAGCTGAGGAGGATCCTTGTTTTTTCTAAGATCCTGCAGAATGGAAGCTGATTGAGGGTGAGGACTGCTTTATTTTTGTCCTTGCATTTTCTGTTCCTTCCGCATAGTAGGTGCTTAATAAATGCTTACTGACATGAATTGCATGAATATTTATTTAAAAGGGAAAGGAAAGGGGCAGCTAGGTGGTGCAATGAATAGAGCACCAGCCCTGGAGTCAGGAGGACCTGAGTTCAAATTTGGCCTCAGACACCTAACACTCACTAGCTGTGTGACCCTGGGCAAGTCACTTAACCCCAATTGCCTCACCAAAAAAAAAAAATAAATAAAAGGGGAAAGGAAAGGAATACCCATATGTATAGTGCCTACTATGTGTCAATTTACAATTACTTTACAATTTACTTTTTAAAAAAATCAATCAATTAATTTAATTAGAATTTTCCCCCACCTTACATGTAAAAACAAATTGTAACATCGATTTTTAAAACTTTGTGTTCCAAATTCTCTTCCTTCCTCTTTATCCTCTCCTTAAGAACTCAAGCACAATTTACTTTTACTATTTACAATTTACTATTACTACTCATTTGAGACTCACAACAACCCTGTGAGGCACATGCAGTTATTATTTCATTGAGACAACTGAAGGTTAAATGACTTGCCCAGGGTCACACAACTAGTAAGTGTCTGAGGCTGGATTTGAACTCAGGTCTTCCTGACTCCAGGCCTAGCACTCTATAACACTACATCATCTAGACCCCCAAATGGCTCTTACTCTAAAGAGAGACTTAAAATTCCACTGGGAGAGGGAAACCTGAAAAGCACACATGAAAAAAAAAAAAATCTGAAATGGTCAAAGCTCAACATTCTTTGGAGTGATTATGTCAGAAGCTCCAAGAGCTTACAGCCTTTCCTCTCAACATTTCTTTTTCTTTTCTTTTTTTTTGGGGGGGGGCAGGGCAATGGGGGTTAAGTGACTTGCCCAGGGTCACACAGTTCGTAAGTGTCAAGTGTCTGAGGCCGCATTTGAACTCAGGTCCTCCTGACTCCAGGGCTGGTGCTCTATCCACTGCGCCACCTAGCTGCCCCAATTCCTTCAATTTTTATAAATGATAGCAGGCAGATTTTGAATTCTAGTTACATTTTCAAAGGTACCACTTGAAAACACGAGACACTGAAAACATTGCTGGTGGGTATTATTACAGGTCCACCTTTTTCATCCCCATCATCTGTCTCCCTACCTTGTTTTGTGGCTGGCTGACAGTCATGTGACAACATTACAGCCTCGAAAAAATCAGAAGTGAGTATCAAACAAAGGGCAACCAGAGCCACGTGATGGCTGGGAGCTAGAGGCAAACCATTACAAATAAGGAATGATGGAGAAGTGGAATACAAGATGTCATCAGAAAAAAACAAAAAAGGAGAAGATGGGTTATAAGGCAAGAGCAGGGCATGCTTACAATGACAACAGAAGGCAAAGCAGGTTCTCAGCTCATTGAGCGGAGCCCCTCTGGGAACTCCTGGAAGGCCATGGAGAAGAGGCCCACAGGGTGGGCGAGCATGGAGGAGCTGTGAGGTTTCTTTGGAGGGAAACCCACATGGATGAACCACTGTTCCAACTGATAGTCTTCCCCTTCAGTGATTGGCTCTGAGTAATGTTATATGGGGTTGTCATTTCTGGAGAAGCAGTATAAGTACAAGGGATGGAAAATAGTTTTGGGACCAAGAACACTTGGGTTCAAGTCCTATCTCTGACACATACTGACTATGTAACCCTGGTCAAGTCCCAGAGAAGGTGCCAACCGCCACTGGTGGAGAGAGTTTCCTCATCTGGGAGTTCCCTATATCAACAAAATCACATGTATAGTCCCTATCTGTAATCCATTTACCTCACTTAGAGAGCCCTAAAGAAAAGGGTACTCTAGGGGGCAGCTAGGTGGCGCAGTGGATAAAGCACTGGCTCTGGATTCATGGAGGACCTGAGTTCAAATCCAGTCTCAGACACTTGACATGAGCTGGGCAAATCACTTAACCCTCATTGCCCCACAGAAAGGAAGGAAGGAAGGAAGGAAGGAAGGAAGGAAGGAAGGAAGAAAAGAAGGGAGGAAGAAAGAAAGAAAGGAAGAAAGAAAGAAAAGGGTACTCTTATTTTATAGTTTCTGTAATCAATCACAAATTAAATATAGAAAATTTTCCAACATATCTAATGGGTCAATTAAAATGTATACCCATGTGTATTTCTTTAATTTAGCCAAGCTAGGGAAATATGGCTAGAAGCAAATATGAGCAGCTGGAGGGGCCTTCATAAAAGGACTAGTCCTCTCAGAGAGGGAGTTGACAGGGACCTTACTGCTTATGGAACAAATGGAAAGAATGCTGACTTCAAAGGTCAAAGCCCTGAGATCTAATCCCAGGTCTACCACTATCTGAGTCACCTTGAGCAAGTTGGGTCATCTTTTTTTTTTTGGTGAGGCAATTGGGGTTAAGTGACTTGCCCAGGGTCACACAGCTAGTAAGTGTTAAGTGTCTGAGGCCGAATTTGAACTCAGGTCCTCCTGACTCCAGGGCCAGTGCTCTATCCACTGCGCCACCTAGCTGCCCCCAAGTTGTGTCATGTTGTAGCCTCAGTTTCCTCATCTGTAAAATGTGGGTTTGAACAAGATGACCTCCAAGGCCCCTGCTAGTTCTAAGTGGAGATGAAAATGGGCCTTTAGGGCAAGATTTTGTAAAGGTCAGCCTGGGTGTCATTTAGCATTTTGATGAGTGGGATTTGAGCCCAGGTCTTCTTGACTCCAAGTGCAATCCATATTCCCCAGTGTTGCTGCTGTGATTCCTGAGAGAACTTCCTTCACTGAAATGTTTAACAACCCATCAATACATACCCAGACTGTGGGATTCTTGTCTGTCCTCCCATAAATCCGTCAAGGGGACCCACTCAATGTGCTAGAGCAGGCAGGAGGAGGGAGGTACTTCCTTGCTTTTTCTTGACTTCATGTCCATTTCCCCCTGTAAACTGATCACAGGGAGGCCACCCAACAATTTAGAGCCTTCCTTGATTTCTCTAGTCATTGCAAGGACTCCACTTAGCAGCTAAATCACAGAAAGATGCCTGATGTTCAAATAAGTTAAGTGACCTGCCCATGATCAGTCACATAACTAGTAAATATCAGAAGAAGCATGTGAACTCAAGTCTTCCTCCTTTTCCAAGTCTGGCAAACTCTCCAGAGTAACATGTGGCTTCTCTAACATGAAGAACAGGCTAATTAAATCTCCTGATGGCAACAAGTTGTGTAGAGTTACCAGAAGGGGATTCAAATTTTTAAAAGGACCTTGATAAGTGGAGAAACAGATGGAGATCAGCCTGATGAAGATTAATTGTCAGTCTTAGCACAGGTCACTCCAGAAACATAAATAATCTTCACAAATATGACACAGGAAAGGAACAGATATTCATGACTTGGAGAGGGAAAGGGATGAGGACAATGAATCACAAAGTGGAAATGAATATAGACTATAGCCAGCATCTCTCGGCTTAACAATATAAATGCAGGAAGGAAGGGAGAGAGGGAGGGAGGGAAAGAAAGAAAGAAGAGAGAAAGAAAGAGAGAGAGAGAAAGAAAAGAAAGAGAGAAAGAGAGAAAGGCAGGAAGGCAGGCAGGCAGGCAGAAAGAAAGGGAGGGAGGGAGAGAGAGGGAGAGAAAGAAGAAATGCAGTAAGGAAGAAAAAAGAAAGAGAGAAAGAGAGAGAGGAAGGAAGGGACAAAGGGAGAGAGGGAGAGAGGAGGGAAGGAAGGAAGGAAAAAAGAAAGAGAAAGAAAGAGAAAAGAAAGGAAAGGACTTGGAACTTGGAATCAAAATAGAATTATAGAATTACAATGTAAGTTCCTTGAAGGCAGGGACTGTTCTTGCTTTTTCTTAATATTGCTCATGCTCATGCTTAGCACAGTGCCTGGCACACAGAATACCTGGTGATTTCCTTGACTGATTGATTGTTAGCTGAACTTCGCATTCACGAGTTAATTCTGCTTTTCCCAACACTGATCTACATTCAGTTAAAATACCCTTCCAGGCTTTTGATGTCATGTAGATAAGGGATATGGCAAAGGTGGAGAAGGTCCAAAGAACCACAGAGATTTTTATTTATATGGAAATAATAATAATAATCCCTGATATTTACAACTCAGGGGAAGGCCTCTCAGTGTACTGGGTGAGTCCCTTGATGGAGGACTTACTGAATACGGACAAGAGTCAGACAGGATGGGAAGAAATTGCCATAGTGCTCTGCAGACATGACTGTCTGAATGACTGTATGAGTGTACTGGAGAAGGAAATATCCACACCAAGGAGATCAGAGACCCAACCAAGCATTAAAATACACAGCTTACAGTTTCCTAAATCTTTCATGCATCCATTATCTCTTTCCATGCTGACAAGGGACCTCCCTGGGAGATAGGCAGGGCAAGTGTTTGAAACCTAAGGCAAAACAGACTCAGGTGATTTAGTCTAGAAGAGATATGGATGATGGCCTGGGAGAAAACACATTAATTCCAGGGACAGGAATCATACAGGATAAGAAAGTGTGGGAACACTGCTATCTGTATCAGAGGGGGCATATTCATTCCAGTTTGTCAGAAACCTAGGCAAAAGTCAAGAAATTAATAACATCCAGATGAAAGTGTGGGAGCCACCTATCACCACCACCTGTTTTTACTTTAACTGCTCAAGATGGAAGGAAATGTTTCATGTTCTTAATCATTAAGAAATGCTTGATTTATTAATGAAATCTTGGCTCCCCTACTCATTCTATGCTTGGGTAGGAAGTCACGACCACTCTGGGCTTTGTCAGCAAAAGAGGGAAATCTGTTTAGGTGACCTGGAGTACGAGACATTGAGGGAGTTCTGGTTTTCAAGTTAGGGGACCTGGGTTCAAATCCCAGCCCACCTGTGTGTGACCTTGGCAAAGTTACCTCAACTCTCCAGGCCTCAGTTTCTCTAAAATGAGGAATTTGGACTGCACGGCTTCTAGGGTCCCTTCCGGTTAGACAGCTATGATCCCTCGTCCCCCTAAATTCTTTAATCTTTTTTGTGGCCATGGTTTTGTCTTTCTTTGCACCTGTCCCCAGTGCCTTAAATCAAACAGATGCTTAATCGATGCTTGTTGGATTGGATCAGAATGAGAAGTGAGACATGAAATTGACAGGGAGTAGACATCTATTTCAATAGTGGGCACTAGGAAATGGGCTCAGGGCAGCTCAAGGTCTCATCCTCTTCCAGATAATAAATAAATGCTCTCCATTAAAGTCAAGGGAGGAGAAGGGACCTTAGAGAACACTGAATCCAACCTTCCCGTCTTACGGATCAGGACATGGAAGTGACTTGTCCAGAGTCATACAGATAGTGACAGCCCCAGGCCCATCATATCACGTTACTGCGCTCTGAAGGAGAGGGCTATGGATTCCTCAAGACTATGCCAGGAGAGTCCCTGGCAAGTCATGCAATAGATTGGGTAGATAATCTTTGAGGGGTTTAAAAAACGCATAGACCAAAAATGCACAGAAGGGGAAAAGAGGGAGATATCGAGAGGTAGTGATTGAAAAAAAACATCAACCCCAACAAAATCATGGCTCCATCAAACAATCAATGTTGGCCAAACAGGAAATGCATAAAGATAAATTCCTGAAAAGTCCAAATGAAAGAAGGGAATTTAAAAAAAATTCCCCAAATTCTGAGGAGCAGTCTTTGTAACCTTGTTTTTTAGCTGGGAAACATTTTTTGAAAATGTTCACAAAGATAATAAGTCTATCTTTTTTTTTTTTTTTGGCAGGGTAATGAGGGTTAAGTAACTTGCCCAGGGTCACACAGCTAGTAAGTGTCAAGTGTCTGAGGCCAGATTTGAACTCAGGTCTTTCTGAATCCAGGGCCAGTGCTTTATCCACTTAAGTCACCTAGCTGCTCCCTGTCTATCTTTTTTTTAAATTTGTAAATGCTTTTAAAATGGTGATTATAGTATCGGAGATTTATTTAAAGCTGGGAGGGGCCATAAAAGGTCACTGAGCCCAAGACTATCATTTTATACACAAGCAAACTGAGGTCTAGAGAAACAATGACTTACCCAAGGTCACACAGGTAGAAACTGATGGAAGCAGGATTTGAACCCAGGTTCTCTGACTACAGAACCCTTGCTCTCTTTACTCTAACACTAAAGAGTAAACACTTCATTTATCTGGAAGTTCTCTATATCATCAACAAAATTACATGTCAAGTTCCTTTCTGTAATCCATTCACTTTCTTTAGAGAACCCTAAAGAAAATGGTATTCCTATTTTATGTTACCCATGTCAACCTGATCAACACTTTAGTAATATGATGGTGCACAAAAGCATATTTTATATGTACAAAGGGTTTTTTGTGTGTGCACATGCGTACACACACATGCAGACACACACGGGGCCCAGCATTTCTTTCTTTCTTGCAAACAATTATGTAACAACAAGATATATATAAGGTAAATGGAAGAAAAACAACATAGTGGAAGGCTGGCATCACGGGGGATCAGGAAAATTCATCTTGTAAGTTAGGATATTAACTGGGACTTGAAGGAAGCCCAGGAACTCAGGAGGAAGAGCTCAGGGGGAAGGGAATTACAATTTCTTTCAATAAATAAAGTTGGCACTTACCAAAAATGACAGTTACCAAGAGGACAGGAAGGACAATGAGAAAATACCAGGTGGACGGAACAGACTCCTGTTCAACATAGAGCTCCAAGTTTCCCAATTTGACCTAATACAACAAAAGATGACATTCTCAGAAGAGGCGGGTACCATATTTATGTTCATAGACTATGATGTTATAGGCATCCCTCAATATGCCAAGAGAAATGGGAGGCAGGGATCCTAAGATCTGGTTTTGGATCCTCCATTGGCCTTAAACAAGTGTCCAGTGAAGAGATAGGCCAGATGAATTCTAAAGTCCCCATCAGCTCTAAAATCCTGTATTTTATGGGGCATAGAATTTACCTTATATATTTATATTATTATATGCAGAATTTGTAAGGTGTAACTATAAACACGAGCCTGATTTTTCCATTGGCTTACATGAGAATACAACACACGAGTTCTCATCCCTAGTACTTTAAAAAAAACCCCAAACACCCAACACTGCTACTGCCACTACCACCCTTCCACCACCCATGATGGCAGCAACAGTCCCTTACAATGTCACAGTGAATTCTCCTCATTTCTTTATCATTTCCAAAATGGAGATATTTTAGACATTTCCCTAAGGCACAATTCTGACCATTTCCCACCTGTATTCAATAAACTACAGTGGCTCACTCTTAACTCTAAGAAGGGAAAGAGCAAAGAGAAGGGAATAAACATTTATTAAATACCCATGAAATTCCAGGCATTATTCTAAGTCACATATAGCATTGTGCTCTATCATATTACAAATATAATCTTATTTCCTGTAATATTATCTCATTACCTCTAGAAACAAATATAAACTCCTCTGATATTTAAAACCCTTAACAAACTGGCCCCAACCTACTTTGTAGGCTTATTACTTATTACTCCCTTTAATGGCTCTTATAGAGTTTCTCATACATGGCAGTCCATCTCTCAACTCCATAACTTCCATTGGCCATCCCCTATGCCCAGAGTATATTCCCTTCTCATCTCTGTCTCAAAAGTTTCCTTTAAGGCTCAGCTCAAATCCTCCTTGTACACAAAGTATTTCTTTATTCTCTACCCCCCACCCCCGCCATTAGCAGCTTCTCTCCAAAATGAATGTCCCAAAAGTCTTAGTGCAGACATAAGCTGGGATAAACTTCTATGTTCTGTGTACAGTTTTATGAATATTAACCCTCTCCCCCCAGAGAGACTGAGGCCAGAAACTCACTTTTTGTCTTCTTATCCGTCAATAAATCTTTGTTGATTGATTGCTTAAGTTTCACATGGGGCTGATACCAGCATTTGATCCAATGATCTCGAGTCACTTAAAAAAATTTTTTTTTTTGCAACAACTGTTGACTGGAGCTGAGCTCCCTGTGATAGGAAATTCTGGGAAGTGTGTGATAAGTCAGGGTTTTTTCCTGCATCTTGCCTCATTTTCATATGCCACATAAAAATGGTATTGACGGATGTGTCAGAGAAGACAAGCAAGCGAAACCCAAAGCAATTTGGAGCAGAGCAGCTCAAGGAAAACCATCTATCTGGGTGCTATTCAACTCAAGGTGCCCTGAAAACGCATCCCTTTTCCTTTCCTCCAAGGACTGCTCTCGCCCAAGTCTGGGAAAGAGAGTTTGCTGGCTTTTCAGAGTGCTTGGATACAGTAGCATCCCAGATGCTACATTACAAATATATAGGGAGGATAAAAGCTATCAAGGCTCATTAGTGTCGCATACAATGGTGAGCTCAGAACATGACACTCTAACAGGCTCATGTGAGGGGAATCTGGCAGCTGCATGGGTTTGCAGAAGCTTTTAAAAATATATTCTATATTTAAAGGGAAAATCTAAAAACCTCAAGTCACTTCCTCTTTCTGGGACTCAGTTTTCTCATCTGCAAAATGATGCAGTTGGGTTTGTTGACTTCCATGGTCCCTTCCAACCTTCAACTAACGATCCTGTGATCCATGTAGGATGTTAATGCGGCTTTTCATTGGACTTGGCAGTCTTAATGGGGGGAAGGGAAAGACATGAATGAGCATGTTATGCTGACTTACCCGAACTTTCTTAAATGATGCCAGGACGTTATTTTGGGTTGAAACTGCTTTAATTTTGCAAAGGATGGTGGTAAGATCTTGACCCCTGGTAATATTTTCAAAGTTGCAGTTTCGGTGACCATTTTCCCCATAGAAAAGAGTCATCTCGATGTCTTGCTTGGAAATATGGAAGTTGTCATTTTCTTTCTACCACGAAAAAAAGAGAATGGGAAAAAATTTTAATCCCATCTCTGTCATTTACTGTGTTTGAGGAGACAGTGTGATGTTGTGGAAATTTCCCTGACTTCAGAGGCAGAGGACTTGGGTTCACATCCTGTGTCTGACCTTTGTAATACCTGTGTGACCTTGGGTAGGGCATTTAATTTTCCTGAACCTCAGTTTTCCCATCTGAATGATGAGGGTGTTGGACTGGACATCCTCTGAGCTCCCCTCCAGCTCCAAATTAATAAATTTATTCATTTTTGTGGGGCAATGAGGGTTAAGTGACTTGCCCAGGGTCACACAGCTAGTAAGTGTCAAGTATCTGGGGTTGGATTTGAACTCAGGTCCTCCTGAATCCAGGGCCAGTGCTTTATCCACTGTGCCACCTAGCTGCTCCCCAAGCTCCAAATTTATGATCTCATGGTGCATGAAAGACAAAACACATAAAAACAAGAGTCCGATTCATGGGAAGAGTTTGCTCCCCACCTGCACATGGAAAAACTTACTTGAATTTTTACTTCCATTTCCTGAAGCCCCGCGAAGTCTATGCGATATCCAGTAAATCTGGGGTCATCGAGATACTGCAGAGTTTTGCAATATAGAAGAACATCCTGTACTTTCATTTTCACATTAACATTTGGGCGGCCTTTGGAAAACTTTAAATTGGGAGCCAAAAAGTTGCACTGTGTCTCTGTACAATATTCAGATACCTGGAGGGGAAAAAAAGAAAAGAAAACCAAACCCCAACAACTTGGTGAGTTCACTGAAGTAGTGATATGGACAAAGCAGTTTGAGATGATGGCAAGGGGAAGTGTGCACCCGTCCATATAATATGAAGCAACATGATATGAATCAGTGGGAGAGAGGGGCTCAGAGGGGAAGGTTAAACCAATAAAAGTGTGTCAAACAAAAGCATGTCAAACATGGGGCCCAAGCCCGAACCAGATTAAAATGTCAGTGGGCAATACTTAACGGAGTAAAAATACAATAAAACATAGCTAATAAATGAAGTCAAGGTATGGCCCATGGGGATACAGAGTAGAGTTTCCTGCTCCCCTCCTCCCTTTCTTTTGGAGTTTGACACCATTGGGCCAAAGGAACCTAAACATCCTTCAAGTCCACATGCAATCATGACCAATGAAAGCAAAAATAATGTGAAAACAGTGGGGAGGGAGAGACTGGAGCAGACACTTGGCTCACTTGTCATCGGTTATATTACCCCCAGTGAGTCCTCTGAGAAGCTTTAGCAGAGGTCGTTAACCACAACAGAGCAAAGGCTGTTTATGGGAGGAAGAGACTAACAGTAAAAGGGAGAAAGCTTCCTTCAAGCCTGAAGAGGATGGAGAGCAAATTGGAAACTAGATAGAAGACATACAGCTCAGGTTTTACAGCTTCTGCATGATCTGGTTTGTGGCTAACTGTGTTCTACGTAAAACAACCACCATCTTCAAACACTGGTACTTCAAAGTATACGGAGAAATAGGTAGACCATCTTGATGGGTGATGAGATTTCTTTTGCTTTTTCTTGCGCTCTCTCTCTCTCTCTCTCTCTCTCTCTCTCTCTCTCTCTCTCTCTCTCTCTCTCTCTCTCTCTCCCCTTCCTTTCCTTCCCTTCCTTCCCTTCCTCTCCCTCCTTTTCTTTCCTTCTTTCTCTTTTTTCTTTCCTTCCTTCCCTTCCCCTTCTTTTCCCCATCCCATCCCTTCCTTCCTTCCTTCCTTCCTTCCTTCCTTCCTTCCTTCCTTCCTTCCTTCCTTCCTTCCTTCCTTCCTTCCTTCCTTCCTTCCTTCCTTCCTTCCTTCCTTCCTTCCTTCCTTCCTTCCTTCCTTCCTTCCTTCCTTCCTTCCTTCCTTCCTTCCTTCCTTCCTTCCTTCCTTCCTTCCTTTCTTCCTTCCTTCCTTTCTTCCTTCCTTCCTTCCTTCCTTCCTTCCTTCCTTCCTTCCTTCCTTCCTTCCTTCCTTCCTTCCTTCCTTCCTTCCTTCCTTCCTTCCTTCCTTCCTTTCTTCCTTCCTTCCTTTCTTCCTTCCTTCCTTTCTTCCTTCCTTTCTTCCTTCCTTCCTTCCTTCCTTCCTTCCTTCCTTCCTTCCTTCCTTCCTTCCTTCCTTCCTTCCTTCCTTCCTTCCTTCCTTCCTTCCTTCCTTCCTTCCTTCCTTCCTCCCTCCCTCCCTCCATCCCCCCTCTGGCTTTAAATATACTCTCTTTTCTTTTTTAAAAATATAATTTATTTTAACATTCTTTTTTCTTTCTTTTCTTTTCTTTTTTTTGGGGGGGTAGGGCAATGACAGTTAAGTGACTTGCCTAGGGTCACATAGCTAGTAAGTGTCAAGTGTCTGAGGCCGCATTTGAACTCCGGTCCTCCTGAATCCAGGGATGGTGCTTTATCCACTGCACCACCTAGCTGCCCCCTTAACATTCATTAAAAAAAAATTTGAGATCCAAATTCTCTCCCTCCCTCCAGCCCCTCCACTACCCACTGAGAAGATGAGCAATATATCAACTATACATGTGAAGTCTTGCACAAAATATTTCTATATTAGCAATGGTGGGACAGGGAGGCAAGTAAAAGAAAGTGAAAAAAGTATGCTTTGATCTGTGCTCCAAGTTAATCAGTTCATGAGAGGGGTTTTAAAAATAACAATATAAAAGAAGAAAGGATGATGATTTCAACAGGATAGGAACCCCTGGTATGAAAACTTCTTCCACCAACTTGAACTGCAACGTGCTTATGTCTTTTTGCAATGATTCTCAATGTGGCTTCTAGGGAGTTGGTCTTTTGATGGAGTCCAAGAGGCCAAAACTATTTTCATGATAAACTTAGATGCTTTCCTTTCAAACACGGTTAATATTAATGAATACAGCCCGCTTAAACAAAAGCTCTTTTAGGGAGTTTCCTCAATAATAAGAATGTAAAGGGATCCCAACACCATGAAGCTGGAGAAGCAGTAACTTAGTGGATGGGTTAAGTGACCTGCCCAAATTCACTCAGATAACAAATGTCAGAGGCAGGTCTTCTGACTTCCAGCCATTGTTCTTTCCATTCCACCATGATGGAGTTGCCTGAAATAATTAGAGATTAGATGACTTTGGTGGGCTCAAACCCAGGCAAGTCTTACTGACTTCAGGCCCACTAAGTCAGTCAGCCACCATCATCAAATAAGCCAAGAGTGGGGAAAGAATGGATGCTGCTAGCCTGTGCCAAACTCTGTCTTCAAAGCATCTCTACCAGTGAAAGGAGAGGCAGGGTGAGTCAAATGTGGAGAGCTGGTGGTGAGTGACAAGACTCTGAGTAACAGGAGGAGGAAGAGTAGTGCCCTAACAAAAGAGGGGAAGGAATGTGAAAGCATAACCACTAACTAGTTTACAATGAGGGAAACTGGCAAGGTTTTTCAATCTCTTTCCAATGTGGAGAGAAGATGCTCAAATACCCTCACAGGAGGGTCACCAAGATGGAACATTTGCCCTCAGTGACTATGGCTCCCAAGTGAAGTCTAGACCTCCAGGTACTGGTCTCTATCACAACCCATGGCGATGAACATTTTATACTTCTGTAAACTAGTTCAGTCATGAAATGGCTACTCTCCTCCTCTCATTTCTTCTAATTCCAACATATGGGTTGAATTTGCAATTGTATCATTAATTCCTCTTATAGAAATACCATTTGGCTAAATGCATATGTATGTACAGATAGGATGGCATTTTACATGCTGATATTTGTCAAAAAGTATTTTTAATGGGGAAAGTAAAAAAAAAAAGAATTAAAAAAAAACAGTGGAAAGAAGTGAGATTATTTAACATCAACAGTCAGTCAATGAGCATTTATTAAGCATTCATCATGCACCAGGCACTGTGCTAAGCACTGAGGATACACAGAGAGGCAAAAGACAATCCCTGCTGTCAATCAAGGAGCTCATAGTCTAATGGAAGAGACATATACCCAAAAATATACCCAAGCCTACGAACAGGATAAAAAAAAGATGTCATTAACAGAAAGGAGACACAAGAATTAAGAGGAATTGTGGGAGGGTTCCCATAGAAGGTAGGGTTTTAGCTGGGACCTGATGTATACTGAGAAGAGAACTAGGGGGAGGTAGAGGTATCGCTTAATATTCTTCAAGTATTTAAAAGGTTGGGGTTTTGTTTTTTATTTTTTGGTTTTAATAAAAAAGAGGGATCAGACCTGTGGTTCTGCTTGCCCCAGAAGGCAGAAGCAGATGCAGCTGGGTAAAAGTTAACCAAATAAGGAAAACTTCCTAACAAATAGAGCTTACCAAGAGAAAAACGGGTATCTGACCTTGGTGTATGATCTTACTCAAGTCACTTCATTTTTCTTGCCTTTGATTTCTTCCTCTGTAAAATGGGTGTGTGAAGGGCAGACTAGATGGGCCATCAAAGGTCCCTTTGATCTTTCAGTCCATGCTCCTATGGTCATAAGATGTCGGGGATTGGGGAGTTCCTTGTAGGTGAAATCTTCAAGCAAGGACTGGCCAAATAACTTATCTGGGATACAACAGTACAGTAGAGTAGAGCGGACAGATTCACTGTTAGGCCCATGACCAGTGAAATCCCCTCTAAGGCTTGAGATTCTATGACTCATCAGGTTCAGCAGATCAGCAGGGCCAACACCAAGAGTGGGTGGAAGGGCTGAGTCAAGGCTGACTCTGCAGGGACAAATGGGGTTATCTGAGAAGTTGACTGTGTCAAAAAAGAATCGTGTTTCTCCCTTTTGGGGAGAAGTAGCTGGGTTTTGTTGGCCGAGTCTTTTTTTTTTTTTTTAACTGATTTCCACCAGCTGTAACAAAGTTTAGTAGTTGTTTATTTCTCAAGCTAAAAGCATCATTTCCTGAGCACCCAGAATAGCCAATGATTTACGCTAGCCTACATACAGACATTTGGAAAATAGAGCTATCTCCAAGCAACTTCAAATCTTTCACTCAAACATTTGTAAATGTTTTACTGATACCTCTGGTTATTTGACAGTTACTTCTTTTAAAAAAAAAATTGATTTTTTTTCTCCAGTCACATGTAAGGACAATTTTTAACATTCATTTAAAAAAATTGTTTTGAGTTCCCAATTTTCTCTCTCTCCTTCCCCACCCCCAGACAATAAGCAATTGGATATAGGTTATACATTGGCCGTTACTTCTAGAAATACTATCCTCCTCCTTCCCTTGTTCCCCTCCCAGGATTGGACTCTCCTATGAGAAAATGGAAGCTGCCTGAGGGCAGAGGCTATTTGACTTTGTTTTTGTTTGTTTGGCTCACATTAGGCACTTAACAGATGCTTGTTGCTAGACTTTTTTTTTTTTAAAGGAACTTTTAAATTAATTAATTAATTAATTAATTAAAATTTTTTGCAGGTCAATGGGGGTTAAGCAACTTGCCCAGGGTCACACAGCTATTAAGTATCAAGTGTCTGAGGCCAGATCTGAACTCGGGTCCTCCTGAATTCAAGGCCAGTGCTTTATTCACTGTGCCACCTAGCTTTTCCTAGACTTTTTAATTGAACAATTAATCCATACCTCCAGATACAGTGACAGCCCCTGACTATACACACCTGATCATACATATGTATGGGAATATACATGTGTATATATGCACATATACACATGTACACATATATGTATACACACACAGAGACAGACAGATAGAAAAATAGCATTCCTTCCCCCCCCCCCCTCCTCGCCATGCTCAGTCTCATTCTTGCTGCAAGGTTTGTGAATTTGGTCAAGCCAAGAAGCATTTATAAGTGTCTGTAGAATAATAAGCAACATTTATATAGTACCTACTAAGTGCTTTACAAAATATCATCTCATTTGATTCTCACCAACAACCCTGAGAGGAAAGTGCTATTAATGTCTTCAATTTAAAGATGAGGAAACTGAGGCAAACAGGTAAAGCGACTTGTTCAGGGTCACACAGATAGTACATATCTGAGGTTGGATTTGAACTCAGGTCTTCCTGATTCCAAGCCTAGTAATCTACTGTTCCAGCTGAGCTGCCCTGAGCTAAGTGCTAGAGATATAAAGAATGCCTGAAAAACCCCAATGCATTTGGGGACAGAACCATCACAGTATATTTTCCCTTCTAGAAGCTTCTGTTGCTGAAGTCCACTTAGAAAATGGACTTTATTGAAGTTTTAAAACCCAAAATGGCAGGGCACCGACCTGAATGTATGTGTACCCTCTCAGAGCTCGTCCGAATTCCTTGAATGTCTACACCTTCCTGCCTCCTAGCACCCTAAATGGGGCCTTGGCCCAGGGAGGACAGTAGTGTACTGAGCAGGTCCTCTGAGCCTGTAACTGCATTATAGTCTGCACCACTACAGATTTCACACACTGCCAGCCCAGTGATGGATGTGCTCATAGATGTCACAAGCCCCAAAGACCTGGAACATCAGAAGGGGGGGTGGGGGAAGCCAGGTAGGAAACACAGCCAACCGGACTACCCATGTGAGACCTGTCAGTTTTCTTATACCTGCTTTCTACCCCTACCCCACATTCCTTCTCCCAGATCCTGGGAATGATGTTTTCTTTATTTCTTTCACCTCCTAGCCTCTGAACATATAACCAAATGGTTCAGTTTTCCTGATTTAGCAACAGAGGGGTAAGGGTGCAGCTTGGGGTATCAGAAAGACCATGTGCCAGTGACCAACCAGGATTCCCAAGGACTGAGGAAGAAGCGTGCCATCATCTCCTGCCAGAGAGCTGATAGCTCAAGATATAGAATGAGGTGTGTGTGGGTGTGGGTGGGTGGGTGGTATGTGTGTATGTTTGTGTATGTGTGCATGTATGGATACATACACACACACACACACACACACACATTTAGAACATGGCCAGTGTGGAGATTGGTGGGACACTGGATAGAGCACCAAGCCTGAAGTTGGGAAGACCCGAGTTCAAATCCAGCCTCAGACACTCTCTAGCTGTGTGACCCTGGGCAAGTCACTTCACGCTGTTTGCCCCAATTTCCTCATCTATAAAATAAGCTGGAGAAGGAAATGGCAAAGTGCTCCAGTATCTTTGCCAAGAAAATCCCCAGTGGGGTCACGGAGAGTCAGACAGGGCTGAATGACTGAACAACAATGTGGAGATTTGGCTTGTTCGACTATGCTTATTTGCTAAAAGGATTTTCTTTTACTAATGGAGGGGGAGAAGAAAAGAGATTTTTGTTGATTAAAGAACATTCATTTAAAAAAGAAAGATTGAGTATTAGGAAACATGAGTTCCTGTGTGATCTTAAACAAGTCAATGTTCTAAGGCTCTTTCCTGGGTCTCAGTTTCTTGCTCTGTAAAATGCTAAGTGAGGTTGGGCTGGGTGATATCCCTCATCCTTTCTACAAATCAACAGAAAGTATTTATTAAACACTTAATATAAGCCAAGAAATGTGCCGTACACCGGGAATACAAAAGTAAAGATGGTAGCCTGGGAAGGGGATTTGACCAAGGAGCCACAGGGATGCAGACTAGAGCCTGCAGGAGGGAGCCAAGCCCTATCCAAAAGCAGAGGGGTAGACAGTGGATTACAATGGAATTGGAATCAGAGCATCTCGTTTCAAAACTAAGCTAAATCTCAGCTCTGTCACGGTCATTTCCTACCAATGTGACCTTGGGAAAGGCAAGACCTACCTGGGACTTAGCTTCCTCGTGTACAATCATGGAGTTGAGCTCAGAGGTCCCCTCCCACTTTAAAGCTGTGATCCTAGGGGGCCAGGTACATGCAAGGCAGCCAGGCAAATGGGAAGAAGATGGCGTGGGTGGACAGCCAGAAAGGATGCCAAGCAAGAGTCCAGGATCTCCTAGGAGGGTGTGATTTCTAAGACACTGCTGAAAACCACATGTCTAGGCTTGATAAAGTTGTCCTAATTCAGTTCATCTCATCATCTGGATTTCCCAAAGACCACTAGTTCTTCTGGGGTCAAATCTGTTTTCTCTTATGGTCTGAAAGGCTGTTGGGAAAAAGCAATGGCCCCAATCTGCGGAGGATGGAGTTTATGTGATTTACCATCCAGGTCCTAGTGAACCCTGTTTCCCATCACCTGCTGTGTCTACATATTGACTTACTCAGACTGCTAAGCCTGTGTCTCCATGACATCCAAACCACCCACTGCCTGATTCCATGAAAAAATTAGTCCAATTGGTTGTTAGGCGAACCACTCAATTAATGGGTTGTTCTGATACTGTTCACTTCATGAAGGCATGACTCAAAATCAGAAGGAAAGTTAGGATTAGAAATAGCCCCTAAGGGGGAAGATAGGTGGTACAGTAGATAGAGCACTGGCCCTTGAGTCAGGAGGACCTGAGTTCAAATCTGGTCTCAGACACTTACTAGCTGTGTGACCCTGGGCAAGTCACTTAACGCCAATTGCCTCACTAAAAAAACCCCAAAAAACAAAGAAATAGCCCCTAAGGGGGAAGATAGGTGGTACAGTAGATAGAGCACTGGCCCTTGAGTCAGGAGGACCTGAATTCAAATCCAGTCTCAGACACTTTCTAGCTGTGTGACCCTGGGTAAGTCACTTAACCCCAATTACCTCAAAAAAAAAAAAAAAAAAGAAAAGAAAAGAAAAGAAGAACCATCCCTAAGCAGGTCAACATACTATTATGAGTGGGATCCCATAGGTAAACCTCTTATTTCTGGGCCCCTGAATCAAGAGAGGTCACATTTGGGGTTGCATCAACTTTTCTCAGTCCTTCTTGACTGGGCTATGGGCTGAGTTCTAAGTGGTTCTTCAGAGTGGAAAGAGAGATGCATGTGGAATCAAAGAGACTGGATTTGAATCCCAGCTCTGCATCATATACCGGGAAAGTGGGTTAGGTATAGACGCAGAGGACTTGACTTCATGTCCAAGCTCTCCCACTTACTAACCATGTGACCATGTCTCTCAAGCAAACTCTCCTTCTCTGCAAAATGAGACATTTGGATCAGATGACCTTTAAGGTGCATCCAGCTCTAAATCTATGACCTAAAATCTTCCCTGCCTTGGAAAAGGGCAGAGAAAGGTAGTATTAGAAAGGTCAGACTTGAGATAAATTCCCTAAGGTGACCTGCTAAAGACCTACAAAATGGAGAGTTTAGGAGGTCCCCAAAATTGTACAATGAAAGCAATTAACCATCCTTGAGTCATGGCGCATAGGTGAACGGACTGGATTCTAAGGGGCTTGAAAGACAATTTAATGGGTACATGGTTGATTTCACTGGGAAAGTGAAGCTGGGATCACAATGACTGGGGATAGCCGGGGAGGGGGGGAGGTCCAGACTTGCAAGCACCACAGTAAAGAACTCCCCGATCTGGGGAGGGTCTTTGGCTTTCTCTAGGTGGCCAATGGGCTTATTAAGCACTCAGAATCACAGAACTCGAAGGGACCTCAGAGGTTTCCTAGATGAGAGGTGTCAAGAGCAAGGCTCTCTGGGTATGACCCAAATCAGATTAACATTTAATTGGGAAATGTTTAACAAAATAAATAAAAATACATTTAAAAACTAAGTCTACGTGTGGCCCACAGGGATCCTTCGCTACAGTTTAGAGGCCCCCATTTCTACTTGAGTTTGACACCAATGATCTTGATCAACCCATACTTTTTTTTTTTTTTTTTTTTTTTTAGTGAGGCAATGGGGGTTAAGTGACTTGCCCAGGGTCACACAGCTAGTAAGTATTAAGTGTCTGAGGCCGGATTTGAACTCAGGTCCTCCTGACTCCAGGGCCGGTGCTCTATCCACTGCGCCATCTAGCTGCCCCCCAACCCATACTTTTATAGGAACTCCCCCTATAGGTGGTTAGTCAACCTTTGCTTGAAGACATCCACTTCCAGAGAAGCCATGAGCTCTTGGGGCGGTCACTGCTTTTGGATAGCTCTGGTTCTCTTGACATCAAGTCTATCTTGGCTACTTTCAGTCCACTGTTCCTAGTCATGCTCAAGGGTGGATAAGAAAAAAATCTAATCCCTTTTGTACACGCCAGTCTTCCAAATATCATGAATGTCTTCACCAAGACTAAATATCTCCAGTTCCTTCATTTAATCTTTATACCAGTCACCATGCTGGTGGGCTTCCTGTTGACATACTCCATCGTGTCAATGTCTTTTTTTTTTTTTTGGCGGGACAATGAGGGTTAAATAACTTGCCCAGGGTCACACAGCTAGTAAGTGTCAAGTGTCTGAGACCAGATTTGAACACAGGTCCTCCTGAATCCAGGGCTGGTACTTTATCCACTGCACAACCTAGCTGCCCCCAATGTCCTTTTTAAAAGGTAGTGTCTAACTCTGAGGTACTAACTCACACCTCTTTGATTGGCTAATATGACAGAAAAGGAAAATGACAAATGTCAGAGGTGATGTGGAAAATTTGGGACACTAATGCACAGTTGGTGGAGTTGTGAATTGATCCAACCATTCTGGAGAAAAATTTGGAACTATACCCAAAGAGCTATAAAACTGTGTGTACCCTTTGACCCAGTAATACCACTTACAAGGTCTATATTCCAAAGAAATGAAAGAAAAAGGAAAAGGACCTATATGAACAAAAATATTTATAGGCGCTCTTTCGTGGTAGCAAAGAATTAGAAAACAAGGGAAGATCCATCAATTAGGAAATAGCTGAACAAAACTGTGGTTTATGGTCATGATGGAAATACTATTGTACTATAATGACAAGTTGGATGGAGTCAGAGAAACCTGGCAAGACTTATATGAATGGATGCAGAGTGAATTGAGCAGAACACTGTGCACAGTAACAGCAATATTATTATTCTCAGCAATACAATGATCTATGACAATTTCAAAGGACTTATGATGAAAAATGCCATCCGCTACCAGAGAAAGAACTGATAAAGTCTGAATGCAGATTGAGGCAAACTTTTAAAACTTTCTTTATTTTTCCTGGTGTTTTTTTTTTTTGGTTTGTATTCTCTTTTGCATCATGCTAATATATGTGTTTTGCATGACCGTGCATGTATAATCTATATCAAAGTGCTTACCTTCTCAAGGAAGGGGGAAGGGAAAGGAGGAAGGGAATTTGGAATTCCTTCATAAAGGAATTCAGTGAGGCTCAATGAACAGGATTTAACAATTCATACAAATAAAGTCATAGTTGTACACGGTATCTAACTCTCCAAAATTTACCTATTACAGAGAAAGGGTACACACTGTATTTTTTTCCCATCAGTTACCTTATATAAACTTCTTCATGTAACTTTTTAATCAGGTTTGCTGGATGAACATAAAATCCATATGGCATAAACTTCCATCATTATCAGAATAAGTCACCAACCTTAATTTTTGTTAAATGAATGCTAAAAATTGTTTTTACATGTAATTGAGAAAAATAAAATTAAAACATTCTTTTAAAAATGTAGTCTCAAAATAACTAATATAGAAACGTCTTACAAGATCAATAACGTATAACCTATATCAGATTGCTTATTGTCTCAGAGAGTAGGGAGGGCAAGGAGGGAGGGATAGAATTTAGAACTAAAAACTTTTTTAAAATGTGAAAATTTGTTTTTACATGTAACTGGGGAAAAAATAAAAGAAATTTTTTTTTAAATGTGGTGTCTCAACACAGTACTGCATTTTTGGTTTGACCAGGACAGAAAGCTGGAATGAAGGGGGAAAAAAGGGCAGGAAAAGATCAAGTAAAGAATAAAAAAGATAAGGAAATGAAAAAAGATGGCAGCTGAGTGAGTGGAATTCTTTGGTTCTCAGGATTCTAATCAGTAATATGGGTATAATAACAACTGCCCTTTCCTTTCTCATGGGGGTGCTGAGGACTGAATGAAGAAAGCAAGCTTTGAGTGCATAAAATGCTGTAATGGGGAAATGCAGACTCATATCATTTCAGACTATCCCATGGCATGCCATTCAACACACAAGACATAAAATTATTTAATCATCAATCATCTGTGATTTCATCAGTGTAGGGATACACTATGTATCTGTCAGTGAGGCAAATCTATAATGCATTAGGTGACTGGGAGGCAGCAGGGATGGTGGAAAAAACTCCGTTTCTGCAGGCATAGGATCTGGGTTTAAAACCTGCCTCTTTCCCTTCCTGTGAGTACATGGGTGAAACTTTGGGCCAGTCCCTTCCTCTCTCTGGGCCAGAGTTCTTGCATCTGTCAAAGGAGGGGATCACACTAGCTGGTCTTCACTCTATATCTTAGGAAATTATCTGACACTAAAGTAGATTAGGTGATTTATCCAGGAGGACACTCTATAAGAGGTGCTATGTGGTCAAAAGTCCTTCTGACTCCAGATACAACACGCTCCTCATTATGTCACATTGATTCAATTAAAAATAATAATAATTAGGCACAAAGCCCGGTAGATAGGGAGCTTGCATCAGTGTCAGGGAGACCTAATTCAAGTCTTGTCTTTGGAACATATGGTCTGTAATATGGAAATATGTTTAACATCATTCTGTATATATGTATGTGTATGCATATATACATGCATTTGTGTGTGTGTGTGTGTGTGTGTGTGTGTGTGTATAAAATTTGGAACTCAAAATCTTATAAAAACAAAAGATGAAAACTATCTTCACGTGTAACTGGGCAAAAATAAAACACTATTTAAACTGAAAAAACAAACATACTCTCTGGATGACCCTGGGCAGGTCACTTAACCTACAGCTAAATTACTAAACAGGTACCAATCTGCATTAGTAGAGAAAGTTTCTCTCAAGGACATGACAAGAACAACACAGATCTGGACAGAAAAAAAAGTATAAAAAGAATATAGGCTTCCTAAATGAATTTTATGGGCAGCTAGGTGGTGCAGTGGATGGAGTGCCCAGTGATGGAGTCAGGAGGACCTGAGTTCAAATACGACTTCAGACATTTACTAGCTGTGTGACCCTGGACAAGTCACTTCACTCTGTTTGTCTCAGTGTCCTCATCTGTAAGATGAGCTGGAGAAGGAAATGGCAAAACACTCCAGTATCTTTGCCAGGAAAACCCCAAATGCGATCACAAAGAGTCAGACTTGACTGAAAATGACTGAATGACAACAAAATGAAATTTAGTTTTTACAGTAGCAGAGAGATAGGCAAAAATGACAATCATATGATATATTCTTATGACTTACACTGAAATCTCCTTTCACTTCATGGGAAATAATTAAACTGTCAATTACATCAAAATTCTGGCCCTCTATGGTTATATTTTGACCGCCACTGCAAAAAGTGAACAAAGAAATTATTGAACAGTTAGGATAGATTATAGTTAATACTCAAACTTCTTCCTTCTCTGCCCCCCCCCAAATAACAAAGGAAATGTCAAACTTGAGGACAAATTTAATTGGAGCTGTAAGTCTACTTTATATTTGTGAGATTATATCTAAATCAAAGTCTCCATACTATGTGAAATAGACAGGTAGCTCTCCACTAGACAGAGATTTCCTCTAAACCTCTGTTGATATGAACTAAGAAACATTCATTCACTGGGACAGAAGTCTGGACCTGTTAGCTCATTTGGATGGAGTCCCTGTTGACAGCAAGGCCAATGACATGGGTTTGAAACATTGGGCACTTCCATCTGAAATCCAGCCAGTCTATTTACTTTATCTATCTGCGGCATAAGCCTCAGAGGAAAGGGTCTCAGAGACGGTTCAGCCACCATTGTGCAAACAACACAGGGTCAGTCATTTTCCCTTGCTATATGACATTGTCTTGGTGGTTTGCCTTTGGGAGTGGTTTATGAACAAATAAAAGATAACCACCTCCCAGCTCCAATTTCACACCTAACCCTGAGCAATAGGAACATCAGAGATTTCCAAAAGATCTTAATTTGTAGTTGAATCCAGGAATTACTAGGAAAATTAGATGCACTGTGAAGAGGAGGCAATAGGTTTAAACTCTCACACCTGTGCCTAGATTCTAATTTAACCACAGGGAGGTTTTCTGCTTATTTACTGTATTTCTCAAGAGGTGTTCAAATTGGGGTATTTTTGACTTTGGTTAGAATTTCCCTTCCTTCTGTTAGGGGAATCTTTGAAAGGTTTTCATTCTGGCTTCTATCCACCTAAACTCATGTTGGTGAAACTGATGGCTTTTACTGCCATGGTTATATCTGTTTAATGATAGCAAAGCAAAGAAAAACAAACAGTAGTCCTAAGATTCAAGAAGTTACCTGATCCACGTGGTGGCTGGAAATATAAAGGAACACCAAGGCAACGCAACAAAAGACAGGGTCCCAGCAGGAAAGCAGTCACTATCATCAAACTGGATACAAACATCCTTCATTTCCTTCCGACTTGATGGGAGAGAGAATTTCATATGTGTGTCATTCAGCACCTGGTGAACATGTATTCTAGAATGGAAAGGGAAAAGGAATGATTTGACCATGGCTGATTACCCCCAGCGGAATCTTAAATTCATTAGAATCATACGAACCCCATCCTCATGTCACCTAGCATAAGAACCTCCATTAATGGGAGAAAGAAAGGTAAGAGGAAAATAAACAGTCTTGTGGTTACTCATCCTTTGTTTTTGAGGAGGACCATAACATTGGGAGGTGACTTTCAGTGAACTGGATTGAAGTGAGGGAGGGCTGTGCAAAGTAACCAGCCTCACCTCACTCTCTCCTCCAGAGCCATCTGGGTCCAGGGGCAAGATTTACATCAGGATGACTAGACATGGCTCCAGATGCAGTAGGAGACCTTGGCTTTCCCAGATCTCAGTTTGCCTGAGGCAACACCCATTCAGTCACTAAGACTAGGTAAGAAGGGAGGTAGAGAATGGACTCCTTTAGCTAGTCAAAATGGAAGGGGGGAGGGGGGAGGAGAGAGAGAGAGAGAGAGAGAGAGAGAGAGAGAGAGGGAGAGAGAGAGGGAGAGAGGGAGGGAGAGAGGGAGGGGGGAGGGAGAGAAGGGGGAAAGAGAGAGGAATTTAGTTTTAATTTTAGCGTTTAATTTTTAGTGTTTTTTAGTTTTAATTTTAGTTTAGAGAGAAGGAGGGAGAGAAGGAGGGAGGGAGGGAAGGAAGGAAGGAAGGAAGGAAGGAAGGAAGGAAGGAAGGAAGGAAGGAAGGAAGGAAGGAAGGAAGGAAGGAAGGAAGGAAGGAAGGAGGGAGGGAAGGAGGGAGGGAGGGAGAGAGAGGGAGGAAGAGAGGGAAGGAGGAAGGGAAGGAGGGAGGAAGGGAGGGAAGAAGGGAGGCAGAGAGAAAGAAAGAAAGAGAAAGAGAAAGAAAGAAAGAGAGAAAGAAAGAAAGAGAGAAAGAAAAAGAGAAAGAAAGAAAGAAAGAAAGAAAGAAAGAAAGAAAGAAAGAAAGAAAGAAAGAAAGAAAGAATTTGATGAGCATCTGTTGAGCTCCTGCTATGTATGTGTCAGGCACTGTGACAGGGGCTGAGGCCACAAAGAGAAAAATGAAACAGGGAGGTGAGAGAAGAAGGGAGAACGAAGAATCAAGAACAAAGGTTGTGACTCTAAGTGTCTACAAGAGAAAAGGGGAAATTAGAAAGAAAGGGAGCTGGGATTCCAAGGGAAAATAACAAGTTCTGCTTTTGGATGTGGTGATTTGGGGATGCCCTTGGGCCTCGTGGGTGATGTCTAGCAGGCAGTGAGAGATACAAGAATGAAGCTCAGGAGAATATGTAGATTTGGGAGTCATCTACATAGAGATGATTGCTAAATCCATAGAAATTGATGGAAAGACTAAATAGAAGTTGGTTTTGGTGCTTTTGAAGGAGAACAAGTAGAAAGGGACCTCAAGAGGCTTTGGACTCCCATTTGATCATTTTATAGATGAGGAAACTGAGTTCTGGGCAAGTGAAATGATTGACCAAGGTCAGAGGGCATCAGAAGTGAGATTTGAAACCAGATCTTCTGAGTTTATTTCTCTTTACCTCATTCTCAATGAAAGATCAGCCAAGACTTCATTGGAGAGAACCAGTGAGGATGGACCTCCCAAACCATTTCATTCTACTTTTAGAAAGCTTGGCCTTTGTTCCACGGAGCGCAAATCTTCCTCCTTACCACTCCTACCCATTGCTCTCCGGGGCAAAGCAGAACTAATCACAGCTTTCTTCCTCTCCCAGCTCCAGTTCTGACTTTCCAGATTTTTCCCCACCGTGCCACGGTAGCCTCCACACTGAGAGAACTGAGGGGATTAGGAAAGCACCTGGTTAATTGTGACTCCAGGTTGTGACTCAGTTTTGGAGTTAGCTTACTTTCTATTCAATTATGGATATTTTGGGTCTCGTCCAAATTCCATCCCATGAAGAAACTTATTGTATTGTTTGAACCCAGCTCCGTGTGGCTGGGAAGCTGGACCACCTCCACCTGCTGCTAGAGATCCCTAAGGACCTGGATTATGCTGGCCAGAAGTCCAGTGGGATCGGGAAGATTAATTCAAGGAGTTTTCACTCAAAAATCTCAAGCAATCTATATATCTTATCTGAAAACTGACCGAGATACTGATCAAGCTGTTTCCATGTTCCTTTGATTGTTTAGACACTTGGGGGAAGTGAGACTACCTCTTTTTCTGAATTCGCTGAATTGCACCTGTTTGCTATGTCCCTCCCAACTTGGAGAGTCCTTAGTCTTTTATCCAATTCAAAATCAGTTACCTAATGTTGTATTGTTTCCTTTTAATTAAATGATCTTATTTGATTGTTTTGAATGGATAAAAATCTTTCTCCCGCTGTATTCAGGGTCCAGGCCCAAACTGAGCTCTGGTCCCAGTTTGGTGGATAATTGGCATGCATTGCTTAATAAGCCAATATGCTCTAAAGATCAAACCTTTGTTTTCTCAGTCATTTCATCTTTCACTTGCCACCCTAAAAGAACATTTCCTGCCCCCACCCCCTGCAGCCCCCTCTTCCAATTAACTGGCTTCTTTCAGAACCTCCATTTCAAGGAAAGTGCCCAGGCCAGCCCTGTTGAAATTTCTCTACGGACTCTATTCCTAACTATTTGGACTTTTCATTATGGCAACTCTTTAGGTTGCCAATGCCCCTTGTAAAGTGGCATTGTAAAGAATTAAACACAACACTTCCAGATGTGCCCTGACCAGAACACGGTACATACGACAGGAGTATCTGGGAGAGGTCACTAAATAGACCGGGTGAATGGATAGAGCCCTTTCTGTCACTGTCCGGGAGGTCCAGCTCCAGGAGTGGCACTAGGGACCCTACAGTAAGCCAACAAGCAAACTCAGAAGCAATGTGGGGTAGAGAAAGACAGTCAAAGGATCAGGGTTAAAACTCCAGCTTTTACTGAAGAGCAAGATCTCTTAACTTAGAGTCTGTGAATTTGTTTGTTTGGTTTTTTTAGTTTGATAACTGTGTTTCCGTATACTTGGTTTCCTCTGTAATCGCACGTAATTTATTTTGCGTATTTAAAAACGGCGTTCTGAAAGGATCGATAAATTTCACCAGTCTGCCAAATGGATCCATGATACAAAAAAAAAAAAAAAAAAAGCCAAGCTCCCCTGGTCTATGGCTACTGAAAGCCTTCACCTACAATACTGGTCACTTGACAGATTCCAACGACTCCACGGATATAGACTGGGGGAAAAAATGCATCTTTATTTCAATACACTAATTTCCTTTGCAATCCTATGAATTGTATAAGGGATCCATAAGCTTCACCAGATCGCCAAAGCAGTCTCCAACACAAAACAGTTAAGAACCCCTGCCTCAGAGCAAAGTCACTTGATCTCAGGGGGGCCTCAGTGTCCTATCTGTAAAAGGAAGGGACTAGGGTCAGCGAGGTGGCGCAGTGGAGAGAACACCAGCCTTGGAGTCAGGAGGACCTGAGTTCAAATTCGGCCTCAGACACTTGACACTTACTAGCTGTGTGACCCTGGCCAAGTCACTTAACCCCAACTGCCTCACCAATCAATCAATCAATCAACAAACAAACAAACAAATGAATGAATGAATGAATATATAGATAGATGGATAGATAGATAAATAAGTAAATAAATAGATAAGTCAATGAATAAGTGAATAAATGAATGAATGAATGAATAAATAAATAAAAGGAAGGGGCTAGACTCAGTTACCTCCAAGAGCTTTCCTGGTTCTCAATCTCAGTTCCTAAATCATCCTTCTAGAAATCCTCCAACTTGGAGATGATTGTGGGATGTATGCCTGAATGTACCCAAGGTCTCCTTTGACTGGCCAGAATGAGAGCAGCCTTGGGGACTAGGCAAAGATTCACAAGGAGACACCCCACAGCCCCTGCCTTTCTGGGCAACTTTGGGCTCAAACTAGTGGCTGAAAAGACATTCCAAGCAGCATCAATAATGAAGAGCTGGATGTATTTGCATAACATGCCTGGCACAATTTTGATACACAGCAACAATCTATTATTCCTATTTGAAGCATGCATGCATTATTAAGTAAGAAGAATAAATTCAGGAAGCCCCTAAATCACATTCTGGGTTAGCACCACCTCAATACCACATGAATGTGTTTTCTTTCTGAAAGTTCTTGTACTTAGGTGAAAAAAAGAAAAAACACATACACAGAAAACAAATAAAATTGAAGACAGAGGACCCCGGTTCAAATCTTGGCTTTGTCACTTATCATTTGTCTGATTCCAGGCAAGTCAATTTTTCCAGGACTTGGCTGCCTCAATCGTAAAATGAAGGTTTTGGACCAGAGGCAGCTAGGTGGTACAGCGGATGAGCCCTGGGTGTGGAGTCAGGAAGACCTGAGTTCAAATCCTGTCTCAGACACTTCCTAGCTGTGTGACCCCCAGCAAGTCACTTGATTGTTTTTCAGTTGCTTCATCAGTAAAATGAGGGTTTTGGATTTGATGGTCCCCAAGATTCCTTCCAGCTCCCAAACTATGACAATGCCATTATAAAATTAATGAGTTATTAAAGAAGAAAATGACCAGCAAGGGAGACATCTACGGCACCCAGAGCATAAATCAGAGGGTCTGGGGTCAAAATCGGGTCTTGTATCTTACCAGCACTTTGTGATCTTTAGTAAATCTTTCACTTTTACTCCCTGGGTCTCAGTTTCTTCATTTGTAAAAAGAGGAGATTGGACTGCATGGCTTAGGAGATCCCTTCTGAGAGTACAACTATGACATTATAAAACTGATAGGATGTTAAAATCCCCAAATTAATGGCTAACTACAAGAGAGCCATGTGACAACAGATGGTTCTCCTCATTCCTTCTCAACACACGTCTTTGTCCTTTAGGAATGACGGGATGATGATTCGGGTTAAAGCAATCAAACAATGTTCTATCGTTAAGGGAACATGACCTTTGCTGCCAGTGACCTTGGGCTTCCCACCACAGATGTGGTTACCAAGATGTTCCTCGGATAGGGATCTCTTCGCCATTTAATTTAATAACTCCAGTGCATCAAGACACATTCAGAATTGAAATGCTGGCATAATCAGTCAGAGATAGCCTGACTCCCTGAAAAACACATATTGTTTCCACAGAGCTGATCACCTTTCTGTGCAAACACAGGTGGCTAACTTCCCAATTTCAGTTACATCAAGAAACTGGGGTGGGGGGGTGGAGGGAGAATGTAATAATAAGGTATTTAATCTGAATAAAAGCTATGAAAATGACACTGCTATGAAGAGATAAGCACAGTGTGCAGCTAATTTTAGAAAATGGCAAAAACAGGAATAAGGCCAGTGAGAAACAGTTGACTTCACCAAGAACACAGATACCAAATTCACTGATTCAGAATGGAATGATAATAGTGTGTGTGTGTGTGTGTGTGTGTGTGTGTAGCAAATGGATTATGACAGAAAACTCAGTGAATGAAGCCGGCATGGAAAATGATATGTACATGTCTCTAAGGAGCTAAAACCTAAATTCCACAGGCCTAGTGGACAATGGGCTGGTCCAAAAGCCAGGAAGACCTGGGTTCAAATCCAGGCCCTGACACTTACTGCCTCAGCAACCCCTGGGAAACAGTTCTCAAGGACTCTCAGAGGCAGATAAGGTGCCAACTTGTACTGGGAAAGGGAGTTTCCTCAGCTAGGGATTCCCTGTATGGAGAAGATGACACAGGTCCTGTCCTTACTGTTACTACAGGAACTGTTTCAGTATTCTATTTCAAACAAATCACAACTATAGCATGTTTTGTTATAAAAATTTTCCAAAAACTTCTGGGTAACGAGAGGGATGGAGAGAAGGAGGGGAGAGAGGGATGAAAGAAAGGAGGCAGAAGCAAGGGGGGGAGAGGGGAAGGGGAAGAGGGAAGGGTAGGGAGGGGGAGAGAGGGAGCAAGGAAAGGAGGCAGCAAAAGAGAGGGGCAGAGGGCGGGAAGAAGAGAGAGAAGAGAGGGAAGAAGGGAAGAAGAGGAGAGGGAGGGGAAAGGGAGGGAGAGGTAAGAAGAGAGATAGAGAGTAGAGGAAGGGAGTGAAGAGAAGAGAAAAGGGGAGGAGAAAGAGGAGAGGGAGGGAGAAGGAGAGGTAAAGGACAGAAGAGATAAAGGGAAGGAAGTAGAAGAGGAGGAGAAGGGGACTGGAGAGAAAAGAAATGAGGGATGAATAGAAGAAAAAGAGAGGGAAGGCAAAGAAGGATGGGGGAAGAGAGGAGGGATGGGAAGAGGGACAGAAGAGGAGGGAGGGTGGGAGAAAGGGAAGATGGAACACACAGAGAGTATATTTATATGTGCATTTATGCATAGTGATGTAGGTTTTTTTTTGTCATGAAGCAATATGGGGTAATGGATAAAGAGCTGGCCTCAAAGGCCAAGTGGAACAATGTAAAGGTCAGAGCATCTAGAATCAGAGGTCCTGAGTTCAAATCCCATCTCGGCACTATTCTACTTGTATGAACTTGAATATGTCTCTTAACCCCCTGGGCTTCTGTTTCCTCAGCTATAAAATGAGGGGGGTTGATTAGATGTCTTTTAAGATCCCTTCAGATCTTGTTCAGAAGGCTGTTGCCTCTCTGCACCTGGGCTCTTTTTTTTTTTTTTTTGGCAGGGCAATGAGGGTCAAGTGACTTGCCCAAGGTCACACAGCTAGTAAGTGTCAAGTATTTGAGGCTGGATTTGAACTCAGGTCCTCCTAAATCCAGGGCTGGCGCTCCATCCACTGCGCCCCCTAGCTGCCCCTCACCTGGACTCTTACACTAGACTTCTGGAGGGTGTTCCTTTCTCAAGTCTCTCCCTGCTCCAGACCATTCTCCACTCAGCTGCTAAAGTGATCTTCCTAAAGCACAGGTCTCATTACATCAACCCCCGCCTCCCACCCCCTTTCAACAAACTCCAGTAACTATCATATCTAGGACCAAATATAAAATCCTGTTTGGCTTTGAAAGACCTTCATGATCTGCCCCCTCTGACTCTTACAGTCTTTTGCCTCCTCTCTTCCCTCTATGACCTGTCAAGACATCACCTTCCTGATGTCATTGGTCCTCATGGAGAATGAAGGACAAACAACAAAAGTGACACCAGCCTCCTGGGTGTTCCTCCCATGGGATACTCTCTCTCTCTCTCAATTCTGGGCATTTTCATTGGTTGTCTCTGTTCCTGGAATTCCCAACTCCTCTGGCTTCTTTGAAGTCTCAGACAAAATCCCACTTTTTGAAAGAAGACTTTCTCTATCCCCCTTAATCCTACTACCTTCCCTTCTGAGCCTACCTCCTGTTAATCCTTTCTATATCTTACTGGTACATAATCGTTTACATGTTGTGTCCCCCTATAAACGTTGAACTCCTTGACAGTCTGAGCTGGAGTTTTTTCCCCCCTTATATACAGTCTGTGAGGGCTTTTCCTTTGACACTACAGAGCAAATTCTCTTACAACGAATTCCAAACGGAATACTGGAATCATTTCATGGCACTGGGATTGTTACATTGAATATCCTCCCCCCCCCCAAAAAAATAATCAGTATTAGAGCTGGGACTTGGAAATCATTTGGCTTTTCGGAGTTTTTAAATTTTACTCTAATTGGAGAAGGAAATGGCAAACCACTCTAGTATCTTTGCAAAGAAAACCTCATACTGGGTCTTGCAGAAGGAGACACAATTGGGCAACAAACAATTGACTCACACATCTTGGTCACAAGTGCTGGTTCCTTTCAGTATCATGGAGATGTTAGACGCTTGGGTAAAGTTGGCTCCGATGACTATCATGTCACTTTTCCCCAGGGTCGATACTTTCTGTGGCATTATGGAGTGGATGGAGAAGACCTGCAGGGAATCCAAGACCAACAAATTCAAGATTAATGATCCAAAGTCATATAACTGGGCAGCTAGGTGGCGCAGTGGATAAAGCACCAGCCCTGGATTCAGGAGGACCTGAGTTCAAATCCGGCCTCAGACACTTGACACTTACTAGCTGTATGATCCTGGGCAAGTCACTTAACCCTCATTGCCCCGGAAAATAAATAACTAAATAACTGAATAACTGAATAAATAGGTAAATAATTGAACGAATGAATTCAGGAGGAAAGGAGTTTAAGATTCATCTGTCTCTCAATTCACAAAAGCATTAAGTCAAACCAATTACTTTGAGTTGAAGACTTTGACGTTACAATCATCTCAGAAATGCTTTCTACCTCATCGCCTTTGGAGATTCACAAAATAAACATGGCAACGGATGGAAGCCAAAGGAAGCCAGCTGCTATAGGCTTCACAACATACAGAATTATCATAATTCTAAGTGATCATGCCTTATGCTTGCGCATCACTGGAGAGTTTCCAACATGCTTGTACATATGCCAGCATGTTGTGATGGGGAAAGAACCTTCATTCTAGAGTTAAAGAGACCCGGCTTCCAGTCGGACCTTAGATACATACTACACACATCACCTTGGGCAAATCCATCAGTTAGTCATTCAACAAGCATTTATGAAGTGCTGTGCTAAGTGCTGGAGACACAAATACAAGCAAAAAGTCAAATAGTCCCTGCTTTCAAGGAGCTTACATTCTAATGTGGGCAGCCCTCCTTCGAAACATCCAAGGAGAGCTGAAAAGGGGGAGAACAAGGGATTCTTACAGGAGGGTGGCTAAGACCAGAAAAAAGGCATGGTTGGTCAAAGGCCTTTCATCAAAATGGAGGTTCTGGGAGGAATTCACCTCAATTCCCCAGGGCCTGATTTCTCATTTACAAAAGGAGGGGGTTGAACTTGATGACTTCTAAGGTCCTTCCAACTCATTATTCTCATTTGAGAATAAGATTTGAGAATTCCTTCAACTAATTAGTCTATTAAGAGAAACATGATTGTCACCAATTTACAAATGAGGAAAGCAAGGCCCAGGAAGCACTAGTGACTCATCCATCCATCCATCCATCCATCCATCCATCCATCCATCCATCCATCCATCCATCCATCCATCCATCCATCCACTCACTCTCTTTCTTTCACTTTCTCTCTGCAAATGGGGTTAAGTGACTTGCCCAGGGTCACAGAACTAGTAAGTATCTGAAGCCTCATTTGAACTCAGGTCCTCCTGACTCCAGGGTCTGTCTGGGTTCTATCCACAGAGACACCCAGCTGCCCTACCAGCAACTCATTCTCAACCATAGAAGTTTCCTCAGATCCTGTGGCCTTATCAGCCTGAAGCATACCTTAGTTCCGAATGCAGACCCCCTTCTTCCACTAGTGAATTCATTCTAGAACCACCACTTGGAGGAAAAACCCAGGCCAGCCTTGTTCATTACTGAAAGTGACATGTTTCTTCTTCTGCAGACTTAGGTTCAGGTACCATGCTCCTTACCCCTCCCCCCATTTAGGTGTGGTCTTCTACCCTTGGCAGGTAAGTTCCTTGAGGACATAACAATGTCTTTGTTTTTACTTGTATTTTATTCCCAGGGCTTAACATGGTGCCTGGCATATTATAAGCACTTAGGACAGTTATCCCTTCCACATCGGGATTTTGCCCATCAACATTTCACCACATTGCAGGTTGGCATAGGAATTAAATGGGAATTTGGGGGGAGTTTTGTGGGAGCCGCAGACAACCCAGAAAAAAGTTTTAAAACTCAGAAATGCACAAAAGATATGCATCTTATTGTATGATATAATCTATGACCAAATACTTAACCCAAATTTTGCAGTAAGGTATTGTAAATATCCCATTAATGAAAAAAGAAAAAAAATTCAGACTTCTTCTCTGGAACAAAAAATTTTATGTGTATTTCCTAGATTGGAGGAGAGGGTGCCACCCCTCTAACTCCCACAATATGGAAGGGATAACTGTAAATACTTGCTCACTTGACTCATCCCAGGGTTAGTAAATGACAGAACTGAGATGCCAACTTAGTTCTGCAGACAGCTAGACCATTGGTTCTACTATATTACGGTGCCTCCAAATAAAAAAAAGAGAATTACAGAAAAATTTAATTCCTCAAAGAGCAGTGACTTTATAAGAAAGAAGAGCAGTGAGCCACAAAATCAGTTAACGGAAGAGGTGTAAGTCAAGGTCTAGCCACCTAATATCAAGCTGATGAGTATCTACATTGAACCAGGTCAGACAATCATTCTGTCTCATCTTGAGGGTATCTGGGGACGGACACATCAAAGGCTCTCTCGGTTCTGATGCCCAAACTAGCTTTTTTTTTTTTTAAAGATGCAAAAGAGGGGCAGCTAGGTGGTGCTGTGGATAGAGCACCAGCCCTGGAGTCAGGAGTACCTGAGTTCAAATCTGGCCTCAGACACTTAATACTTACTAGCTGTGTGACCCTGGGCAAGTCACTTAACCCCAATTGCCTCACTAAAAAAAAAAAAAAAAAGAAAGAAAAAGAAAAAAAAGAAAAATGTTATTAAATGTGTCAAATAAAATATATAAAATTACAAAGTAAAGTAATTATATATTTAAAAAAGATGCAAAAGATCATAAGGACCTCATAGGCCAACTAGTACAACCCTCTCATTTTACAGATGAGGAAACTGGGAGCCCCAGAGATTTAATATCTTGCTCAAATTCAACACAGTTGATAAGTGATAGAAACATGCCTGGAACTCAGATCTTCTGTCTCCAAAGCCAGCTCTTCCCCCTATACCACTATTAGTCTGCCAGTCAATACATTTTTTCCCCTTATGTCTGACTTATAAAAATCCCAACATAGAATAGGCTGTGTTGGAAGGTCACAGGATTGTAATTTAGAGCTGGAAGACTCATTACAGGTGATCTAGTCTCACCTCCTCAGTTTACTCAGAGATCTGTCCAGTTGCTGTTGCTCCTTCTAGAAGAGGATCAATGATACCACAAGGATGATGTCTTGACTGGATGGTGAGTTAGATATGAACAAGGCAGAACTGTATTAATCAGCCTCACTCTCTCCTCCAGAGTCTTCCAAGTCCAGTAGCAAGACAAAGGTCAAGATGACTGGCAATGGCTTGGAATACAGTGGGTAACCTTGGCCTTCATTTAGTAATAATGATGCAGCAAGGTGGTGCAGTGGATAGAATGCCAGGCCTGGAGTCAGAATGTTAATGTTGTTCAATCATTTAAGTCATATCTCACTTTTCGTGACCCTATTTGGGTTTTCTTGGCAAAGATGCTGAAGTGGTTTGCCATTTCTTTCTCCAGTAGAAAAGAGAGGTTGAGTGACTTGCCCAAGTCACATAGCTAGGAAGTTTCTGAGGCTGGTTTTAAACTCAGGTCTTCCTGACTCCAAGCCTACCTACCTGTCCCATTGTTACTCAATCAAGAAGACCCAAGTTCAAATTCAGTCTCTGACACTTACTAGCTGTGTGATTCTGGGCAAATCACTTAGCCCTGCTTGCCTCAGTTTCCTCATTTGTAAAATGAACTGAAGAAGGGAATGGAAAACGACTCTAGTATCTTTGCCAAGAAAACCTCAAATGGAACAACTGAACAACCACAATGCTTAGTAATAAATAGCAAAGTTGAGGATTGAATTCCGGTCCACTGACTCTCTAAGGACTCTTCCCCGCCCCCCTTAACAGTATTTTGTTTTCCCCCAATTACACGTAAAGATAATTTTCAACATTCATTTTTGTAAGATTGAGTTCCAAATTCTTGTCCCCCTTTTTGCCCTCCCCAAGATAGCATGTTTTAATAGATTATACATGTACAATCATGTTAAACATATTTCCACATTAGTCAAATTGTGAGAAGAATCAGAACAAAAGGGAAAAACCACGAGAAAGAAAAAACAACAAAAAAAAATCAAACTAGTCTGTTTCGATCTGTATTCAGACTCTATCGTTCTTTCTCTGGATGTGGAGAGCATTGTCCATCATGGACTTTAAGGGCCCTTAACAATGCATCAATCAGTTGGTGGGTTTCCCTTCATTGGGGTCTTCAATCACAAGTTATCTTATAATTTGTAGAGGAAATTCTTTCTCCCAAGTACTGCTCGCACCTGATGACCTGTAAGATCCCTTCCAACTCTGAGATTTTATGACATCTGCCAGGTTTCCATTCAAACTCATTTTCTCAGGCTGAGCACATAGATAACAACTGATCAGCCCTCCCAGCAAAAGGTTCTTTGTCTACCTGAAGAAAATAATCACACTATCCTTCCACCTTTTCTTCTTTAGGTTATCAATAATTCCTTTAACCTTCCTCTATAACAACCCTTTTTCCCATTCTTCTATTACTTTTGTTGTTCTTGTGATCCTGAGATTAGAGCCAGAGAGATCATCTTTATAGATGGGGAAACTGAGGCCCAGAGGTTTTATAACTTGCCTGAGCTTTTGTTGTTCAGTCATGTCCCACTCTTTGTGACCTTGTTTGGGGTTTTCTTGACAAAAATACCAGTGTGGTTTGCCATTTCCTTCTCTAGCTCATTTTACAGATAAGGAAACTGAAGCAAACAGAGATGAAGTGACTTGCGCAGGGTCACACACCTAGTAAGTGTCTGAGGGCAGTATGTGAACTCAGGAAAATGAGTCTTCCTGTCTCCAGGTCCAGCACTCTAGCCATTGCACCACCTAGCTGCCTTTACCTAAGGTTACACAGATAGTAACAGCTGGAATATTCAGCCAAATTTTCCAACTTCCAATTCAGTTTCCCCTATACTAGACCCTTTCCAGTTTCTTAATATCCTTCACACACACACACACACACACACACACACACACACACACACACACACTACACATGCATACATATAAACACACATACACGTATATATACACACTGGACACAATACTCTAACAAAGAACTCACTAATACTGAGTATAGCAGAAGGTTTATTTTTTATCTCTTTTATGTCAACATCAAGTCAACGAAACTGTTCATTAAAGCTTTGGCTGTGTCTCTATTACTCTAGTGCTGTGAGGGATACAAATCATCATTGTCTTCCAAGCTTCACAGGATCATAGATTTGAAATGAGAATGAACCTCAGAACTTATAAAGTCCAACATTCTCAATTTTGCAGGTGAAGAAACTGAGCCACAAGAGCTCAAATGATTTGCCTCAAGCCACAAAAGCAGTATGTAATTTGAACATAGGTCTTCTGTAATTCAAAATCCATTGGTCTCTCAGTTGCACCAGGCACCCCATCATCTTGGGAAAACAAAACACCCGGTATCGTGTTGATTTCTTCCAAGGTAATACTGTATTTCCTGACTCATAATTAGGTTGGGGTCTACTATGATCTCCAAGTCTTAGTCTTTTGGTTCTAGCCAGTCCTTTCCCATTCTGTATTTATTTGATTACCGATTTGGACCCTAGTTAAAACCTAAGTAAAGACACAGCTTGTCCTCCCCTGAAATGCTCAGCTTCAATGCATAATCACTTAAGGATGAGTTATTCTAGCATCAAGTGCTTGCTGAAGATGCTTTTAGAATATGTCTGTCTACTTTGTCTGTCTTCTTGGCTATTATATTTTCCTGAGAAGAGGCTGCCTCGTTGCTTCACAAGGCTATTTTTTAAAGGACATTATTGTTTAGAGTTTTCCCGAGCCTTTGAGAGGGAAGTGAATCCAGGCCTACCTATCTCATACAAGCAGATGCTTTCCCCCCTATCTTTTGAAAAGGTCTTAGATTAGCTTCCTCCTGGTTTGCCCCTAAGACCTTTTCTAATCATAATAACTGTGGTAAAGACCTACCAAATGTCAAAAATACACAAGAAATGGGGAAAAAAACAAGATAGGTCAGATCTAATTTCTAACAATTGTTAGAAATGCGACCGGCTTACACTTTAGATAAAGAAAAGAAAGAAAGAAAGAAAGAAAACCTCTCCACAAACAGGAAGATGAAGAAACCAGACAAACCAATTTTTTTTCTTTTAAAAAGGACCCTGACACCCAACAGCCCAGTTTTAAAAGCAGCAGTTGATTTTTTTTCCCGTTATACCCTCAAAATTCAAAACCCAACCGGAGGAAAATGTAGTGAGGGATAAAAGCCTCCCATGTAAAAGAGATTGAACAGAATTGAAGAAAAGTGATCACGCTAGCTACAGAGACAACCTCTCTTTCGATGTGTCAGGGAGGTTCTCCCTCATCTTGTTGCTCAGGAATTTCCATATATCAAAATGCTCCTTTGTGTGACAGTTACAGCTACTCACTAGCCAGAAGCTAACCGTAAAGTCAACCGTTTCCTTGGCAATTTTATCTTAATGGTGCAAGAAAATTATTTTTAAATAGTGGTGCCAGGGAAAGTGTCTTTCACAAGCCACAGTGGACTATGGGAACTTAAGCCACACAGTTACACCACTTAAAAAAGAAGGTGCCTTTAAAAAGTGGGTTAATTAGATGAGTTATCGAATCATGAATAAATGAGCTGGTTTTTCCCCTTCAAGAAAACGAAACATAAAAAGTACAAGAAAACAGCAACACCACCAACAAATAGCATTTTTGAACCGAGTCTATTTCTAGCAAGAACAGTACCCTTTGTTAAGTCTGACATTAATACAATGCAAAACAACAACACTACTAAAGAAACTTGTTGCTAACATCTCACGGAACAATGCGAACGTGAGCAATCAGCATCTCTGGTTTATTAAGACCAAACTAGGCCAAGTTAATCTGATTTAAGAGAAAAATAAACCTGAACTAAAAAAAAATCACTTTGAAAGCTTGGACATCAGTCAACATTTAATAGAATGTCTCACAGATTGTTACTTGTGAAATTAGCTCAAACTGGGTTAGATAAAAAGTCACATGGATTTGAAACCGGCTGGAAATCTCAAACCAGAGGACATTATGAGGATTAAAAGTGGCACAACTAATTAAATGGAAGTGTCCTGAGGGGACCTAAGGGTTTGGCATGAGGTTTTAGAATTATTTAACATCTTTGCTAATAACCAGGAAATGGAGTGAAGTAACATGTTCATGAAATTTACAAATGAAGGGGCATGTGGCAATGGCCAATAGAGATGGTGAATCAATGGTGAAAGAAACTAAAAAGGCAGAATGAACCAATCCAAAGGTGAGGCATTCAAAAATTGGGAGTGGCCAAATGGTGAAAATAGACAATTAATGATCAAATGAGAAATAATCACAAGAGAGTAGATTTAGACCTAGAAGGACCCAAAGAAATCGCTGGGAGTTGAGGGGGGTGTCCAATCCCCTCCTTTTACAGATGAGGAAACTGATACATGGGCAGAGGTTAAACGATCTATTCATCCAGAGTCACATAGCTAACAACAACATATGGTTGTTGAGACAATTAAATGAGATAATGTATATAAAGTCCTTCGCAAATCTTAAAGCACCATGAAAACAAGTCTAGTGCTTCAGCTGAACTAACTCACATTTCATCTTGCTGTGCTAGCCTTCAAGCAGGATATAAATGTGAGCTACTGTTCTTTCTTTCTTTCTTTTTTTTTTTGATAGAATTCGGGTAAGAAATGTTGTTAATGTTCAGTCATTTCAGTTGTGTCCAACTCTTTGTGGCTCCATTTGGGTTTTGTTTTGTTTTGTTTGACAAAGATACTGGACTGGTTTGCCATTTCCTTGTCCAGCTCATTTTACAGATGAGAAAACTGAGGCCAACAGGATGAAGCGAATTGCCCAGGGTCACACAGTTAGTAAACGTCTGAGGCCAGATTTGAACTCAAATACATGAGTCTTCTTGTATATAGGCTCCATCCACTGTGCCACTCAGCTGCCCTCAGGTAGAAATAGTCCTAGATCAAGTCACTGTCTTATCATTCATTTATATTTAATGTTCTATGGCCTATAGCACAGGCAGATTAAAAAAATTGCTTTTTGTACTTGAATAAAAACATCAGGCTTTAAGCTCACCCTTCATGGGCTCACTAAAAGATATTGTGGAGGTAGAATCTTCAAGAAAGGTGAGGGGAGCAAAGTGAAAAATAACCAGCCCAAGGTGGTGAGCCCAGGAAAAAGAGTGGTTGGTGGGATCGCACAGACAGAAGTACTAAAGTCAGAAGGAGGAAAAAGGCATAGAATCATACATGTAAACCTGAAGGGACCCGGGAGATCATCTACTTCAACCCTCTTGTCTGACAGATAAAGAAGCTGAGGCCCAAGCTTGGCAAAGTAACTTGCCCAGAATCTCACACACATTAAATGTCAGAGATGGGACGTGGACCCTGTTTTTCATGCTTCCAGGTCTGTCAGGCCACAGTTAAGTTTGGCTGTAGTCATGTTGACTTGGAAATGTCAACAGGATACAAAGATGGCTTCAGATATGGGTCTGGAACTGTTTTAAAGCCAGAGATATACAGGCTCACCACAAAGATGTAAAAGCATCTTATGGGGAAAGAGTATAGAAGATAACCAAAGGAGGACCTTAGAGCAACAGCCCCGTTAAGAGGGAAAAAAGAGGCTGGGATCTTCCCTGCACATAACTACAAGGAGGAGAAGCCAACGTGTGGTCCCTGCTAAAGGAAAGGGAAGAGAGTCGAGAGTGACAAAGTCTGACAAGAGTTGTTGTTTGTCCTTTGTTCTCCAAGAGGACCATGACATCGTGGTGATGTCATGATTGCAGTAAACTGGATTTGAGTGAGGGATGGCTGTGCAAGGTCACCAACCTCACTCTCTCCTTCAGAGACATCTATATCCAGTGGCAAGATATACATCAGGATGACCGGAGATGGCCCTGGATGTTTGAGGCAATCGGGGTTAAGTGACTTTCCCAGAGTCACACAGCTAGTAAGTGTCAAGTGTCTGAAGCCAAATTTGAACTCAGGTCCTCCTGAATCTAGGGCCGGTGCTTTATCCACTGGGCCACCTAGCTGCCCACCCTGACAAGAGTAGCATGAGGGGCAGCTAGATAGCACAGTGGATAAAGCACCGGCTCTGGATTCAGGAGGACCTGAGTTCAAATCCGGCCTCGGACACTTGACACTTACTAGCTGTGTGACCCTGGGCAAGTCACTTAACTCCCATTGCCCCCCCCCCCAAAAAGAGTAGCAGGGATGTCAAAGAGAGTGAAGATGGGGAGGGAAAAAAGACCATGGATTTTACAATTAGTGGGTGATTAGTGACCTAAGGAGTCAGAACAGAGTTGGGTTACAAAGGGGTCAAAGACATAATGGATAGTGAAGTGGATACATCCAATACAAAAACTTTTAGGGGCAGCGAGGTGGCGCAGTGAATAAAGCACTGGCCCTGGATTCAGGAGACCCTGAGTTCAAATCCAGCCTCAGACACTTGACACTTACTTAAGCTGTGTGACCCTGGGCAAATCACTTAACCCTCATTGCCCCGCAAAATAAACAAATAAATGAATGAATGAATGAATAGATAAATGAATGAATGAATGAATGAATAGATGAAAAAACCCCAAAACTTTTAAAATAACATCAGAGGTCTGTCCTTTCATAACAGAGGTGTGGGGGGCTCCTAGCTCACAATATACAGGATACACTATCAGATTCAGTCACTGGATCAGATTTTTGGCTTATGTTTCCCCCTCCGTCACAAGGGTTCAGTCTAAAGGGGGGAAATTACTGTGATACAAATATACCACGGTTTTAAGTAAGTATTAAAAGTGTGATTCTGAGTATCACACAGCCTTATCACAGATCTCTGCAACTTACTGGTGAGAACAGGAAATGGAAAGCACTGATCAGTTTTCTGGGGGTAAAGTCATCAGACCACGGGAACCAGAAGATAAAGAAAGGTCGTGATGGTTAGCACCAGAGACCACCAGACTAGGCAGGGAGCGCTTGTGATTCTTAATATCAATCATTCGTTAAGCTGGACACGGTCAGTAGGGATTTATCTATCTATCTATCTATCTATCTATATATATATCTATATATGTATATATAGAAATAGTTCCTGTCCTCAGGAAGCTTATAGTTTATCAGGCAAAACAACATGTGCACAGAGAAATAAGTAAGCAATCAATTATCAAGAATTTATCAGATGCTCCTGCATTGTCTATGGAGGTCACTGTGCTAAACCCCAGGGATTAAGAAAACAAAAAGAAACCAGTTCTTGTATTCAAGGAGTTTACAGTCCCTCAAGGGAATCAATCAATCAGTCAATCTATCTATCTATCCATCTTTCTATCTCTGTATCTATAGTGCATTTAGTATGGCTGGCTATGTCTAGCACTAGACACACACATTTATATAAAATACAGGGCATGGACCAAGTGCCCACCAGCCATACTAAATGCATTTGAACAAAAAGAGTCATCTTTCCTAGGTGAAAATAATGCTGTTGATTCATCAACAAGAGATCACACATGTTAAAGCTTTTCCCCTCCAGGAACAGCGATGGGCTGGCCTATAAACATTGCTATCTTGCCCTTCCTAGTGACAGATCTGGTGCTTTTTGGAGTGGGTTCACAGCGGATGAGGGTGCAGTCTGTGGTCATGGTATACTGTGTGAAGTTAACCAGCCTAGAGAGGAATTGAACCAGTACTGTGGCCTTTAATATCACACACCGAAGTGAAAACTAATTTATCACCTAAAAACATTCAGACACAAATCCCAATTCTAGAGCCTTCTGCCAGATGCTTCCTACATGTATGACTTTCAGCAAGCCACTCCAACCACCCTGAAACTCTGGTATAATGAGGGAGTTGGTCCTCATGGCCACTAAGGTCTGTTCCAGATCTAAATGTATGATTTTATCATCTATGACCTGCATTTAAGGTAGCTGAGACAGACTAGCGCTTTAAAATCTGAAAAGTACAATACTTACACACACCCTTATATTTATATAAGATCTATAAAAGCATGTGTCTATATAAATATATATCTATTTAAATTATTACTAAAATATATTTCCATATAAATATATTTGTCCAATTATAAATATATCCTTGTCAGGGGCAGCTAAGTGGTGCAGTGGATAGAGCACCGGTCCTGGAGTCGGGAGGACCTGAGTTCAAATCCGGCCTCAGACACTTAACACTTACTGGCTGTGTGACCCTGGGCAAGTCACTTAACCCCAATTGCCCCCCCCCCCCCACACACACAAATATATATATATATATATCCTTGTCTCCTTAAGGGAAATGTTTTGAGAGGCAACACAGCCCAGTGAGTAGAGAGAAACTGTTGTGCATGAATAAAGAGAGGGCCGCTCTTGGAAGACTAGAGCTTGGAGCGCCACCTGAGAGTGTCTTACCTCCATGACCATGAGCAAGCCACTCAACACTCAAAGTACCACAGGCCACAAGACCAATGAGAGTTTGGGCATTTTCACACTAAGACACCAATGAAACTCCATGCCTGGATTTCCCTTCCTCCCTCCCTCCCTTCCTCCTCCAAAGTCCCCTGTTCTACTGAATGTCCTGATGCTGACATTCAGGGACCTTAAGAATCTGGTTCTAGCTTCTCTAACTATTCACTCTGTCCATTGATTGACTGAACTGCCCCAGGAAAACTATACTACTCTATATTCCCAAAACACATCCTCCCCCTTTGTTTCTCATCCTAGTCTTTGTATTGCTGTGCCCCTAAAACACCCTCCCCTTCCATGCCCCGCCCCACCTTGGTGATTTCATCTCCTGCTGAAATCCTTTCATCTTTTAAAGCCCAGGTCAAGGACCATATTTGTCCTTGAGATTTTTCTGATTTCCCCACCTTCTTCCAACTCACCGGTACAATCTCCTACAGCCCCCTCCCCCACCCCGAAATGATCTCTTCTTCCTACAGGAATTTTGCTGTCTCTTTTTATACTTGTTCCATCCTAATTTGCATTATCCAACTGATAGGAATTGCTTCCTTCTTGTCTTTGTATTTTCTGTCTTCGTTTCGGTGCCTGTCACATACCAAGCAATTAGAGAAATGCTTGTTGATTGAACTACATTTATTCCAACTTTTAGCTGCCAGCTTGACAGCAAGTTTCTTTAGGGCAGTGAATGTCTGTGACAAGCCCGGAGGGGAATGGTAACTCAGGAAGGAGGCACTTCCTTCATCAGTGTTTATGGGTTCACAGAGGTAGAGTTGACAGGAATCTCTGGGGCCATCTGGTCTGACCCCCTCACTTTTACAGTCAAGGAAACCGAGGCCCAGGGAAATCAAGTGATTTATCCAAGGGCACATAGGTAATAAGTGTCATTAACATACTGTGCAAGGGGGCAGCTAGGTGGTGCAGTGGATAGAGCACTGGCCCTGGATTCAGGAAGACCTGAGTTCAAATCTGGCCTTGACACTTACTAGCTGTGTGACCTTGGGCAAGTCATTTAACCCTCACCCCCACCCCAAACCAACACACCACAGTTTAAGGAGGACAAGGTTAAGCTGAGAATGTGCAGAAAGACAACCAGGATGGTGAAGAGCCCAGAGTCCGTGTGATATGAAGACTGGTTAAAGGAACTAGGGAAGAGTTGGGGGGCACTAGAGGTGTCTCAAGTATCTGAAATGCTATCCCATGGAGGAGGATGAGACTCGGTCGATTTGGCCCCAGAAAGCAAAACTGGAAACAATGGCTTCTAGGAGGACAAGTCATTCATTCAATAAGCATTTTATTAAGCACCTACTATGTGTCAGGAACCATGCCAAGAGCTGGGGATACAAAAAGAAGCAAGAGACAATCCTAGCCCTCAAGGAGCCCAAGCTATAATGAATGGGAAAGACGACTGGCAAACAAATTCGTTCAAAGTAAGCTGTCTACAGGATAAATAAGAAATGATGAAAGGGGGGAAAGGCACTGGAATTAAGAAGGATTTGGGAAGGTTTCTTATAAAAGACGGGATTTGAGTTGGGACTTGAAGGACGGCAGAGAAGGGAGAAGGGAGAGTTGAGGATAGAGAGCATTCCAAGGGGCAGCTAGGTGGCGCAGTGGATAGAGCACTGGCTCTGGAGTCAGGAGAACCTGAGTTCAAATCCGGTCTCAGACACTTAACACACTTACTAGTTGTGTGACCCTGAGCAAGTCACTTAACCCCAATTGCCTCACCAAAAAAAAGAAAGAAAGAAAGAAAGAATTAAAAAAGAGAGAGCATTCCAGGCCTAGGGGAAAGCCAGAAAGAACACCCAGAGCTAAAAGATGGAGGGTCTTGTTTGCAGAACAGCCAGGAGGCCAGGGTCACTGGATCGAAGAGGATGTGTTGGGGAATGAGGCGTAAGAAGACAAGAAAGGGAGGAGGGGCGAGGCTCTGAAGGGCTTCGAATGCCATCCAGAAAACTCAGGAAAAACTCAGGAACAGAGCTGGCCAAAAGTGGAATGGGTTGCCTCAACAGGAGGGAAGGCCCCTGCTCCTGAGAGATCTTCCAACAAAGACAAGACAGCTACAGATGTATGTGTTATAGCGGGGATCCCTACTGTGTGTGGGTTGGAGCAGAGGGGCAGGGCAGTCACTTCCAGTCCTTAAATTCTGTGATTCTGTGAAACCCCAGTCCTCTGACCCAAGCCAACATTTTTTCTACCTGCACCTACTCTGTGCCAGAAAAGAGGCAGCTAGGTGGCTCAATAGATAGAGTGCTGGGCCTGGACTTTACCTGAGTTCAACCCAGCCTTTGACACTTATTAGCTATTGGGACCCAACACAAGTCACTTAACCTCTGTTTGCCACATTGTAAAATGTTCACATCTGTAAAATGTGCTGCAGAAGGAAATGGCAGACCACTCCAGGTGGACCGATCCCATGGTCCACAGGATCACAAAGAGTCATACACAGCTGAACAACAACATTCCAGAAAAGACATTGAATGGGCCACTCTGGCTCCCCTGAAGAACGCCATCCATAACCGGCCCCCTTTAATTATTAGAGTAATAATAACATTAGTAATAATAATAGCACTAAGGTTTACAAAGCACTTTAGAAATATGATCTCATTTAATCCTCCAATGACCCTGGGAGGTAGGTGGTATTTTTATCCACGAGGCTGATGGAGGTCAAGTGACTTGCCCAAGGTCACGCAGCTATCAAGTGTGTGAATCCAGATCCGAATTCAGATCTTCCTGACCCTAGGTGCAACACTCTATTCACTGAACCATCCAGATGAACATTTTTTGATCAAAGCTTCTGACCCTTATCTTTAGTTTTCCACACAAAGCTAGGTCATCCCCAAAGAGGCAGCTCCAACCAGTCCCTGCTTTGCGTTTTGTATTTGGGGAGGCTTGGCACCAGATCCCATAACCCATGGCGGGGCTGTGGTTCAAGGCGATGGGCCATGAATCCAGACTGTAGGGAATCAAGGAAGCCGTGAGCTTTCGTTTGTTGTTGTTATTGTTGCTGTTGTTGTTTAGAAAGAGCAATCTCCAAGGCCCTTTTGTGGACAAGCTTCTGTCCCCCAAATGGCCCACAGCCTCTCAGAAGAGCCTGCTGAGGGAGCTAGGTAGATCAGGTTTCTCCCAAAAGGAGACAGAGCAGGTGTTCTGAATGTGTCTCCAGGAGCACTTAGGGATGAAATGGAGCTCTGCTTAGTGGTAATGTAATAAGGAGGAAGACTGGCCCGTCCATTTACTGACACAGGAAGAAGGGCGACTTCTGCAAGGCTTTACTGCGGAGTCAGGAATAGCAAAAGTAGAAAGCGGGGAGGGAACAGAGAAGAGCTTGAGGGTCATAGGAGACCCCATCCTAGACAGGAGTCAACAAAGACAAAGCCACTGAAGAGAAAGCATGATCCCTCGGGGGTCCAAAAAGACAAGCAGAATGGTGTGGGGAATGGGAAGAGAGATGGATTTGGGTTTGAATCCTGGCTCTCCTACTCGCTACCTTTGTGACCTTGGGCAGCTCAGTTTCCTCATTAATGAGGGGCTTAGATTACTTGGTGCCCTCCACAATCTTTCCAGCACCAGGCCTATATTTCTATAAAGAACCTAAAAATCTGAGAAATCAAAAGGGTGCTGGTATGTGTGTCTTAAAAAAATTTTTTTAATGCATTTGGTTCACATGATTCAATTACTTTTGTTTTGGGTTGTTTGTTTTATCTTACACCTATGATCACACTGGGTCAGGAGCACTCCAAGTAAGGCAGACTGGCACTGCTGGTAATCCATAGGCTTCAGGAGCTGCCTGGAGGCGCAGAGGTACAAACCTCATTGGCTAATAGATTTAGACAGAAGAAAAAGAGATCTCAGAAACCATCTAGTCCAACCCCCACCTTTTACAGACTGGGAAACAGAGGCCCAAAGTGATTTGGCCCAAGTCATACAACCAATAAGAGGTAGGATTTGAACCCAGGTCTTCAGACTCCAGAGTCCTTGTGTTTTCCACTATACCGAAATCCTCTTCCTCCTCCCCTCCTCCTTCTCCTTCTTCAAATAACCAGGAATGGACATTTTATTCATTTGTAATTCACCTTTAAATAGCTACAGAGGAGCTAACCAGGGTCACAAGTCCTTCCCACTTCAGATAAGGTCCCCAAATTCAAAACTAGGAAAAAGTTCTCTGCGAGCTCACTCCCTGATGAAGCTGAGTTACTGACAGTGATGAGAGTTTCTCAGGAATACACTGTGCTTGGTGAAGGGCTGGCCTTCTTAAATAGAAGGATGTACTGGTATTTGTGTGGTCTAAGGTCTTCTGAAGAATTATAGAGAACAAAGGAAGTCAATGAATTTCAAGGTCTTGAAAATTCTAACAGTTTTCTGGGAGGAGGGGGAGAGAGGGAGGGAGAGCATGACTGAGGGAAAGAGGGAAAAGGAGAGTGAGGAGAGAGGAAGGGAGAGAGGGAAAGCAGGAGGGAAGGGAGGAAGAGGGAGAGAGAAAGGGAGGGAGGGAGAAAAGATGAGAGAGAAGGAGGGAAGAAGCAAGGAAAGATAAGACAGACTGGGAGGAAGAGAGGGAGGGAAGAAATAAGAGAGAGAGGGAAGGAGGAAATGAGAGAGGGGGGAGAGGAAGAGAGGAGAGGGGGAGGAATGAAGAAGTCAGAAAGGAAGGGAAGAAAAAGGGGGTGAAAGAGAGACATATTTGGTGGCATATTTCTTATTTCTGTGATGTCTATTATTGATTCCACTGACTTATTTAAATAAAGTAAAAAGGTCAGCAAGGCTGGGTGAACATTTCATTTTAGACATATCATTCTCACCAATCCACAGAGGGCAAGATGAACTCTTCAAAACCACCTGCAGCTAGCTAACTAGAGATCCACCCGGCCAATCGTCCTCAGCACATTTCCTTCTTCAAGTTCCCCCAAAGACAACCCCAAGGTCAGCTTTACCCAGCTGACTACCAAAAGAACAATACCATTTTTCATAATTAAGGACTTCTAATTTCTTTCACGGAGTTTGGAGCCTTTGATATATTGAGCCAATTAAATTTTTTTCTAAACTAGTTAAAACCCCATAGCTTTTGGTAGAATGGGCAACTTGGAATAACCCCAGTGGTTCTGGTTTCTGGTATTTTTTTAAAAAGCCTGCCCAAGACCAACTTCTACATGGTTTTCCTTCGCCAATATGCTCTAACCTGTGAGTCCTGGTTGATCTTGGCATTCTTCTTGGCTGGGAATCCTCCTCTTGAAAGAGATGATTTTCTGGATGCTTGACAGACAATCTGGGAAAAAAAATCAAAGTGTTCTCTAAATGTCAAGAAAGACTAAAGACAGACTAGGGCTGAAATAAGTAAGATAGGGTAGGGCTATAGTGATCACGAACACACATATGGGATTAGCCCATACTAAGTGTTTAATAAATGTTTGTTGACTGACTGATATGAGTGAATATATGTATGTAGGCATATACACTTATCATCAGAAAAGAGTCCGGATAGGTGATTTCACTGATACGGAGAACCCCCCTCTACTAATACAGGTTGGCATCTTCTCTACAATTTAAGAGTCTTGCTTAGGATGTGGAGAAGGTAAAGTAACACTGTAACTCTCATTGTGTGGACTCGAACCCAGATCAACCTCTCTTAGAGGCTGGCTCTCTATGTTTACTGCCTCTCATGTATGTGTGTATATGTGCATATACACACACATATACAACATGTATGTATATGTGTGCGCATATACATATATATAACATGTATTATAGACATAGATCTATGTAGTCTCATATATTCTATGATATAAAATGTATATATCTATCTAAAACAGGTATATATACACACATGTATATACACATATACAACAATAATTTAAATTCCATTTTATCTTTATTGAGACCTGTTGTTTTTAATATCACCCTCATTTCTGAATATATCCCTTCCCCTTTCCTACCTAGCAAGCCCTCAATGGTAACAAAAATCAAAAAAGAAAGAGAAAAAAAACAACCAAAAAACTGAGTACATGCAGTATTTCACACCCATAGGCTCCCACCTTTACAAAGATGGAAGGGAAATGCATTTTCTCAACCCTTCTCCAAAGCTAAGCTCAGCTATTCTAACCACCACAGGGTTCAGGTTTTTATTCCTGTAGATCTTCTTTCAGTTTACATTTATGAACATATTTTTGGGGGAGTAGGGCAATGAGGGTTAAGTGACTTGCCTAGGGTCACACAGCTACAAACATATATTTTCTAAAGAATCCTTGCCAGTCCATCAATTACAACAAATAAGTCACCTGGTTTTTCCTGTAATCCGCAGGGTCACAGGCCGTGAAGGGAGGAATGCATTTTTTCTCATTTTCACACCAAACACAGGACACATCAACACAGACTTGGCACCTGGCAACACAGAGAATAGGATTAATGTCCAAACTTCATGACAGAGTTTCATTTCTCTGGGATATATAGCATGAACCTCCAAAAAATGTTCCTACTGGGCTTTAATGAATGCTATGGGGAGAAAAAACTTTGATGACAATCATACGATATCAAATTCAAGATTCGCCTATGTGACATTCCGAATGAAGAGGTATTTTGGCACCATGGAAAGAAGACAGATTCAAATCCCCCTTCTGACATCCCTTAGGGAGATTAGACTGAATAGCTTCCGAGGTCTCTTCCAGATCTATCTATGGTCCAATGAAGAAGAGAGTGATGGTTTGACAGGCCAACTATGTCAAGGACTACAGAACCCATTTGTGCGTTCAAAGCGCTCTTGATCTGGAGTTTAAGGACCTGGGTTCAAATCTCCAGTCTGCTACTTGTTACCCATGTGACCTTGGGCAAGTCACAGGCACTCAGTTCTAAAGGGGGTTGGGTGGTGGTTGTCCTTAGTTCTTGAAGGGGAACAAAATGACATCACTATGTTAGAATTGAGTTACAGTGTGCCTGATTCTGGCTGGTCAGCCCAAGGTGAGCTTGGAATACTCCAATGCAAATCGAGAACAAATAGTTGGCATGAGAGGGTTGGACCCAAAGACCTCGAAGATCCCTTTTAGCTCTAAAGCTGTGATTCTATGATCCCTGGCTGCAACCAGGGTCTTCCCCTGGTAGGTCTTCCCTTTTTAGCTTCCTCCCTGTGCTCCTAGATCCTCAACACCAAACAGAACTTGCTCGAGTTGTATTGATGCCAAAGATACTGATATTTCTTGTGTTTTGCAACACGGCAGTTATGGTTCGAAAATTTGTTTTCCTGTGACAGCAGGAGAATGGGGATGATGGTTAGTAAGCTGTTCTGACTAAGGAAGCATGCTTACTAATCCTATATATTACCACGCATGGGTTTCGGTAGGGTAATTAAAAAGTACTTCAGGGAATAACCCCCTTAATAATAATAACAAAAACCGGGGCAGCTAGGTGGCGCAGTGGATAGAGCACCAGCCCTGGAGTCAGGAGTACCTGAGTTCAAATCTGGCCTCAAACACTTAACACTTACTAGCTGTGTGACCTTGGGCAAGTCACTTAACCCCAATTGCCTCACTAAAAAAAAAAAAAAAAAAACCAACACAAATAATAACAAAAACCCAGATATGTCTATAGACTTTAAGATTTATTAAACACTTTACAAACATGATCTCATTTGGTCCTCAGGTACTGCTAGTATTATTATCAGCCTAATTTTACAGTTGGGGAAACTGAGGCTCAGAGAATCACAGTCACATAGCTGGGGTGGATCGGATTGGATTCCAGGTCTTTCTGGCTCCAAGCCTAGCAGACACCAGGCTGGGACTGAGGTAATAGTGGGTCAAAGGTAGACACTGTCAAAAAGGAAGGAGAAATGAGAGAGAGAGAGATTGTGGTGTGTTGGACAGAATCCTAGACTTAGAACCATAAAGATCTGAGTTGGAATCCCACCTCTGACCTTTTAAGCTGTGTGATCCTGAGCAAATCACTCAATCCTGAGCCTCAATTTCTTTAGCTGCAAAATGAAAGAACTCTCCTTGATGACTTCTAAGGTATCTCCCAACTAGAGATTTATGATACTATTTCCACCATTTTCTGGGCGTTCCTAAAGCCTTCTGCTTTCTTTCATTCTATATAAACAATTTTGATCTGAGAGGAAAATTATTATGCCTGTGCTTATTTTAGATTTTAAAATCCTTTAGGGCAGAGACTTGTCTTTTGCCTCTTTCTGTATCCCTAGCCTTAACTCCGTACCTGGCACACAAAAGGTGCTTAATAAATGTTTATTCTTTGATTTTTGTAAGTTAAATCATCCAGAAAAAACCCCCCTCAGATATGCATTGCATTTCTATCACTGCCTGTTTAAAGCTCACTGATTTTTTGATTTAAAAAACAGTTTTATTGAACCCTTTTGTTTTTGCACCAAAGTCATTTCCAAACATAGCCCAGATCGTTCCTACTCCTGGGAATTGAAACTTCTGTTGTAACAAAGAAAAACAATGAAACAAAAATATCTGCAACAATGACCAAATCTGACAGTGTATGCAAAGGATCAAGCCTTTATTAGGTGCCTATTGTATACATGCCAGGTACTGTGCTAAGCACCTAACAAATATTATCTCAGGGGATAATTTTACCCCCATAGTCAGTCCCCAGCCTCCCTACAGAGAAGACATAGGTTTCATTAACTGTTCTTAAGTGCCAAGACTGGATTACTCTCCTTTCCCCAGTCTTCCCATTTACATAATTTGGCATTATTGCTTATATTGTTCTGCTGATTCTGCTCATTTCAGCCTGCATCAGTTCATCTAAATCTTGCCATTTTTCTCTCAATCGCTCTATCATTTTTATGAAATGATAAAATTCCATTACATATTCATATACCATAATTTTTTTCAGAATCTCCCATTCAATGGGTAACCACTTTATTTCCAGTTCTTTACTACCACAAAATGACCATTTTGATTACTATGGGATATATTGAGCTTTCTTGTTTTTTAAACTTAGGAAATATGCCTAAGAACGGGATTTCTAGAAAAAAGTTTTAGTAATATTGTTTAGTCACAGAACCACAAAATTTCAGAAGGGATCTCACTGGAGAGCTAACTCACACCTGAAAAATGACTCCCACTTCAACAAACTCTAGCTTCTGCCTGAATACCTCTGATGAGAGAGAACTCGATACTTTTTTACCATCATTATGAATAGCCCTTCCAGAACAGTTGGGTCAATTTTCAACTCCATCAACAATGTATCAGTGTGCCTGTCCTCCCACAATTCCTCTAATACTGAATGCTTCCATTTATTTTTACATGTTTTCCAAGTTACCTGATATAAGACTGATTTCCTTTTGTGAGTACTTCTCAACAGGAGTTAGAGTGATATATTGGAAAGGATATATAGGATGGGAAGTCAAGAGATTAATTTAGATTAATTTAGTCCTGATTCTGCCACTAACTAGTTACGTGATCTTGAGTAAGTCTTTTAACTGTTGACAGCTGTAAAATACTTAGCCTGGAGTTCATTAACTTTTTTTGTTAATCTGGATAACTGAATTTCAATATAATTGGCTTCCTTTGTAATCCTACGTTTTTTATTTTGTGCATTTAAAAACAGGATTCTGAGAAGGGTTCCATAAGGTTCCCCAGACTGTCAAAGAGGTCTACATTATAAAAATTTACCCTGCTCTAGGGTAAATTCTATAATTCATTATAGGAATGGGAGGCAGCCCGGTAGAGTAGAAAGCAACAGAGTACTGGCTCAGGAATCTGAAGAGAAGGGTTCAAATTCTTTCTCTAACAATTATTACCCGTGTGACTTTGGAGGAATCTCTTAACCTCTCTGGGCCTGTTTCCTGGTTATTCAATGAGGAGGTTGGTCTCCAAGGTCCATCCCAGCTCTAGATCTGTGATCGTACGAGCCCTTTAAATATGTCGTTTTGCCTCCAATGTCCTCAGTTCTCTCCTATGTAAAATAAGGGGCTGGGACTCAGTGGTCTTTGAGATTCTTTACAATTCTAGAGCTACGGTCCTTCCAGCCATTCCCGAGCACTCCCAATAGCTTCCATACGTGTTTAAACAAATCGTATTTTTTTAAAAATCTCCATATATTTTTTAGTATTTCTGAAGCTGCCTTCTACTTGACTAACATGTTGGTAAATTTAGTTTTCTAGACGTTTCCCACTAGCTTTACTCACCTCACGAGAGCCAACTCTAGCCTGGTATTTTGAATATTAGCAAGGTATTATTTATTGCATTATAGTTATAGAAAATTCGGCCTTATTTTTTATTATTTGGCTTTTCCAAAGAGCACTGACTCTGATCCTCACCCTCAGATAATTCCCCTTTGTTCCCAGAAGCCACAAGTAACGTTCTTGGGCTAGGCCACAGAAGCCCATTTAACCCATAAAGCAAATGGACTATGGTGCTAAGTGTCCTATTGTTTGTAAGGAAAATGCATCCTAGGTTTCAGCTGGAAAATTAGGAAGCTAGGATACATATCCCAATGGCTCCTTCCATCCTCAACCCTAGCAAAGATTTCTTTTTTCTTGCCCATCCCCCTCATTACTACTTCTGTAGTAATGTAGAAAAGCGTCTTTAGCCCCACTTTAGTGAGGCTATTGGGAGATTCCCCATTCTGCCTCTCCCCACACGGACTTCCTCCTCTAGCCTTCCCCTCTGGAGAAGTGATCTATTTCTCTTTCCTCCACAGTAGTAGTGGCAAAACGTAGGATAGAATAGAATATAAGCTCTCTGAGGGCAGGACCTGTTTCATGTTTACCTTTGTATCCCTAATGCCTAGCACAATGCCAGGCACAGAGTGAATGGTTAAGAAATGAATGAGTCCATGCAGTGGATAAAGCACGGGTTCTGGATTCAAGAGGACCTGAGTTCAAATCTGGCCTCTCACTTGGCACTTCCTAGCTCTGTGACCCTGGCTAAGTCACTTAACCCTCATTGCCCTGCAAAAAAAGGAAGGAGGGAAGGAAGGAAGGAGGGAAGGAAGGAGGGAAGGAAGGAAGGAGGGAAGGAAGGAAGGAGGGAAGGAAGGAAGGAAGGAAGGAAGGAAGGAAGGAAGGAAGGAAGGAAGGAAGGAAGGAAGGAAGGAAGGAAGGAAGGAAGGAAGGAAGGAAGGAAGGAAGGAAGGAAGGAAGGAAGGAAGGAAGGAGTAATCCTTCCCTCCTTCTCCTCCTCGTCTCCCTTTCCCTCACCCCCACCTATTCTTTCCTCCTTCCTTCCATGAAGTTGGCTGTGTTACCAAGGTCTGAGACAATTTGTCCATGAAAAACTTTGGTGCTTGAAAACTACAGACAACTTCAGGGCACCTAGTTAAATGACTTGCCTCAGGTGGTGTGGCTAGTAAGTGCAAGAGACCCAGATCTTCACTTAGCGTCCCTGGCGACCCATCTGTAAAAGCATTCAAAGAGCAGATCCCCACTAACTCTAAACTTCTGTAATTCTTGAAGTGTCGGTGATACAACTTTTATTATGAAGAAGTCAGAGTTCTGTATTAGATGAAGGAAATGAGGGGTCTTCAGCCAAAGTGCTCAGTTATATTAAAATGCAATCATTTGTTCCTTGTCTGCACATACTCATTTATTAAAATGAAAATGAGGTGAGAATAGGATGTATCATTAGTTCCCAATCTCTTTGTTTAGAGGCAGCCTAAGGGAGAAAAGGGAGCTCTGGGGTTGGAGTAAGGAAAAACGAGGTCTCAAAATCTCTTCAGACACAAATGAGCCACGTAACCCAGGGCAAGTGATGAGGGAGTAGGCTAGTTGGCCTCCGAGGTCCCTTCTGGCTCCATATCCTCTGCTTCTGGAACACAGGTCTTCCCTTCATCAATGCAGATCATTACTGCTCTCACAACTTGGTAGTCATGAGCTGCTATGACTATAGAGTTCACCTCCTTTTGGCTAGTCTTTAGGTTCATGAACCTCTCCAGGAGAGGCTACTCCCTGGTGATAGTCCCATCTTCCTGCTTGTGTTCAAGATCTTCCTTCAGAGCTTGTGGTCCCCTTACATAGCCTTTGAAAACCCAGGGTCTGAACATAAAATTGGTGCCCAGTGACTGGGGGAACAGCTGAACAAGTTACCATATGACAATATCATGAATATTACTAAGTCATAAGGAATCACAAAGAGGAAAAGATTCAGAGAAATATGGAAAGATTTCCATGAACTGATGAAGAGGGAAGAAAGCAGAGACAAGACAAAAAAAAGCTGAAGAAGCAACAAAATTCTAGTTAATTACAGCAGTCCATATGCATCAAGTTAAAGAGAGCCTCTCTCCTTTGATTTTAGAATTGGTCAGCTGCTTTTCTAGCAATATACTTTGTAAGATGGTTTGCTTAGGGTTTTTTTTTTTTTTTGAGAAGTGTCTCTTGTGTCAAAACAAAACGTATCCCTCCTTCCTCCAAAAAAGGTTTTTCCCTGTAATTTCACAGATACAGGGGAGTCCAGATGAGAAATTTCCCTCTACAATAGAGATCAGCAACTGCTCTGAAATGTATTGTCTTCGAAAAGGTAGCTGGGGCACAGAAAAGTTAAATAACTTTTCTGGAGTCACACAGCCAGTAGACATCAGAAGGAGGATATGAATCCAGTCTTCCTGACTCTGAGGCCAGCTCTCTCCACTATACCACCCTTTCTTATACACAGCAGGCTCTATTGAACTGGATTGATTTCATTAGTGTGGAAGAACATTTAATTTTTTTTAATGATACTTACTCTCTTAAAGAGGAGCAGTTGGTGAAGTTGAATCTTTCTGTTAAATTCCAGGAGTCAGAAGTGAAGGATACACTGATAGCTAAGAGATCTGGAGAAAGAAGCGGGGGAGAAAAAAGTAAGTGGTAGATTCAAAGACAGTTGTCAACATCAAAAAAAAATCCCTTCTTGCCTTCCCAACATGTCAGGGTGTAGATTTTCCAGATGTTGTTGAATGTCTGTCTGTCTGTCTCTCTCCTCCTTCTCTCTACTCCCTTTTCCCCCTCCATTTCTTTGTCACTCTGTCTCTTTCTGTCTCTCTCTTCCTCCTCTCCCTCCTCCCTCTGTGTCTGTCTCCCCCACCTCCTTTCTGTCTCTGTCTTTGTCTCCTTCCTTACTTTCTCCCCCTCCCTACTCACTCCCCCCGACCTGTGTCTTTCCTCTCAGAGGCATTGCACATCAGGCATCACCACACACATTTGAACTCAGTGTGGCTTCCAAGCCCACTGTGGATAGACAGTCCATTGGAAGAAGCCATTTTTAAACCCACTTCTATCTCTTGACTCCCACTGGGATCACTCTATCAGGCTGGAGCTGGTGCTGGCAGAGCTTGACCCAGAACAAGAATAGCCCTAAAGTAAAGGCACTTCTGACATCTTTTCTTAGCATCTCCGTTTCCGAGGATACCCTTCACCTACTCCTTCTTTATCTTGCCTGTACCAATTGACATATACATCGTCGCCGCTATTAGAATCCGAGCTCTTGGAGGGCAGGGGAGCTGCCTCTACTTTCTCTTTAAAGCCTCAGTGCTTAGCACGGTACCCGGCCCATAGTAAATGCTTAGTTGATTGATTGATCTTTAGGCAAACCGTTAAATGTAAGCATTGTCCGAACTGTCACACTCATTTGGCCATGGAAGCTCTCAGTGGCTTGCAGATGAGCCTGAAAACACTGACTCAGGGGTCCTGGGGGTACAGCATATATCCAGAATAAAGGAGCAGAGAGATTGGGGGAATTTTGGAGCAAAAAATAAGAGGAAATAAAAGCGAATGCGATACCCCATCCCTAAACCTGGGGCATACATACTTTTGTACATAACCAATTTCATATTCAATATTGGGGGGGGGGGATAAATATCAGCAGCTGTGAACTTTTCCCAGAGAACCTCTCCTGCATCATGTAGAGCACTTGGGAGCCTCTGCACAGCTGCAGTCTGGGAAATGCTGACCTAATGAAGAGTTGGAATTGTTGACATGTGAGTGCAAAACAGGCATTAATAGGTTCAAATCCATCAACTTCCTTGAGTCAGCTGTCATCAAACCACTGATGAATGCTTTTCCATTTTCTTCTGAAACCCCACTGATAAGAAGGAAGCCCCCAAAGAAGCAATTTAAGGAAGATTAAATTGATGATAAATCAAAACCAACCAATTTTTTTAAAAATTAAGGCAAATACACTTCTTTATCTTTCTTGCATCCTTTCATAATGACTTGGAAAGAGTTTGAGACATCTAGGGACTGCACCTGTGATTTCATTGGCATAGAGGGCTCTCCTGATACATGTAGGAACCTTCTCAACAACCTATGTCTTACAGGGTTGCCTAGAGCACTGAAGAGTTTAATTGATTTACCCAGGGTCATCTATATGTCAGAGGCAGAATTTAAGGCTTGGGTCTTCCTGGCTTTGAAACCAGCTCCCTCCCTATATTTTCTTTCTCCTCATCTCAGCCTCCTGTATTTCCTCAAGTTTTCCGCTAAAATGCCAATTTCTAAAAGAAGTCTGATCCCTCTTAAACCTAGGGCCTTTCTTCTACTGCTTATCTTCAATTTATCCGGTTTGTGTCTCGTTTGTACATAGTTGCTTGTATATTGTTCCCCATCACCTTACCCTGCCATTAGACTTTGAGCTCATTGAAATTAGGGACTTTTACCCTTCCTTGTGTCCCCAGTGCTTAGCATAGTACCTGGTACACAATAGGTGCTTAATAAATGCTTTTTGATCAACTCTCTGCCCACTATGTCATACTGTCACTCATAATCTGCAGGATTTTATGTAATTTGGTTCAAACGTTAACATGTTCATGATGCAAAACAAGATAAATTTAGTTGCACTCATGAATGCCCACTGGTAAAAACCACGAATTCAAGAAATTATATTAAACATTTAAGAAAGGTGCCAGACATTGTGTTGTGTGCTAGGAATACAAAGCCAAAAAAAAAAAAAAACCCCAAAAAGATATAGTTCCTCCTGTCAGGGAACTTATATTCTACTGTGGTGATATGATATGAGATATAGATATAGATACATACATATACATATACACACAAGTAAAAAAATACAAAGTATATGCTAAATAATACATAATATCAAGGGGCAGAGTAGGAAACATATTGGGTCCCACTTCGTTTACAGACATCCTTCAGTCATGAAGAATTTCAAAGTAAATTATAGCCATAACCCATGCCCATCAAGGGAAAGACATGCCTAATGGGAGATTTACATCAAAGACAAAGAGACACATACAAAACTGGCCATAAAGACAAGAGTATGTGAATATTGAGGGGTTACTACAATAACCAGAATGGTCAGGGCTGGGTGGAGCTCATCTGGAAGAATTTCAAGAAAGAATCAAGGTCTTGCCAGTGCTTGAGAGGAAGGGAGGTAATTGGTTGGCTTGGGAAGGGGAGGAGAGGTAAGTGGCTTAATGAAAGGGGAGAGGTGATTCTAGGAATCACACAGACAAAAGCTTGGAGATGGAAATTCAAAAGCTGAATGCCAGTGATGGCCCTGAAGTTTGCTTGATGGATACAGATCATCCAAGATAGGGTTCCATGGAAAAGAATGAAGTCACAGATAGAAGAGCCAGGGCCTAGAACAGAGATTCTTAATTTAGGTTCTATGAATTTGTTTAATATCCTGATAATTGTATTTTGGTAAGTAGCATTTCCTTTGTAAGCCTTTGTATTTCATTTTATGCATTTAAAAATATGATTCTGAGAAGACCTCCATAGACTTCACCAGACTATCAAAAGGGTCCAGGACACAAGAAGGGTTAAGAAGAACCTTCGGGCTAGAAACATTTGGTTAATTTTTAAACAGTTGGCTTAAGGTATCCAGGGATCATATGTTTTACTTATTTTAAGTTATTTTTGATGGGGAGTCGACCACTAAAAAGAGATCATGGTAAACCGTATCTCCAGGTTTATGAGAAAAAGTAATTAGAAAAGTAACTGTGTTAATCCAAAGTACAGGGAATGAAGGTCATTTTCCAGATAATCCAAGCCTCTACACCTCCCCAGATCTAAACCATGAACAAGACAACAAGATAAAACACCCTGAATCCAACTACTGACAAAGAGACTTTTTTTTTTTAGCAAAGTACCTGGTACACAAGAGTTGCTTTATTAAATGCTTTCTGCTTGCCTCTCTGCCCACTATGCCGTACTGTCACTCATATTCTGCAGGATTTTATGTAATTTGGTTCAAACATCGTTAACATGTTCATGATGCAAAACGAGATAAATTTAGCTGCACTCATGAATGCCCACTGGTAAAGACCACGAATTCAAGAAATTGAATAGATCGAAGAGTTGGTCAGAAGGTCTCTCTCCTTCATTTTGCTTGTGTAGATAAAAGTCAGAGGAGGATGAACATCTCACAGAAATACATCATTGCTATCTTCGTGCTTTCTTTTTCTTCAGCCCTTTTTAATTTTGTTCCCATTACTGACCTTGGTCAGGCTTATGATTGTTTAGGAAGGACCGTGACACACCAGGGCACATGGAAAAGACAACCAGGACAGGGAGGGGCCTGGAGATCATAATAATAAAGGCTATTATAGCTATTTACTAAATATTACCTATGTCCCCTTGACAATCTTCCAATATTTCCTGCCGTTCCGTGTGCCCCAGGACAAGAAACCCTGACACAGAAGAACAATGACTACCCAGTCCCACTTCCCTTCATCGAATTCAGATATTTTGAGACATGGTAGCTCTTGGTCTTGCCCTAGATCCCAGCCCTATGACCTTTGGCCCTAGTTTTAGTACTCTCCCTAACCCCATTTCTCCAGGCAATTCCCGACTGGACTCTTGCACTGTTTATCGTAAAAGGGTCCTAGAGAAGGATCAGCCCTTGCGGAGGTTAAAATAATAAACATACCTTTGTCCATCATCTTGGTGTTTTTGATATGACACGAACAGGTCCCGTGGGGCTGGGTTTTAGCCTTGCAAAGTTCCTTGTTGGTACCCGAATTCTTCACAGAACACCATGAATATTTTGTGGAGAAGCTTCCCACCACTGACACGGAAGCCTTTGGTGGTGGTTGTTTAAAACAAATGAAAGCAGAAAGCCATTTATTATTATTATTTAGCATTTTCATCCTCAGTACAACCTTTGTATTCTGGAGGATTTATGGGAGAAGACAATGCACATACCCAGAGAAGGCAAGGGAAATCAGACAATTCACTGGATCGACTCTATTTACGGTGAAGCATCCAAAGGGGCGATGATGAAGGCTATCAGGTATATGGAGGTTATTACCTGGGCAATCCTAAAATTGCTAAAGCGTTTGAGGCTTAAGGTCAGCATGGCAGGTCGAATCTATGCACTTGGGTGGGGATTTCCTGAACAAGGGAAGACCTGGGAGGAAGGATCATATAACAGGAATTGTGGGAGTGTCCATTTCCTGCTATCAGTCCCAGTGACTTCGACATCTGTGCTGGAAATCTATCAAGTAATCACCCTGATTCCATCATTACCCACTCTCTTCAATTGCACTTAGCCTCATGAGATTTAAAGCCAAGGAAAGAGGTAGGGGGCTAGTTAAACTACAGATAAGTACAGATGTTAGCTAAATAAAGATGTAGGAGACATTGGGTCATACAACTGAAAAATGTCTCCTATCAGTCCTTCAAGCAGGATTTGAACTTGGGTCTTTCTGTTGCCCTACCTGCTATGTCAATCAATCAGCAAGCACTTAGTAAGCTCCTAGTATGAGCCAGGCATGGGGCTAAGACGACAAAAGTAAAATAATAGGAGCTTAAATTTCAAGGGATACAATTTTATAGATGTACACAAAAAAATATGAAGTGATTGGGGAGGAGGGGTTAAGGGAGAGATGAGGAACTAGCAGCTGGGATAAAGAGAAGCGATTGAGTAGAGGTACAGACAAGGTATAGTGGGTTGGGAAGGGTAAGAGAAATGGAAAATAAGGAGGGTGAGATAAGAGGGCAGGGTTAATGTCTTGTGATTACTACCTAAGTGAGAGCTCCAATCTCCACAAGATAGTATGGTACTGTGGAAAATGCAGTAGATTTGGATTCAAATCTGGATTCTGCTACTTACAACATGACAATAGGCAAGTCACTTCTGGGGCTCAGTTTCCTGATCTGTCAAATAAGGGGGGGGGGTTGGACTAAATGACTTCTGCATATCCCCTCCCAGCTCTAGAGCTGGGATTCCATGATACTATGATTTCTCTCAGACTCAGTTTCTTCTACTGTCAAATAAGGTGGAGGAGGGGATGAAGGGCATTTGATGACTCTCAAGGTCCCCTCTAGATCTAAATCTATGATCCTCTGTATAAAGGTAAGTAAATACAAATATATTTATGTACAATGGAAAGAGCACTCACTACCTTGGAGTCAGGAAACTGACAAGCACATCAGTTTTGCCTAGGTGACTGTGGGCATGTCACTTCCCCTCTGTGAGTCACAGATTCCTTACCTCTAAAATAAGATAGACTTCAAAGTCTCTTCCAGCACTAAGTCTATCCTCTTATGACTAAATACAAAGTGATGACCTTTGAGGTCCCTTTGAATTCTGACATCCTGTTCAGGAGGAGGGACACTACCACCTTAGGGGAACCCCAAAAACCTCCTTGTGGAAGTGTTTAGGCTTTTCTCCTTTTTTTCCAAGAGAACAGCAGTCTAAAATGGAAAACTCTGGCCAGCTGTAACTGGAAAAGCTTGAACCGTTTCATTATTTAGCACTTATTAAACTCCACGGCTCCCCTTTATGAAATGTTAAAATCGTAAATGACGCAGTTCTGGTTTCTGGAAATTGAGAAGTGTGAGGGAAGGGGGAGAGGGTGGAAGATTTTCTCATTTCTGTGTCACTTGGGGCGAGTGGACAGACAGGTTCGATGGGCCTCAGGCCAGTCTCTCCTGATCTCAGTGTCACAATGAGCTACTAGAGAATCATGCTCTCTCTCTCTTCCAGCCTACCGGTGGGCAGGAGAGATTCTGCCTCCCCATGGGGCCATGGGCTTTGCATCTCAGTGGGGAGAGGCTCAGAGACTCCTTGCCAAGTGAGTGTGTCCATCTCATGCCAACACTGAAGTCAGTCACAGAAAGCAACCAGGGGGTAGACAAACAATTTGACTTTTTTTGACGCTGGGCACCAGGTCTTTGGACCTGATTTTCTTTCACGTACCTAGGATAACCTATTGTGCTTAAGAATTTTCCTTTTTATTTTTTTTAAAGTAGCATTTAAAAAATTATTATAAAATTATTTTAAAATTCATTATAAAATTCATTTAAAAATTCCTATAGTATCATAATTTTTAAATTAAAAATATTTTACATCTGATCAATAATATTAAATGGCACTTTAAGGTTTGCAAAATACAGATGTTATCTCATTTGAGTCTCACTACAACCCTGTGCTATATCATTTACATTGCTTTTTTTTTTTTTTTTTGGTGGGGCAATGAGAGTGAAGTGACTTGCCCAGGGTCACAGAGCTAGTAAGTGTCACGTGTCTGAGGCCAGATTTGAACTCAGGTTCTCCTGAATCCAGGGACAGTGTTCTATCCACTGTGCCACCTAGCTGTCCCCTATACCCTTTACAGATAAGGAAACTGAGGCTGAGAGAGATCAAGCGATTTGCCCAGCTAGGAAGTATCTGAGGCAGGATTCAAACTTGGGTCTTTCTGAATCCAAATGTAGCATCCTAGTCACCTAGGTGAACCTCAAGTGCATACCACCCAGACCCTATTTCTGCAAAGAAGGGAAGGAGATGCCTTCTCCCCTCTCTCTTTTTCCTGGCCAAGAAGGGTCACAACAATTACACAGGAGTTTTCATAGGTTGCAGGGCATCATAGAAAACCCCAGCTTGGCCACAAAGAAGAAATACAAGAAGTCACCTCTCCCACTTTTTGGAGAGGCGGGGGACCACAGGTATGATACCCTACCTATAACATTAGATTTTTCTGTGTTTTGGTTAGTTTTGATGACCTTTCCCCCTCACACACCCACATTTTAAAATTCCTTGATATAAGGAATGATGCTTTAAGGGAGAAATATTGGGAAATATAGATAATGTCAAAATGAAAAGATATCGGGGCGGCTAGGTGGCACAGTGGATAAAGCACCGGCCCTGGATTCAGGAGTACCTGAGTTCAAATCTGGCCTCAGACACTTAACACTTACTAGTTGTGTGACCCTGGGCAAGTCACTTAACCCCAATTGCCTCACTAAAAAAAAAAAAATGAAAAGATATCGGGGCAGCTAGGTGGTGCAGTGGATAGAGTACTGGCCCTGGATTCAGGAGGACCTGAGTTCAAATCCGAACTCAGACACTTAACAATTACTAGCTGTGTGACCCTGGTCAAGTCACTTGACCCCAATTGCCTCACCCCCCCCCAAAAGAAAGAAAATGAAAAGGTATCAATCTTTAAAAGAAAACCCCAGCTTATGCTCACCTCCCACAGCCCCCAAACCCAGAAACACCAGGAAGAGGAATTTTGCATCAGAACCTAGGTCAAGCCCCACCCCTGTGAAATCCCTTGAGACCTATCAGAATTAAGAGTCCGGCTCTCACCTTTTACTAGAAGGGTAAAGAAAGGGAGGGGGGGGAAGGGAGGGGGGGTAGACTCTAGTATCCCAGAGCTCCCTTCCAGCTCTTAAGCCATGACATGAAAACAAATGCATCCTTCCCCTATTTCTTGTTTTTTTGGTTTTTTTTTTTTGGCGGGGCAATGTGGGTTAAGTGACTTGCCCAGGGTCACACAGCTAGTACGTGTCAAGTGTCTGAGGCCAGATTTGAACTCAGGTCCTCCTGAATCCAGGGCTGGTGCTTTATCCACTGCGCCACCTAGCCACCCCACCTTCCCTTCTTTCAATGCAGCTCACGTACACACAGGGTTTCCATCATGCTTGCTTGGGGGATAATGTATGTTTACCACGCGCCTGGAGTGAAGTGACCAGAAGTCACCCAACAATTCAAGGATACAGATCAAGACATGTGAGGCTTCTCTCTTACCTGATAGAAGCTGCTACGAGCTATCTGGATCTTAGGACACTTTGAGGCTCCGGATGAAATGTCCAGCCAGGTCTGAGTGTTGCCCACTTGTTTACAATCATCTTGAAAAGTGCACCTTAACAACAACAAAAACAGATACCCCGCCCCCAATATTAGTCAGGCTGTTTTTTTCTCCCTGGTACACAGTAGGTGCTTAATAAATTGCTGATCGATTGACTCAGTATAGAACGCCAGGCTGAGAGTTATTGATTTTTTTTTTTTTAAAAACCAGAATAGGGATGTAATGCTAAAAACATTAAAAGCATCCATCAAGAAAGCTAGCTGGCTGGCCGGGCCTCTTTTCATTTCTGCCCAGTAACAGAGCAATCATGTACCTAGCAATTCAATAACTCGTCTCCCAAACAGCCCCTCAAACAGAGCCACAACAAAACAGGGCCCAAGTCCACAGCTGAGTGCATTCTACAATAAAGAGGTCACTTGAAAGAAACACGAAGAAACCAATTCAAAGAAAGCTTTAGTCTTTTGTGAAATTTCTAAGCTTCCAAAATCTATTTCCAAGATCGGTTGACCTGTGTTTACGACTTTTATTTTTGTGGGTTAAAAAAAAAGAAAGAGAGAGACAAAATATTTTACAGACTCCAGCAAAGAATTAAATGAAAATATTTCAAGGGCGCAGTCTGGCCAAAGACTCGATAAGGCATTCCCTAATCACTAGCCATATCATCTGCTGAGGCAAATATTGAATTGTTTTAGGAAAAGTGAGCCGAACACTAGCCGGACTGTGCTCCCGACTCCTGGGATTCTCCTGCCTCTGTCCCCCCACCAGTAAGCCTTGAAACTAGGGTCAGTGCCAACGACTTTGACCAACAGATGATGCACAGCGGGGCCTAGAGATCACCAGCTTGCCTGGCTGATTGGGTCACTCTGGGGCATGCTAATTCAGGAGCCCCTGCTTCACCAGATGGATGGCCTAACCTGACAAGAAGGACAGAGCCTGAGGCCCACATGGTTTTCTAATAGTCCTGGACCTCCATGACATTCATCTGAACAAAAACAGCACAATGATCGAGAGAGAATGGAGCAGATCCATACGTTTTAGAAATTGATTAAACTATACTTGTTTTTTAAAAATATATTTTATTGATAGAGTTCCCAAAGCATCTCTTTCTTTTATCCCTTCCCTGAGAACCATCTCCAATTAAAGAAAAAAGCAAAGGGGAAATGAAATTCAGACAAACCAAGACATTAAAATCCTGCCATTACATGAAGCATTCCACCCCCACGATTCTACAA